>NW_026652276.1:17725518-18087727 GCF_009828535.3 Hylobates moloch
AAAAAAAAAAAAAAAAAAAAAAAAAAAAACTGAAGATATTTGTGTTCCTTGTGAATGCCTACCAAAGGATGACCTCAGTAGAAGAAGATTTCAATAATCAAGTAGAAAGGATGACCTGTTCTGTGGATACTTGTCTTCCTCTGTCTCCAGCCACTCCTGCCATTGCTCAATGGGCTCATGAGCAAAGTGGACATGGAGGTAGGGATGGAGAATATGCATGGCTCCAGTATGTGGATTTTCACTGTCCAAGGCCAATCTGGCTATGGCCACTTCTGAGTGACCAATCTCCTAGCTGCAGAGGCCAACACTGAGCCCTCAATAAGGCATCATTCTCCAGGGTGGTCAGCCAATCCCCTGGTGGCAAGTTGATTATATTGGGCCATTTCTGTCATGGGAAGGATAGTTTCATTCTTACTGGAACAGACATTTAGTCTGATATGGATTTGCCCTTCCTGCATGCAGTATTCCTGCCAAACCATTGTCTGTGGACTTACAGAATGCCTTGTCCACCGTCATGGTATTCTGCACAGCATTACTTCTAATCAAGGAACTCACTTCACAAGAAATAAAATGTGGCAATGGCTCATGCTCATGGGATTCACTGGTCTTACAATGGTCACGATCATCCTAAAGCAGCTGGCTTGACTAAATGGTAGAATAGCCTATTGAAGGCTCAGTTACACACCAAATAGGTGGCAATAACTTGTAGAGCTGGGGAAAAGTTCTCTAGAAGGTGGTAAATGCTCTGAATCCAGGTCCAAAATATGGTGCTGTTTCTTCCATTGCCAAGATTCACAGGTCCAGGAATCAAGGGGTGGAAATGAGAGAGGCACCACTCACTATTATCCCTAAGTGACCCACTAGCAAAATCTTTGCTTCCTATTCCCATGACTTTATGTTTTGCTGGCCTAGAGGTTTTGATTCCAGAGGGAGGAATGCTTTGACCAGGAGACACAACAATGATTCCATTGATCTGGAAGTGAAGACTGCTGCCCACTTTGGGCTCCTCATGCCTCTGAGTCAACAGGCAAAGAAGGGAGTTACTGTGTTGGCTGGAATGATTGATCCTGGCTTTCAAGGTAAGGAAGAACAGAACGTTTGAAATATAGGGGATCTCTTATGGAGTGTCTTAGTTTTACCAACCCCTGTGATTAAGGTCAATGGAAAACTACAACAACCAAATCCAGGCAGGACTACTAATGATCCAGACTCTTCAATAATAAAGGTTTGGGTCACTGCACCAATAAAGACCTGTGATACCCTGAGGTGCTTGCTGAAGGCAAAGGGAATAATACAATGAGTAGTGGAACAAGGCAGTTATAAATACCATCTGTGACCACATGACCAGTTACAGAAAAGAAGACTATAATTGTTATGAAAATTTCTTTCTTATTTTGTTAGGAATATGTGTGTAGATCTGTGTGTTTATGCATGTGTGTATTAAGCAGACAACTTTTTCTTGCCTTTCTTATTCCCTTATCATGTAATAGAAGACGTACTGACTTCATATCATAGTACTTAAGTGCTGTTAATTCTGCATCATATTTATCGCATATTTAAGTTATTAGATATCAAGGAGAACACTAACCATCACTCAAGGACTTTGCATCCTCTGATGGAAAAGTGGTTAGTGCATTTTTATTCATACACAGGATTGTTGTATCATGTTAGATGGAATTATGACCTTGTTATTTATGTTCTTTATTTGGAGAATAAGTATGACTTAAAGAGATACATATGAGTGCCAAGTTGGCAAGGGGTTGACTTGTGATAGTTTATTTTATGTGTCAACTTGACTAGGTCACAGGGTGCATGGATATGTGGTTAAACATTATTCTGGGTGTGTCTGTGATGTTGGTTTTGGATGAGATTAACATGTAAATCAATAGACTAAGTAAACTAGATGGCCCTCCTCAACATGGGTGGGCCTCATCCTCAGCTGATGGCCTAAAACACACAAGGCAGGGCAAGGGGGAGCTGCTGCCCAACTGCCTTTACCCTGGGGCATCAGTTTTTCCTGCCTCCAAACTCAAACCAAAACATCAACTCTTCCTGGGTCTCAAGCCTGCTGATGTTTGGGCTGGAACTCCAACACTGGCTCTCAATTTGCCATCTGCAGATCTTGGGACTTGTCAGGCTCCATAATCACGTGGCCAATTACTTATACTCTCTCTTTCTTTGGACAACCACAACATACACATTTACCTTTATAATTTTAAAGATAAACTTCAGAAGAGTTCGGTCAACTTCCAAAACAAAATCCCATGGAAATGTTTCTTTACTTGTAAGTTATATAAACATCTTATTGAAGTATAGCATACATGCAGAGAAGTACACAAATCACAAGTGTATACTTGAATTCTCACAAAATTAATACCTCCCCAACTAGTTCCCTAATCAAGAACCCCTTCTGCCCTTTCCAGTGTTTATCTCCCAAGGGTACCCACCACCCTAACTAAAACCTAGATTGGTTTTGCCTGATTTTGAACTTTATGTAAATGGAGGTATACAGTATGTACTCTTTCGTGTCTGGCTCATTTTACAGCACATTATGTCTATTAAATTCACCCATGTTGTAACGTGCAGTTGCTGTACAGTATTCCACTGTATGAATCCACAATTTATTTATAGATCCTGCTGGATTATTTTCCATTTTCAGCTGTAATGAACTGTGCTGCATGATCATTCTTCAACATTAGCCTTGGGGAATATATTAGATATAGGTATATGGCTTGTGAATATGCCATTGGAACTTCTAGGAAGGGTGATTATAAAAATGTTTCTGGGAATAATGGGTGGTAAAATATAAATTAATTTCATGGGAATTTTAATAGGAATTTGTATTAACTCTATACTTTGGCAAAAACTGAAGATTCATCATCTGTGATTCAGGAACATGACAGTTGTCTCCATTTATTCAAATTCAAGTTTTTGTCCAATAATGCTTCTTGAACACTCACCTAATTTGTTGTACATTGGCCCCAAGGTGGAAAGAAGGAGATGGAAAGGAAATAAGAGGAAGGAAACTTTGACATCTCTTTCACCTGTCAGTGTCACGCCATCTTGCCAAAACATTGTTCTGGGCCATATTTGCTCATATTCCGGTTCTGAGAGTAAATATGATGCTTTTGGTTTCCTTCACTTGCATGGGTATTAATTCAGTCCACTCATTAGCTTTCACAAGACACCTTTTGCTTTCATTTTTAGTTATCTGTTGCTCATTTAACTTTATGTGCGTGACCTTTAAAGTGTACACTCACGGGAGAGCTCCCTGGGGAACCATTTGGGTTGTTTTAGAGACTTCCTTTTCTGCCTCATGCACTTTGAGAAATGCCCTTCCCTCTTGAGTCATACTCCTGTTTAGAATCTTTTCTTCACATTTAAAAAACATCTGTTTCAGTAAAATCTTGTACACATGTCTTAAGACATCTAGAATTCTTTCCATGTCTAGGATTGCTATGAAATGGTCATCAAGGCATGCCAGGAATTGACTAGACATCCTGCTTTAGACAAAGCTTCTAGCTGATAGTGAAGTGCTGAGGCATCCTGTTGCTATTACATCATACTTCTGAGTTGAGCTGGTTCAATAATTCTTCATTGGAAAAGCATCTGCTAGACCGTCTGCCAATGACAGGGCCTTGGTATAAACCATGGGCATGTTTTGGGACACTGAGCTCCTTCCAGCACTTTCCAGGTGGGGATAACTCCCTTGCCACTTGGTCAGGACTGCAACTCTTGTGCTCTCCTTGAACTTCTGTGCTCCTGGACCTGTGCAGCAGGAGCCCCTAAAGCCCTCTACGGACCACGGGGAGTGCCTATCCTCCCCAGTAAACCAGATTATAGTCCTTACTCATCTTTTTGGCCCGTCTACTCCATTAAGCTTCCCACCTCCAGGCATTTCCAGGTGAGAGGCAGACAACACTCTTGTTGCTTGCTAATGACCCCAGACACATTTTAAGCTCTTATAGTTAATCCCTTGCCACCCTCCACTCCACTCAGCTATCTACATAGTGCAAACCTGCTCATTCTGAAGCTTAGTCAATTATCTCTCCAGGGAGATGATGGACAGCCTCCTCTCAACTAAATCCCCAAACCCTAGGAATAATTCTCTTGAAGATCCAGGGTCACGTGGCTAGGCAGGATGATAGTGGAGATGGAGAAAGTAAACGCCCACCATTACATGGAGCCAGTGGTCCCTGATTCCCTATCTCTCTTTCCATTTCCCCTTTCCTTCCCAGAAACCCCATCCCTATGCCCTGTCTGCTGAGGATGACAGGGCCAGATCTGCAGCCATTTAGTCAGACCCAAGGCAGGGGCCCGGCCTTGATTTTTTAGAGCTAATTTTAGAATTTAGGGGTATATAACAATTTATTTGTTCTCAGTTTTGGTCCTAAGTCAACTGTCTAAAAATAATATGTCTTAAGATACAAAAGGAAACTTATAATACAATAATGTCAGATAGTTATAAATGTTATAAACAAAATGAAATAGGGGTCAGGCATGGTGGCTCACACCTGTAATCCCAGCACTTTAGAGGTTGAGGTGGGAGGATCACTTGAGGCCAGGAGTTTGAGACCAGACTGGCCAACATGACAAAACCCCATCTCTACTAAAAATACAGAAACTAGCTGGGCATGGTGGCATGCACCTGTAATCTCAGTTACTCAGGAGGTTGAGGCATGAGATTCGCTTGAACCCGGGAAGCAGAAGAGCCAAGATCATGCCACTGTACTCCAGCCTGGGTAACAGACCGAGACTCTGTCTCAAAAAAAAAAGAAGAAGAAGAAGAAAAGAAAGGAAATGAAATAGGGCAATGAGATTGACCGTGGAGCGGAAGGTCCAAGACAACCTCTTAGAGGAGGAAGCATCTGAGCACACACCAGAATGACAAAAGTCGCTGCGCCCTTTGGAGATCTGGTGGAAGGGCATTTCAGGCAAAGGGAACAGCATGTGCAAAGACTCTGAGGTGGGAGTAAGCATGAAACTTTTGAGAAACAGAGAGAAAACCAATATTCCATGCAATATGCATTTTGCTTGAGAATGGGCATGATTTCACCCCCATCCTCAAATTCCTACCCTAAGGACACCTTTCATTTATCAATGAAAGTACATTGCAGAGCCTGTCCTCACATTGGAGGGAGGGACAGGTGATGGTCACTGAAGCCATTCTTAGAAAGAACCATCCACAAGCAAGTTTCACATGACCATGTAATTCAACCTCGGACCCTTAGACATCACTAACATAAAAATCATTCTTGTCTACTTTTATGTGATACATATACATTGGAAACACAACACTGGATTAATTATTCTCTGCAGATGTCTGAACATCCTTTAAAAGGAAATAACTAATTAACTTCTTCATAAAGGTCCCTGGCACCCAGGAAGCAGCAGTCTACAATTCTGAGTAATATAATCAAGAAGGCTTTATACAATCAGTTGAACCAAACAAAGAAAGACATTTCTTGGTATGCATATTAGCAGCAGTACAGGAAAATAAGCTTGTGAACATGCCATTGGAATTTCTAGGAAGGGTAACTATAAAAATGTTTCTGGGAATGATGGGTGGTAAAATATACATTAATTTCATTATTCTCATACTTGGCTAAGATTATAAAATGCTATTGATATTTCTTTAAAAAGTAAAACTTTCATTTTTAAAACATCTTTATTCTTTTAGAAGCCATTCCAACTTATGTCTCCAGTGCAGAATTATGATAGAACTCTCCCATTCCTCTGCTGTTAGGAGAGCCTGGAGCACTGGCCACACTTGGTTCTCTTCTGGGCAATGCACTTCCACACTCGAGGCCAATGCTGAAATAGGCATGCAAGGGGTGTGAAGTGACCTGGAAGGGCAGTGGAGGCTCTCCACAGCCTGTCACTGAAACCCTGGAGTGGTACTTAGAGAATCAGTGTCTTACAAGTCTTCCCTGAACTCCTCCACTGTTTTCTGCTTCACACCTGTGAGCTTTTTCTCTATAAGGGCTCAGAGTCCACTGACAGTGGTGGAGACTGAAGCCATGGCTAAGCGGTTTTGCGGCAGTCTTCCCAGACTACCAGACACGAACTGACAAAAACAGAACAAAGCCAAGGCCCTTGTCTTTTCTCCTGCCATCAAAAAACAAGTCTCTATGCATCTCAGTTCACTCAAATCGACTTCTACTCCAGTCTCTGAACTTTGTGCTCTGTATAAAGAGCCAAGTGTTCTGGGCACAGTGGCTCATGCCTGTAATCCCAGTGGTATGGGAGGCCGAGGCAGTCAGATCACCTGTCAGGAGTTCGAGATCAGTCTGGCCAACCTGGTGAAACCCCATCTCTACCAAAAATACAAAATTAGCCAGGTGTGGTGGCACATGCCTGTAATCCCAGCTACTCAGGAGGCTGAGGCAAGGGAATCTCTTGAACCCGGGAGGAGCAGGTTGCATGAGTGGAGATAGTGGCGCCACTGCACTCCAGCCTGGGCAACAGAGCAAGACTCTGTCTAAAAACAAAACAAAACAAAACAAACAAAAAAGGCAGGGGACGGTGGCTCATGACTGTAATCCCAGCACTTTGGGAGGACGACGAGGGTGGATCACAAGGTCAGGTGTTTGAGACCAGCCTGACCAAAATGGTGAATCCCCGTCTCTACTAAAAATACAAAGATGAGCCGGGCGTGGTGACACATGCCTGTAATTCCAGCTACTCAGGAGGCTGAGGCGGGAGAATCGCTTGAACCTGGGAGGCAGAGGTTGTGGTGAGCCAAGATCACACCACTGTACTCCAGCCTGGGCGACAAAGCGAGACTCTGCCAAAAAAAGCCAAGTGTTTCGAAACATGAATAATGATCAAGTTATGGTCCTGTCTGCCACAATTCTAAGATGGTCCCCAACATCCACTCTCACAACTCCAGTATACACCATTTGCATAATTCCCAGGATTGTGGATGTGATGGATTTTACTCCCAGGACTAGATTATGTTATATGGCATGGGTGACCTTAAGGTAGGGAGATTATCTAGGTGGGCCTGTCATAACACCATGAGTTCTTTAACCGTTTTCTCATTTAGAAAAATAAAAGGTGCAGCTCACTGTCAGTGCTCATTTAATTTTACATAAACACACTATTTGAGGCTGAAGCAAATATAACTGACTTTCAATGTGAAAATAAAATATAAAAACTGTTCTTGGAATTATTTCTAAACAGAACTAATATGGGAATCGTCTGAATCATCAGAATAATCTATTTCGGAAAAATCAGATTCATCCAGTGAATCTTCGGCCAGCAACTGTTTGGGAATGATGTTAACATCACTCATAGGAATGCTATGTTTTCTAGGATTTGACATTTTCAGTGACCGAGAATTACTATAATTGTCAATGGAAATACCACTACTAAAAACAAAATGCTATAAATAGAATGATGCTTTTTGTTCCCAAAATTGATATACTAGAGTGATGTGAAAATAATAATGAAAGCGATATATTTCGTGACATAGTTATCTCCAAATAAATGCTGCAGCTGCAAGTGCCGCCGGTGAATGTCCTTGGGGAAACAAGAAAAGGGTTAAAAGCAGAGCGTTTTCCCCAGTTCATTGCCGAAAAGGAAGTCAGAGATTCAGAACTGGGGAAGGATTGGATACACTCTTGCTAGCTTGAAGATGGAGAAGGCCATTTGGCAAAGAATGCAGGCAGCTTGCAGGAGCTGAGTGCAGCCCCTGGCTGAAAGCCCGCAAGGAAATGGGACTTTAATCCTACAACTCTAAGGAACTGAATCCTGCCAATAACCCAAATGAACTTGGTAGTCGATTCTCTTCCTGAAGCCTACAGACAAGAACTCAACTTGACTGACACCTTGATTTTGGCCTTTGTGATCCTGAGCAGAAAACCTAGCTACATCATGCATAGACTTTTGACCTGCAGCACTGTGACCTGATAAATGGGTATTGGTTGAAGCCACTAAGTTTGTGGTAATTTATTACATATCAATTGAAAACTAATATACAGGTAATGGTTCTTTAGTTAACCAAAGTCAAGGTTTTGAAATAGCAATGGACGTCCTCAGCCTCAGAGTCCTACTGTTTGCTCCAGGGAAGGACGGGACATGCCAGTGCCATCCCCGAGCCTCCAGAAAGTCATACATGTGTACAGTCCCAGGGTGGGATCTAAGATAGCCAGCTTGGCCTCAGACCAAGAATTATTAGAAATACATTATTTAAATGTTTATATTTTCCCCAGAATCTTTCTCCTTCCATTCTCTGATACATGGGAAGGCTCCTTTCTCCCTTCCTCTCTCTCTCTCTCTCTCTGTCTCTCTGCCTTATTAGATATTTTCCTCACTTATTAAATATCTTCTTAGGCATAAGAATTCAGGCTGTGTTCCTTCTATGTGCACCTAATATAGGTGGATGGAATGAACAGATGATGGTGTACAAGATAGAAGAAGAAACAAAGATCAGAGGAAAAGAGAAAGAAGAAGGAGGGGAAAGAAGACGAAAAGGAAGTAAAGAAAGAAGGAAAGAAAGAGGGAAAGCAGAATGAGAGAGGGGTGTTTCAGTTATCTATATAACAAATCACTCTACAACTTGGGAAAGTTTGAGAAACAGCCGGGAGACCAATGAGTCTGCAATGTCCTGAGCTAAGGAGAAAGTGCAAGAGGTTGCACTCAGGAGAGGCTCAAGGGTTGGAGCAGGTTGTATGACACTTTGGAGATCATCATAAGACCCTGAGTGGGGGACTGACATGATATGGTCTGTTTTAGAAGGATACTCCTGGCTTTGTATCGAGGAGCAAGGGTAGAAGGGGGTGAGGGTGTGGCTAAAACAACAGCTATTTTACTTTCTTCTGATTCTGTGGGTTGACTGACCTCGCTGGATGGCTCTTCATCTCCATATGATATTAGCTGGGGCTACAGCCATTCAGGGATGTCAATTAGTGAAGCCACTTAGCAGCTTTACTTGGTCCAAGATGGCACACTCCTATGGCTGACAGGCAGTGTCAGCTGCTGTCTGGGAGCTCAGGTGGGACTGTCAACCACAGCCCCATGGTTCTTCTCCATGTGGTGTCTCCATGCACCTTGAGCCTCTCCCAGCATTACAGCTGGGTTTCAAGAGACAGGAAGTGAAAATGTTTCATCTTCTTTAGATTGGGGCTCAGAAGTTCAAGGTCATTTTCCCTGCATTCCCATGGTTGGAGCCTAACATAAGAATAGCCCAGATTCCAGAGGAGGAAATAAGCTCCACTTCGTGGTGTGAGAAGAGACATACGTGTACAAGTTGATGAAAAATTGTCCTAAAGCATCTTTGGAGACTCACTGCCACAGGGCGAGAAAGAGAAGTGCACACTGCCACCCCAACCCCTGCTTCTACTATTGCTCCCTGACACGAAGCCAGAGGGATCCTTCTAAAACAGACCAGATCAGGTCACTCCCCCACTCAGGGTCTTACAATGATCCCCAAAGTGTCACACAACCTGCTCCACCCTTGACCTCTCCTGAGTCCAATCTCCTGCACTCTCTCTCTGGCTCACTGCATTCCAGACTCACTGGTCTCTCGGCTGTTTCTCCAACTCCCCAGGCATATTCTTATCTCAGGGACTTTGCCTTTGCTCTTTTTTTTTTCTGTCTGAAATGCATTCTCTGGTTATCTACAAGTTTAATTTCCTAGTTTCTTTTAGCTCTCAGATCAAGTGTCAAGGAAGATCATCCTAACCATCCTACATAAAACAGTAACCTCCATCATCCCACTGCTATGGACTGAACTGCATCCCCCTAAGTTCACATCTTCTTTAGATTGTTTAGATGCTCTTCACATCCATCCCCAGCCCTCCCCACCATGCCAGGACACAGAAAAAGGCAAGGAAGAGAGGAAGGGATCCCTCAGAAGGAAACAAATTAGCCAGCACCTGGGTCTTGGACTTTCCAGCCCCCAGAATTGTGAGAAAATAAATTTCTATTGTTTAACCACTCAGCCTATGGTATTTGCTATGGCAGCCCAAGCTGACTAATATATCTACCAACACCCTCTGCCCACCTAGCCTGCCTGTTTTTTTTTTTTACAGCCATTATCACCATCTGGATGATCATACACTTATTTGTTATTTGTGCGTTGTTAGTCTCTCCACCACCCCCCAGACTACATGCTCCATGAGGAGAGACGTTGTCTGTTATAATCACTGCCATCTCGTTAATACCTAAAAGAGGCTGCTCAAAGAGGCTGTTCATAAATATTTGATGAAAGATTTGAATCAATGAGAAAACAGGGAAATTTTTAGCGTGAATAAATGGAGGAGGAGCATTGTTTCTTTACCAGCTGAAAGCAGAATATTTCTCCCCTTTCCTAGCAAAGACAGCAGGTGTTTTCAAAAGGTAGCACAGAGTGAAATGCTGCAGAGATAACCCCTATTTAAACCCTACAAGAACAGAGTGGAACAGGAAATAAAAGGGTGTGAGGATGGTAGATGATTCTGGTATACAGCCCAGAATCTCTAATAGAGTGAGACTGCTTGATTTTCATACCTGTTTTCTCACCCACAGGAACCTGTTAGTGCAGCATAGGCTAGATAGACCTATCCACTGGGAAAAGGGGCTTCAATTCTCATTATAGCTCCATGATGTGTGTTTTGAATCTGTGGCAACACTAAAGGTATATCTCAGAGCACCTTTTAAGAGCTCTGAGAGCTTGTTTCCATAGCAGGCTTGCTGATGGTGCCCACTGAGACGTTGCATCATAAGTCTGTGCCAGAATATTTTGATGCCAGAGTATTAACCCTTTATGGGGACTATCACTAACTCTTTAACACCAAAGGATAAGTCTGCAACAACCTCTGAGAGAGGTGAATTGGGAAGCAGCTGTCATGTGTTCCTTAGGCTGAGCATATCTCACTTTTTTTTTTTTTTTATTGAAGATGATTCTTTCTTTCTGGCCAATGGCTGAATAAAGAAGCCGATGTTGCAGTCCTGGTTTACCAACCAGGAAACTGATATTGAATAAATTGTTTAAAGTCAGGTCACAAAGGAATTAAAAGAAGAATCAAGATGAAGAGTTGAGAAATTCAAGCTAATGGTCTGACTTTTAGTATCATTTTCAACAATTCCATAGCAAGAACATAAACACTACCAACTAAGAGCCCACATTAAGGGACCATTTCTAGCTTCCAAACCAGAACATTCAGCTCAGTTTCCTCTTATCAAACCATTTCTCTGCAAATGCACCATGAATCCCTAGGAGAAACCTGAGAGCTACAGAAAGTGGATCCACAGAAACAAACCTGACAGACACTCTGCATTAGTTGCTTCAGGTTGCCGTAACAAATTGCCATGACTTGGTGGCTTAAAACAACAGAAATGTATTATTTCACCGTTCTGGAGGCCAGAAGTCCAAAATCAAGGCATCAACAAGGTTGGTTTCTCCTGGAACCTCTGAGAGATAATTCATTCTATATCTTTCTCCCAGCTCCTAGTGGCTCTGGCAATCCTTGGTGTTCCTTGCCTTATAGACACATCACTCCAATATCTGCCTCTGTCTTCACATGGCTTTCCTCTCTGTATCTGTTTGCCTTCTCCTTTTCTATTTCTTACAAGGACATTCATCATTTGGATTTAAGTGCCCATCCAAATCCAGGATGATCTCATCTAAGCCCCATACCTTCATTACATCTGCAAAGACCCTAATTCCAAATAAGGTTACATCTTGAGGTTCTAGGGGTTAGGACTTGGGCATATCTTTTTGGGGGACAAACTTCAACCCACTATACGTTCTTAACCTGAGCTCTCAGCAGGCTCCCAGTCTCACAGCCACAAATATTAGTCATTACTTGATTCTAAACCACAGATAGAATGGATAGCATTGAGCCCTCTCTAATCTGTAACACTCTGACCCCTCTCTAAAGTCCTATTTCATTTTTCTTCAAAGCTCTTCTTGACTTATATCTTCCCAAACACAATCCAATAATTCCTATAAATATCAGTCATCCCCTCCTAAAAACCCACTTGTTCTTCAAATATCTCCATTTCTATACATCTGTATGTAGTTACAGAGTATGTTGAAAAGCATACGGGCTTTAGATCCTGGCTCTATCACTTGCAGCACTGTCCCCATCACCATGGGAATGGGGTACCCACCCTCTCTCAGGCTCAGTCTCCTTATCTATGAAATGGGAGTTGCCACAAGAAGTAATGGAATTGCATGTAAAGCACTCAGCTCTGTGCCTTGCTCATAGATAGTAAGGGCTCAATCACTGCTGGCTAGTATTTTGTTCTTCCAGGGAAAACACATTTCATCTGTGTGTTATTGAGTGCTTACTCTAGGTATGGCACAATAACAAGCATTATGGGAGTTTTTCTGAGGCCAAAAAAGAAACATCATTGCTCTTAGAGAACTCACAAATGGATTTTTTCCATTTTCTGAAATTCTTAGAGGAAGGTTTAGTAATGTCCTCAAATCAGAATGCATGGATCGTGATTCTTTCTGTCTCTACAAAGGCCTTAATGTTCTACCATTACCAATAATGGGCATTTATCCTAATTTAACATCTCTAAAAAACAAATTACCTTTCAAAAACAACCATTTCTCTCCTTAAAATCTGTTTTCTGTCACAGCTTCCTGGCTACTCTTGTGAACTAAATAAGCCCATCTCCTAGTTTTCTTTGTGATTACAGATTTTCGACCATTCGGCACTTTTTAGCAATCTTCTGTTGTTTTAAGTTGTGGCATTTTGATTTGGTCAGCAAATTCCACAGGTCTAACCTGACCATGGCAAACTCATTATTAGCACTTGTACTGTTCAACAAGAAATTTCCCACTTTGAGTCTCTCTGGTACAATGTGACTGTTGGTCAAAATAATGTCAGGCCTCTGAGCCCAAGCTAAGCCATCATATCCCCTGTAACCTGCATGTATACATCCAGATGACCTGAAGTAACTGAAGAATCACAAAAGAAGTGAAAATGGCCAGTCCCTGCCTTAACTGATGACATTACCTTGTGAAGTTCCTTCTCCTGGCTCATCCTGGCTCAAAAGCTCCCTCACCGAGCACCTTGTGACCCCCACCCCTGCCCGCCAGAGAACAACCCCTTTTGACTATAATTTTCCACTACCCACCCAAATCTTATAAAACACCCCTATCTCCCTTCACTGACTCTCTTTGCAGACTCAGCCTGCCTGCACCCAGGTGATTAAAAAGCTTTATTGCTCACACAAAGCCTGTTTGCTGGTCTCTTCACATGGACGCAAGCGAAATTTGGTGTCGTGACTCAGATCGGGGGACATCCCTTGGGAGATCAATCCCCTGTCCTCCTGCTCTTTACTATGTGAGAAAGATCCACCTACAACCTCAGGTCCTCAGACCAACCAGCCCGAGGAACATCTCACCAATTTTAAATCCAGTAAGCAGCCTCTCTTTACTCTCTTCTCCAACCTCTTTCACTATCCCTCAACCTCTTTCTCCAATCTAGGCACCATCCTTCAATCTCTCCATTCTCTAAATTTCAATTCCTTTCCTTTTCTGGTAGAGACAGAGGAGACGCATTTTATCCATGAACCCAAAACTCCAGCGCTGGTCACGGACTTGGGAAGACTGTCTTCCCTTGATGTTTAATCACACGGGGACACCTGCTTGATTATTCACCCACGTTTCAGAGGTGTCTGATCACATGGGGACACCTTCCTTGGTCCTTCACGCTTAGCAGCAAGCACCGCTTTTCTGGGGGGCAAGCACCCCCCACCCCTTCTCTCCATGTCTCTACCCCTTTACCACTTTTCTGGGGGACAAGCACCCCCCCACCCCTTCTCTCCGTGTCTGTAGCCCTTTTCCATTTTCCTGGGGGGCAATCACCTCTCACTCCTTCTCCACTTTCCTGGGGGGCAAGCACCCCCATCCCATTCTCTCTGTGTCTCTACCCCTTTTCTACTTTTCTGGGGGGCAAGCACCCCCCACCCCTTCTCTCCATGTCTCTACTCTCTCTTTTCTCTGGGCTTGCCTCCTTCAGTATGGGCAGTCTTCCACCCTCCATTCCTCCCTCTTCTCCCTGAGCCAGTGTTCTCAAAAACTTAAAACCTCTTAAACTTACACCTCACCTAAAACCTAAATGCCTTATTTTCTTCTGCAACACCACTTTGCCCCAATACAAACTTGACAATGGCTCTAAATGGCCAGAAAACACCACTTTCGATTTCTCCATCCTACAATACCTAAATAATTTTTGTTGAAAAATGGGCAAATGGTCTGAGGTGCCTTACATCCAGGCATTTTTCATACTTCATTCCCTCCCTAGTCTCTGTTCCCAATGTGATTCCTCCCAAATCCTCCTTCTTTCCCTCCTGTCTATCCCCTCAGTCCCAACCCCAAGCATCACTGTGTCTTTCCAATCTTCCTTTTCTACAGACTCATCTGACCTCTCCCCTCCTCCACAGGCTGCTCCTCACCAGGCCAGCCAGGTCCCAATTCTTCCTCAGCCTCCGCTCCTCCACCCTATAATCCTTTCATCACCTCCCCTCCTCACACGTGGTCCAGCTTACAGTTTCGTTCCGTGACTAGCCCTCCCCCACTTGCCCAGCAATTTACTCTTAAAAAGGTGGCTGGAGCTAAAGGCATAGTCAAGGTTAATGCTCCTTTTTCTTTATCCCAAATCAGATAGCGTTTAGGCTCTTTTTCATCAAATATAAAAATCCAGCCCAGTGCATGACTCCTTTGGCAGCAACCCTGAGATGCTTTACAGCCCTAGACCCTAAAAGGTCAAAAGGCCATCTTATTCTCAAGATACATTTTATTACCCAATCTGCTCCTGACATTAAATAAAACTCCAGAAATTAAATTCCAGCCCTCAAACCCCACAACAGGATTTAATTAACCTTGCCTTCAAGGTGTACAATAATAGAAAAAAGTTGCAATTCCTTGCCTCCACTGTGAGACAAGCCCCAGCCACATCTCCAGCACACAAGAACTTCCAAATGCCTGAACTGCAGCAGCCAGGCATTCCTCCAGAACCTCCTCCCCCAGGAGCTTGCTACAAGTGCCAGAAATCTGGCCACCAGGCCAAGGAATGCCTGCAGCCCAGGATTCCTCCTAAGCTGTGTTCCATCTGTGCAGGACCCCACTGGAAATCAGACTGTCCAACTCACCTGGCAGCCACTCCCAGAGCCCCTGGAACTCTGGCCCAAGGCTCTCTGACTCCTTCCCAGATCTTCTTGGCTTAGCAGCTGAAGACTGACACTGCCCAATTGCCTTGGAAGCCCCCTAGACCATCACAGACACGAAGCTTTAGGTAACTCTCACAGTGGAGGGTAAGTCCGTCCCCTTCTTAATCAATACAGAGGCTACTCACTCCACATTACCTTCTTTTCAAGGGCCTGTTTCCTTTGCCTCCATAACTGTTGTGGATATTGACAGCCAGGCTTCTAAATCTCTTAAAACTTTGGGTGCCAACTTAGACAATACTCTTTTAAGCATTCCTTTTTAGTTATCCCCACCTGCCCAGCTCCCTTATTAGGCTGAGACATTTTAACTAAATTATCTGCTTCCCTGACTATTCCTGGGCTACAGCCACACCTCATTGCTGCCTTTTCCTCCAGTTCAAAGCCTTCTTCACATCCTTCCTTTGTATCCCCCAACCTTAACCCACAAGTATAGGACACCTCCATTCCCTCCCTGGCAACCGATCACATGCCCTCACCATCCCATTAAAACCTAATCACCCTTACCCCGCTCAATGCCAACATCCCATCCCACAGCATGCTTTGAAAGGATTAAAGCCGGTTATCACTCGCCTGCTACAGCATGGTCTTTTAAAGCTTATAAACTCTCCTTACAATTCCCCCATTTTACCTGTCCTAAAACCAGACAACCCTTACAGGTTAGTTCAGGATCTACACCTTATCAACCAAATTTTCTTGCCTATCCACCCCATGGTGCCAAAGCCATATACTCTCCTATCCTCAATACCTCCCTCCACAACCCATTATTCTGTTCTGGATCTCATGCTTTCTTTACTATTCCTTTACACCCTTCATCCCAGCCTCTCTTCACTTTCACTTGGACTGACCCTGACACTCATCAGGCTCAGCAAATTACCTGGGCTGTACTGCCACAAGGCTTCACAGACAGTCCCCATTATATCAGTTAAGCCCAAATTTCTTCCTCATCCATTACCTATCTCGGCATAATTCTTCATGAAACACACGTGCTCTCCCTGCTGATCGTGTCTGGATAATCTCCCAAACCCCAATTCCTTCTACAAAACAACAACTCCTTTCCTTCCTAGACATGGTTAGATACTTCCGCCTTTGGATACTTAGTTTTACCATCCTGACTAAACCATTATATAAACTGACAAAAGCAAACCTAGCTGACCCCACAGATCCTAAATCCCTTCCCCACTCCTTTCTGTTCCTTAAAAACTGCCCTAGAAGCTGTTCCCACTGGCTCTCCATAACTCATCCCAACCCTTTTTCATCACACACAGCCAAAGTGCAGGGCCGTGCGGTTGGAGTTCTTACACAAGAGCCGGGACCGCGCCCTGTAGCCTTTCTGTCCAAACAGCTTGACCTTACTGTTTTAGCCTAGCCCTCATGTCTGTGTGCAGTGGTTGCCACTGCTTTAATACTTTTAGAGGCCCTCAAATTCACAAACTATGCTCAACTCACTCTCTACAGTTCTCATAACTTCCAAAATCTATTTTCTTCCTCCTACCTGACACAAATACTTTCTGTTCCCCGGCTCCTTCAGCTATACTCACTCTTTGTTGAGTCTCCCACAATTACCAATTGGCCTGGACTTCAATCCGGCCTCCCACATTATTCTGGATACCACACCTGACCCCCATGGTATCTCTCTGATCCACCTGACATTCACTCCATTTCCCCCTATTTCCTTCTTTCCTGTTCCTCATCCTGATCACACTTGGTTTATTGATGGCAGTTCCACCAGGCTTAATTGCTGCCACTCACCAGCAAAGGTAGACCATGCTATAGTATCTTCCACACCTGGCTACCACTCTGCCCCGCTCCACTACCTCTCAGCAAGCCGAACTCATTGCCTTAACTCAGGCCCTCACTCTTGCAAAGGGACTATGTGTCAATATTTATACCGACTCTAAATATACCTTCCATATCCTGCACCATCATGCTGTTATATGGGCTGAAAGAGGTTTCCTCACTAAGCAAGGGTCCTCCAACATTAACACCTCTTTAATAAAAACTCTTCTCAAAACCTCTTTACTTCCAAAGGAAGCTGGAGTCATTCACGGCAAGGGGCATCAAAAGGCATCAGATCCCATCACCTAGGACAACACTTATGCTGATAAGGTAGCTAAAAAAGCAGCCATCAAAAGGCTGATCCCATTGCTCGGGACAATGCTTATGCTGATAAGGTAACTAAAAAAGCAGCTGGCATTCCAACTTCTATTCCTCACAGCAGTTTTTCTCCTTCTCATCTGGCCACTCCCACCTACTCCCCCACTGAAACTTCTACCTATCAATCTCTTCCCACTCAAGACAAATGGTTCTTGGACCAAGGAAAATATCTCCTTCCAGCCTCACAGGCCCATTCTATTCTGTCATCATTTCATAACCTCTTCCATGTAGGTTACAAGCTGCTAGCCCATCTCTTAGAACCTCTCATTTCCTTTCCATTGTGGAAATCTATCCTTAAGGAAATAACTTCTCAGTGTTCCATCTGCTGTTCTACTACTCCTCAGGGATTTCTCAGGCCCCCTCCCTTCCCTACACATCAAGCTTGGGGATTTGCCCCTGCCCAGGACTGGCAGATTGACTTTACTCACATGCCCCGAGTCAGGAAACTAAAATACTTCTTGGTCTGGGTAGACACTTTCACTGGATGGGTAGAGGCCTTTCCCACAGGGTCTGAAAAAGCCACCACAGCCATTTCTTCCCTTCTGTCAGACATAATTCCTCGGTTTAGCCTTCCAACCTCTATACAGTCCAATAACAGATCGGCCTTTATTAGTCAAATCACTCAAGCAGTTTCTCAGGCTCTTGGTATTTAGTGGAAATTTCATACCCCTTACAGTCCTCAATCTTCAGGAAAGGTAGGATGGACTAATGGTCTTTTAAAAACACACCTCACTAAGCTCAGCCTCCAACTTAAAAAGGAGGACTCTGTCAAGGATACAGCCCAAAAACTTGCCAACCATGAAAGTAATTAGGCTGAACCCCCTTAGGCACTCTCTAATTGGATGTCCTAGGCCCTTCCAATTCTTAGTCCTTTAATACCTGTTTTTCTCCTTCTCTTATTCAGACCTTGTGTTTTCTATTTAGTCTCTCAATTCATACAAAACTGCATTCAGGCCATCACCAATCATTCTATATGACAAATGCTCCTTTTAACAACCCCACAATATCGCCCCTTACAACAAAATCTTCCTTCAGCTTAATCTCTCCCACTCTAGGTTCCCATGTCGCCCCAATCCCTCTTGAAGCAGCCCTGAGAAACATTGCCCATTATCTCTCCATACTACCCCCCAAAATTTTTGCTGCCCAAACACTTTACCACTATTTCATTTTATTTTTCTTATTAATATAAGAAGACAGGAATGTCAGTCCTCTGAGCCCAAGCTAAGCCATCATATCCCCTGTGACCTGCACGTATACATCCAGATGGCCTGAAGTAAATGAAGAATCACAAAAGAAGTGAAAATGGCTGGTCCCTGCCTTAACTGATGACATTACCTTGTGAAATTCCTTCTCCTGGCTCATCCTGGCTCAAAAGCTCCCTGCCACTGAGCACCTTGTGACCTCTGCCCCTGCCTGCCAGAGAACAACCCCCTTTGACTATAATTTTCCACTACCCACCCAAATCTTATAAAATGGTCCCACCCCATCTCCCTTCACTGACTCTCTTTCGGACTCAGCCTGCCTGCACCCAGGTGATTAAAAAGCTTTATTGCTCACACAGAGCCTGTTTGGTGGTCTCTTCACACTGACGCTAGTGAAAAATAATGCCCCAGAAGTAGGGCTCCTCTAGATTTCTCTAAACTAACAAACAAATCAATAATGATCAGGCTAGTTTGGATGATAAATATATTTCCTTCTCTGCTAATTTCATAGGAATGGTAAATCCACATATTGTTTGTAAGATAAAGCTCATGGATTGTAATCTTGAATCCTAAATCCTGACGCTGATATGCTGTTTCCTCTGTTCCCTGATCCTACGAGGTAGCAGAATGGCACAATTTCCTAGGATCACTCTAGCTGCTATTGCTGAAATCATGCCTACACTTTTAAGGCTAACACAGAGCACATAGTCAGCCCATATTCAGCCCACAAATGAATCTTACTTGGATGATATAGTGTAATTTCTTTCTTTTGTTTTTAGGGGGCAGGTGGTCCCCAAATCGAAATGGTCCTTTCTACTCCTTATTGTGTTTTTCTCAAGGTATGCTATTGCTTGGTCCCTGAAGGCATACGAATTGCATATCTTCTGGTGAAATATTGCAATTTCACTAGAAGACGTGTGATAGTATTGGCTAATAGGCCCACTTAGTGTTACTAATAATTCTTTGTCTACTAGGCACACCCATGTAGAGCTGGCTTGGTCATCCTGACTCATGGGCTCATATTTCAAGCTTACTCAGACAGTTAATTGTCAGATTGTTTGATTCCAAAAACCACATGCTAAATTTCACTGAGTTATGGCACTTTGGTATTTCCTAAGTTATGGCATTTTGGTATTTTGCTGTTAAAATGCTGGAAACAATATGCCTGAAATTTTCCCCTAGTAGAATATTTAATTTTTAAATTTAGCATTTTTATAATTTAAGCTGGCCCAATAAACCCCAGAACAGAGTTAAAAATGTACCCAGAAGCTTGAGTTTACGAGGCAGAACAAATACCAAACAGACTTACAAGTATTTCTCGCATGGAAAACTTGACCTACTCATGTTGAGTGAGTGTTCCGCAGAATAAGCTTTCCTTAGTCAAATATTCTGGGAAAACTCTCTGATAAATATAGGTAAATAACCTTTTTTGTTGGTCTTTAGTGTGCTCCAAGAAGAGCTACAGTACATGCTACTTCCCAAATACATTTGTCTAGTAAAGTCTTTTTGTACAAAATATAAAGTCTTGTACAAAATATAAAGTCTTTTGTACAAAATATCTGTTCACTAGCATTCGAAGGCACATGCTTTGAGAAAGGCTAATGGAAGCTGGTGGGCAGAATGCATGACAAACACTTAATAAACACTTAATCCTGGTGCCTGAGCTACCCCTAAACAACAATCAGATCTTTTGAGCAAATCTCACAACTGCTATGAGTTACTCTTCATTAATTTAGAAAGTTAATAGGTTATAGTCTCTTCCAGCTCAAATAGTTTCTGACTTGCCTCAGAGCTTCATAATATTATATTTGGTCACTATCACTAAATGATTAATGGAGACAAAGAAAAAGAATACTACTGTATTAAACAGAATTCTAGGACTTTCCAGGGCAACCTGACTTTGCAGAACTACAGTTAGTATTCCAAGGCAACACGGTAATAATTTCCCAAGACTCGTGGCATTTTCTCTAAGTGGTGTTTCAAGTCGTGAAGTGTTAAGATCACTAAAAAAGTCTGCTGTTGGCTGCTTTATTAATCCAAGATTTTTCAATGGAATTATCACCAGAACCCTTAGACAATCTCACTTGTAGTACAGAAACTGAGAGAGGCTAAAGAATTTCATTATTCAGTTTCTTAACCTTGGTAGAAGTAGGTCTAAATTTAGGACCCCCAGGGCTTCCAATTTATCCATATGGTTGGGTTTTCCTTCTTTACTGCAGTGAATGAGGATGGAAAAGGAGGTCACAGGCCCATCTCCTCTCCTTCTGAGTCTTCACTTACTAGGGTTTAAATCTAATGACTCATCTTCAGTATTAGCTTAAGTGGCCTGGCAACAACCAGAACACTGTTTTCAACAGCAATTTGTCTTTCAATGGCTCAGGAAGTGGGAGCATTTTGTACAAGTCACAAATACAGGCCACCGAGCTCCCCAGTTTATGACTTTTCTTTTTAAATTCAAGATATAGGAAAAAAAAATATTCACTTGTTTATCAACCTAAGGAAAAATAGGTTTTCTTGTTATGAATAAGAACAAAGAGTTGGCTGAAAATACCACTTCTAATTAGGTAATGAAGTAGTAATAAAATACATTCAAAATGAAAATTAATTTCCATTAAGCAACTCACTCTCAGCACTGTTTGTTCTTATCACAGATACAAACATATGCTTTGACTTTTCTTCTGGATAATAATCTGTACTTGAAGAATGGAAAGTTTTCTATTATATATTTGAGTCCAGAAAAACTACCTAACTGTCCTACATGAGAAATGGCCAATGTTTGGTGGTGGATGGAAAGTATACATGAATCTATATCTAATTTTTCCAACAAGGTTTGGTGGAAATGAATATGTGAGTGTGTGTGCGTGTGTGTGTGTGTGTATACACAATAGATGGAAACAACTCAAACTAGCACTTAAGCAAAAAAAAAAAAAAAGTAATGGCTGGGAAATCTGAAATCTGTATCTGGTATCCGGTTTCAGTATTATAAGGCCCGGGCCCCAGTTTGTGATTCCTGTACTCTCTTCTCCCTCTCTCTCCACATACTTCTGCTGGGTTTCAATCTTAGGCTCTCTCTTCATCTATCATCAGCAAGATATCTGCTCATAACCCCAAGACCACCTTGCCCTTATAACTCCTGGCCCTCAAAGAAGAGAGAGACTCTCTTTGTGCTTTCACAGATCACATCGCAAGCCAGGTTTTTGGTGGGTCTGTTTGAGTCATGTGCTCGTGGCTGAGCCAATTACCACAGTCAGAGTAATGGGCTACTCTGATTGGCCAGTCTTGGGTCATGTGTCCACCCTAGTGTCAGAGAAAAACAGGGCTCTCATCCTACCAACAGGGAGGGATGGACAGCCTTCCAAAGGAAGAGAGGCTGGGAGCCACACACAAGAGACAGCTAGTCCAAAATACACAAACTTCCTGACAATCACAGCACCAGAATGCTGAATATAACCTCCAAGCTCAGTTATTCTTCTCTTTCCTACACAAGGTCCTCCTGAGGCACACAGCACATTTCCAAACCTCTTTCCCACACCGATGATTCCCCTTCTCTGAGGTGTTTGCTAATTGGAGATGGAAACCCAGACACTCAAAAATGTAATAGAAACAGAAAGAGTAGTGAGACAAAGTTTCTAGAATTCAGAGAAAAGCAAGAAGCTTCTTTCTTTATTGGGAAATTATGTTTTGCTTAGATTTCAGGAATTTTCTTTCTTTTTTTTTTCTTTTTTCTTTTCTTGGCCTCTGGTTTGCAATAGTACAAAATAAGGATAAAGAAAAAAAATTAAACATAGCATTCTGCTATCCTACTCAAATGTTCCCCAGCCTACTAGTCAACTGGTTGGAGAACTATAAAACATAGTTTATAGTCCATAGTTCATAGGTGGAGAACTATAAAACAAAGAGAAGAATAACTGAGCTTGGAGGTTACATGTTTATTTGCTACACACACACACACACACAGAAACCCTCACACACACACACACCTTCACACACACCGTCACATATTCATTTCCACCAAACCTTGCTGGAAAACTTAGATGAGTGAGCACCGACTTCTGGAAAACATTTGCTGAAGACTCAGGTAGAATCTATGATTCATGATTTTTTTCTTTTTCTTTTTTGCTTTTTTTTTTTTTTTTTTTTTTGAGACAGAGTGTTGCTCTGTTGCCCAGGCTGGAGTGCAGTGGCACTGATCTCAGCTCACTGCAACCTCTGCCTCCTGGATTCAAGCAGTTCTTTCACCTCCGCCTCCCGATTAGCTGGGATTACAGGCACTGGCCACCATGCTCGGTTAATTTTTGTATTTTTAGTAAAGACAGGGTTTTGCCATGTTGGCCAGGCTGGTCTCAAACTCCTGACCTCAAGTGATCCACCCGCCTCGGCCTCCCAAGGTAGTGGGATTGCAAATGGGA
This sequence comes from Hylobates moloch, assembly GCF_009828535.3. Taxonomy (NCBI): domain Eukaryota; kingdom Metazoa; phylum Chordata; class Mammalia; order Primates; family Hylobatidae; genus Hylobates; species Hylobates moloch. The sequence goes on from NW_026652276.1 coordinate 17,748,455, forward strand.
GCCACTGCACCCGGACTTTTTATTCATTTTTCTTTAAATTCTGGCTTGCCCTCTGAGTCGTGGTTTTCCACACTTGCTGGTGCCCCTGTCTGGAACACCTGTCTTCTTGCCCACATGTGGCCTCTTCTGTCCTCTATCTTCATCTCCACAGAGAAGCTCTTCTCCCCGGCCTATAATAATGACTCACTCATCGGTTTTACCAATCACAGAACCCCATTTGTTTCCCTCATGGAGAGAATCACAGTTGATTACGTGTTTGTTTATTTGCCTATTTATTATTAGTCCTCAATTATAAGCCCCATGAAGGCAGAGTTCTGCTTAATTTGCCAATGTCCACTAGCAACTAGCATAATGCCTGGCACTCTATAGAGGGCAGAAGCTGAAAATAAAGTATACCAGAAGAAAGAAGGAACTTAGGACTTCTTGGTCCTTGGGCAGGCTGAAAAAAAAAGCAAGGAGAGGCTTAAACTACTAGGCACAGATAAGTTTCTTTCTGGCAGAAACTGGGAATGTAATAAGATAGAATCGGTGTTGGGGCGACCAGAGCCTCTGCTTCAGGCACCATCTGTGATTCTTCCCATCTTCTGTACCCATTTCAGTGTATGCTCCCCATTCTCCGTCGTGGCAAAACTTGCTCTCAGGAAAGAGCAGATAAAACTCCTTCACTGTGTCGTATGTGACTAAAAACATCTTAATATGATAACCTGTGCCAGGGCTTTTTGAATTTTAATACAGACCAAAGCCTCAAAATCTTATCAATTTCTGCCATGGGGCTGGGGAGGATAGGAGATATACATGGTGTCCTCAGAGTCTGGAAAAGAAGGGAAATATGCATAAGGTGGTCTACGATATCCTCAATGTGTAAAGTAATAAAGTATTATCTATGTTTCTATACTTGATGGACTTAATCCTATATTTCCCACTATATACATATTTTCTAACATATACAATATATAATGCATATAAGAGGAGTGAATGTTTAAAACTCACACATTTAGAAGGTTCTAGGGCTAAAATGAGAGAAAATGGATTATTCTTGACCAGACATAAAGAAGGGGCAAGACAAATAGCCTAGCACTCTGGAAAAATTGTCATAAAATGCTGTGGGGTAAGACACCAGCAGAGAAATGGGAAGACACAAGGGGAGAAGGAGAAGGACAAAAGCTCTCTTAATCTTAGACTTCTAAGAGTGAGGTTGGAAAAAAAAACGTTTGCCTGGGGTAGATGGACCGGGATCTAAAGTGTGTTTACTTACATGTAGGAACATATTTTGTTGTTGTTTTTATCAGGGATTGAAGCCGAAGTCGGAATAAATCTGTCCTTAACCACTGTACTTTGGCTGAAAGAACTGTCTAACCAACATTCATGGAATTCAGGTTTCTAAAAAAAGATGCTTCTTCTGGGACACACCCTGTTGGATTACAGGTTTCTAATCTCTCTTGAAACAAAGAAGTGCATTTAATCTCTCTCTAGATGTGGAGCCAAACTGGTGGTGAAGGACCCATCATAGCGTCCTATTAATAAAGGCACTAGGTCACTATGGTCATGTGGACAAAGTCTTTGCATAGTGGCCTGACCATTTTGCATAACAACTCATACTTCCAGACTGGCCATTCTGAGCTAACCAGGTCTTTTGAGTCCTTGCAGATGAGCTCACTTCCAACCTGTTACCTATCCCTGCACCTGAGCTGTTCAGTACTGTGAGTAGTATTTACACTACTATGTCAACAAACTACTTGATTCCAACTTAGGAAAGTATAAATAATGCTACTAACAATTATAGGTGTTGGGCTTTAAATAACATAATTTGCTTTTGATTTTTTCTTTCTGGAAGTCACCACTAGAGACTTAAGGAGGATGAAATCAATAGTTGGGTACCAGCAAACATCTTAATGCCAGAAAAAACTTTTTGACATCACAGACACTCAGAAAATCAGACCAGACATGACATGTGGTACATATGAAAATGGCATCGACCTGTACAAACAGACTGAGCCCAGTGTTCAACTGGTACCTCATGCTTGGGTCATAAGTTTCCTTGAGCCATGATGACCATTTTTCTGTGGTTTTCTGCTAGGCCTTGGATTAAAGAACAAATATAATGGAATTTTATGCCCTTGTCCCTGCCAGTGGGCCTGTCAAGAGGATTTCTCAACTTTCAATACTTCTTTTCTTAGCATGAAAGAACAAGTTGATACCTCAGTCAATACTGTCATTTCTTCAAGCACTTGAAATATTTTGAATGGACCACAAAAGCTTTGGATTTCTTGTATCACTTGTAACTATTTCAAATGGACCCTAATGCTTAATTTAATTTGTATTGGGGATTGCTACACTGACTGATCATATTCTCTCTGTAAAGTGGTTTTGGAAATTGTGAATACTGGAATTTAATTACACAGACATATTTTTCCAATAAGGGCTTGTTCAGTTTTGGCCATAGATATGCCTCGGGTCAAAACAATCTGCTCTGTGAAAAATGAGGTACATAAGCCAGTTAGAAAGAGAAACTCCTGGTGTGAGGCTACAACATAGACTAATGCATTCACACAACTCCAGAATGTACACAGAAAGTTCTAGCTGCATAACCATGGAATTAGAATGAACTCTTCTCAATTCCCATTTTACAGGCAAGACTGAGAGAAACTGAAAGTCTTGTCCAGTCACAGGGCTTGTTAATGGCAGAGTAAGACTGAGCTCTGCGCCATGACTTTAAAATGAAGCACTGCCTTCACCTTATGATCTTTTTTAAGTAAAATCTGTTAATTTTCTCAATCAACAGAAACATAATGACTGACTGATTACTAGGTTCCAGGCACTAGGATTTGATTGTGAAATAGTTTAGACCCAGTCCCTGCCCTCCCAGAGCTCACATCCACATGGGTGAGACAGACAAATACATAAAAGTAATAACACGCTGGGATATGTACCACAAAGGAAACACTCAGGGGGCTGAGAGAGAATAATAGTATCCACTTTCCCTACCTAACAGTAGCTCCCTACTTTCCACAGAAGGGACATTTAAGCTCAGAGATCTGAAGGATGAAAAAGAGATAGCCATGGGAAAAGTTTGGATGGCATGAGAAGAAGATTCCAGGCATTCAGAGGTGCCTTCAATGATGCTGAACATGAGGCCAGTCTAAACTGTCTTCTGAAAAGGGCATGCCTATTGTGTCCAAGGATGGACCAACTGCCCGACCTCCATATATATTTAATACCTGGTCAGTTCCTCCTTCAGTCCAAGACAATGCTTCTTATATCCATAAGAAGGGAGCTCCTCTTGTTATTTAGAAGGAGATGCACATGCTCTTCCATCTTCTCCCCACATCTGCCATCTATCTGTAAAGTAAATGCACCTGACAGCGGTAACTTAAGCATAGCCTTTGAATGACACTGTATGGCTGATGCACCTTGTATTAGTCTGTTCTCACACTGCTATAAAGAAATACCCGAAACTGGGTGATTTATAAAGGAAAGAGGTTTAATTGGTTCATGGGTCTGCAGGCTGTACAGGAAGCATGACTGAGGAGGCCTCAGGAAGCTTACAGTCATGGCAGAAGTTGAAGACGAAGGAGTCACATCTTACATGGTCAGAGTAGGTGGAAGACAGTGAAGGTGGAGGTGCTACACACTTTTAAACAACCAGATCTTGTGAGAGCTCGCTCACTATCATGAGAAAAGCAAGGGGGGAAATCCATCCTCATGATCCAATCACCTCAAACATTGGGGATTACAATTCAACGTGAGATTTGGGCAGGAACGCAAACCCAAACCATATCATACCTGAATGTATGTTTTGAGTTAGGGAATTGGATGTTGGCAATCCAGAGATTTCTTCCTTGTCCATGAAGAATACCTGAGCCCTGAGCCCATCCCATGGAACACGGGCCATCCAGGGGATTGAGGCCCTGAGTTTGGGTTGGATGGAGGTTGCCAGGTGGAGGTGGTAAGGGGAGGGTGTTAAGTTATGAACTGCGACATAAACTGCATGCTGTTTGCAAGTGGTTGCAGTTCTTCTGCCCAGCCCATTATCACACCACTGGGCTATGCAGTAATATGGTTCAGCCTGCTGCCATTGAACTGTAGGTAAGGTGGATACCTTGTTCAGCTTTCTGCCACTGGATTCTCTTGCCTGTATGTAAGCCTCTAATAAAACCTCTTGTTTGCGGGCTCTAGGTCTCCTCTTCTGCCTCTTGAAACTGGGACCTTCCCTATTGAGGTTAACAGGGATTTGGCACAACAAGTAATTGACAAGGCAGGCAGGAGGTCGGAGAAAATCCTGTGAACACCAAGACAATGGGATCAGGGAAGGGGAAATCGGTGGGGGAAATCCCAGGTTGGCCATCCACATCAATGTGGGGCCCAACAGCTGCTATCTTTGATGCATGGAGCCTACCACATGAGTACAGGATGCCCTGAAAATGCTGAAGGATCTGGAAGAATTTTTGCAGGGGTTGGATCTGACTGAGCATGGGTCAGATGCCTCAGCAGTGGCAGCCATGGTTGGCTGGCCACTTCTGACCACTCAGAGGCTGATCTCCTGGCACAGGCGAGGAAGGGTTCATCTATTACAGAGTGAACTGTGATTACCACGAGGTGCCAGATACCGCCGAGACCCTGGCTTGTTGGTTGGCCCGTTTGAAGGGCCACCACCTTCCCCACAACCCCAGGGAGCAGACCCGAAAGATTTGTCCCTACCTGGAAGACAACAGCACAGCACAGTGCAGGACTGCACCACTGTGGAACCGGTGGAGCTGAGGTTCCACAGAAGGGGAGAGTCAGTCATGGGGTGGCTTCTCCATCTGTGTGACATGGGGCGGAGGGTTTCATACTCTCTGAACTAGAGATGAATAAAATGGCACAGTCCACCCCGCCCTCAGGCAGTGCTGCTGTGGCACTGATAATGGGGATCAAGCCATCCCCCTCAGCTAGGGGATGCCGATGGCAAAGCAGCCTGGCTAAATGAGGGAGATGCCCCTACCTCCTTCACAAAAGCAGACTATGGAGGAATTGTGGGAAATCCTCCAGGAACGAAGGATGAAGTACGTTCTCTATGCTGAGCATTACCGAGGTCATCGTGATGAATGTCTCCCTGCTGGCATGAAAGATGCTATCTTGCAGTCTGTACTTGGATAGAGCACCCTTGACATAACTAACTCCATTTTAGAAAAAGGCTTCATTTTATATTTCATAGCATACTTTGCCAATAAGCATAAGATATTTTGCTTAATAAACAAATAAAAACATAAAGACTGCATCCAACCAATAAGAACACAAACAAGCACACTCTTCCACCAGTTTTCACCAGAGGACTCCATGACTATAAGATATCAGGCCTTCAGCTCAAAACTGCTGTCTTAACTGACATCATCTGGCAGCCACTCATAAGAATTAAGCATCTGCTGCCTAGGGCTCTGGCACATCAAAGACACTTTCTTGTGAAACAGCCTAGACCAGGACTCTTTTTGTCTTCTTTGCTCCCCTGGACTGGTTCATTAACTTTTTCTCCTATATCTTTTTCCTCTTGATGTTAAAAGTTACTTTGTTATGGAATACTTAATCTATAACATTTATATTTTACACATACTATTATGTATGGTTTGCAGTATTGACTGACTGGTAAAGTGCCCACGGCTCTGACCACTGAGTGAATGGGAAGTACTAAGAATTGCCTACTTTGAAACTCCATGCAGCTCGTGACTTTTGTGATTGAAATAGCATCAATAAAGCCTGACATTGTGGAAAGACACAAATATGCACAGACCTGGTTATCTCTAACCTTGCAACGCTCATGTCAGTACTCAACCAATGGTTTGGTGCACTAGTGTCTATCCTGAGCCTCCTGGTAGGAAAAACATTGTCTCAGGTGGCCTTGGTGGCCACCAAATTAGGAAAAATAAAGAAACTTGTGTGGACAAGGGGTGCATGCTGGGATGAAAGACAAAGGATCCAAAGGGAAGGAGACAGCCAAGGGGCCCGTCAGGGTGACCCACAGACAAATGTGATGTAACCTGGTAGTAGCAGGGACACCTTTTCTTTAAAAGGCCTAAACAGCCTAATACTGTTCTGGTGGGACGATGGCCAAAGCACAAGCCAGAAAACAGTGCTTCACTAAAGAGCTTCAGGTTCAGCCAACTGCCCCTTGTGCAGGGGGAATGGCAGGTGCCAACCCCTTTAGACTAGGATGAAGGCCAAGGCTCCAGAATTCTGATACGAGAAATGGTGTCCAGGTGTCTGGGGACCAGAGGCCACAGGTAGAACTAACTACATATTGGTCCCCTAAGAATAAAGAGACTGTGCTTGTCCTGGTGGATACTGGAACCGAATGTACTCTTACATATGTTAACGTTCATCAGTTCCAAGGGTCTATAACAGCAATAGATTGGTGGGGGCCATAAAAGTCAGACAAATTGACTAGTGTGACAAGTTGAGAGACTGCCACCAAAACTGTATTTAATATACACAGCTCCCATCCCAGAATACATTTTGGGAATGGCTATATTATCATGCCTGACCCTCCAAACAACTGCTGGGGGATTCCAACTGAGAGTTGGGTGGTGAAGCATGTGATTGGGGGAACGAGAAATGGGCACCAGGACAGTTGCCAGTCCCAGGGTGAGTAGTAGCACTGAAGCAGTACCGTCTGCCACAGGGCATGATGAGATCACTGGGCTGTTAAGGAGCTAGCCTGGGTAGGCATTAGAAGGCCAGCGCTCAGCCCATATGGCAGCCCTATGTGGCCTGTGCAGAAGTGTGATGGGACGTGGAGAACGAAAGTAGAATAACAGGAATTAAATAAGATGGTCCCCTCGATGTATGCAGCTATTCCCAATATCACCTCCTGTTTTAGGCCATTCTTGCATTGCCATAAAGAAATACCTGAAAAGGGGTAATTTATAAAGAAAAGGGGTTTAATGGACTCATAGTTCCACAGGCTTTGCAGGAAATCTGCTGGCATCTGCTCAGCTTCTGGGGAGGACTGAGGAAGCTTACAATATGGTGGAAGGTGAAGCAGGAGGCACATCACATGGCCAGAGCAGGAGCAAGAGGAGTAGGAAGGGAGGTGCCACACACTTTTAAACAATCAGATCTCATGAGAACTCACTGTCAGAGGACAGTTTCAAGGGGATGGTACTAAACCCTTCATGAGAATCCACCCCTATAATCCAATCACCTCCCACCAGGCCCCACCTCCAACAATGGGGATTACATTTCAACATGAATTCTGATGTGAACACAGATCCAAACCATATCACCTCCCTTCTGATGAGGACAGGAGGGGCCCTGGGCACATACCATTTTGTTATCAATTTAGCCAATGCCTTCTTCAGCATCCCCATTTCCGCAGAGAGTCAAGGCCAACGTGCATTCACCTGGGAAGGAGAATGGACCTTTACCCTCTTATCCTAGGAAACTGTCCCAGAGGGGGTATGCGGTTTCCATTACGTTGATGATACCATGCTAACTTCAGAGTCTTTTTCCAGTTTACAAACTATGCCCCGACCCTGCTGCCTCAATAGGCCAACAGAGGGTGAGCAATTGGCACAAAGTCCAGGATCCAGGCTTGCCAGTCAAATACTTGGATGTCATCTGGTCAGGTGAGACTAAAGTCATTCTGTGTGTGGTTATGGATATGGTGCAGGCTTATCCACATCCCACTGCACCAAAGCAGAGTAAATCTTCCTAGGCCTTCTAGGGTAAGGGCTTCCTTCTATTCCTCATCTGGCCCAACTCCTTAGGCCTCCATACCACTTAGTCAAGAAGGGCACCTGCTAGGAGGGGCCCACAAGAGAGGATGCAGCTTTTGAATGAGCTAAAGCTGCAGTGAAACAAACACAAGCCTTGTGGGTTCTAGTGCAGGGACAATCCCTGAATTAGATGCGGCCAGTTATCCTGAGGGGTCTGAGTGGGGCCTACGGCAAAGGCAAGGACATAAAACATGTGCCTTTAGGATTCTGGTCCCGGGGGCTGAAGGTGGATTACGATGTCATGGGGCAACGACTCTGCTGCATGTCATGTCTTGCAACTGGTGGAGGATGGTGTGGAGGGTGTCCTCATGCTGATGCACACTCAGGATCCCATGGCAGGTTGGCTGGAGGATGCTTTTCAGAGACTGAGGTCTGGGAATACCCAGACACAGACTGTGGCCAGATGGCATGCATGCTTGCAACAGAGGAGCACATTGACTGGTAGCCCCTTGAGTGCCAAGTTCCATTTGGTGCTTGGCCCTGTCACTTTATGTGACAACTGAAGGACAGTCTTTGACAGAGACCACTGGACTCTACAGGTTCCCCCCTTCATACAGGACAGGGCCCAATTCCTGACACACCTTTGCCCCAGCCTGGGGCTCAAGGCAACCTGCTGTTGCCCTTACCACATGACCTGCCCACCAGGGAGCACATCATTAAGTAGCCCCAGAAATAGCAAACCAGCCCCTACCAGTTCGGTTTTCTCACCCCATTGTAGAAGGGCCTAAAACAGGTGATATAGGTCACACCTATTTTGTACCCTACTCCCACTCTGGGATGGTGAGTCCCCTCATGCAGGGGGCCGATCATCCTCTCATTGTGGAACATTGCAGTGTCCTGGTATCTTGCTCTGGCCTTCCACCACGTGTCACAGAAGGGGAAAAATCCATTTGGACAATAAACCAGGCATCAGACCAGGGGTGATGTTCTCTCAGAAAGACATAATGATATGGTTGGGCTGTGTCCCCACCCAAATCTCACCTTGAATTGTAATAATCCTCACATGTCAAGGGTGGGGCCAGGTGGAGATAACTGAATCATGGGGGTGGTTTTCCTGATATTGTTCTCATGGTAGTAAGTCTCACAAGACCTGATGGTTTTATAAATGGGAGTTCCCCTGCACAAGCTCACTCTTGCCTGCTGCCATGTAAGACGTGCCTTTACTCCTCCTTGCCTTCTGCCATAATTGTGAGGACTCCCCAGCCATGTGGAACTGTGAGTCAGTTAAACATTTTTTCTTTATAAATTACCCAGTCTTGGGTATGTCTTTATTATCAGCATGAGAACAAACTAATACATACAACTTCCTACGTCTTGCTAAATGGCCATGTTTCTTGTACCCACTAAACATCTCACCTTCCACCCATTGATGGTGCGCAGCAAACCTTTTTGCCAACTGGCCACAGAAGATGGTCTTTCTTGAGAACAAAACAGAATTTTGGGCCTGCAGAGAGCTGCCCCCTTCTCCTCCACAGGACTGCCATGGTGCATCCAAGATCAACTCCCTAGTGCTTGGAGGAGCTTCGTCATTATTGTGTTTGTTGTTCTTTTTGTAGTTGTAGTTTGTATTGCTGCTGCTGGCCCCTGACTGCAATGCTCCTCAGCATACCTGGCCCAAGGAAAATTGCAGAAAAATGGCATGATAATAATGTGAGAAGCATGCAAAGGTATGCTGGGTTGGAATGTAGGGTAAACTCACCTGATGGCAATGACTTGAGCATGGCCTTAGAATGATGCTGTATGGCTGATTCACCTGAACATGTGTTCCGAGCTGGGGAATCCAGGAGTGGCCAATCCAAAGATTCCTTCCTTGTCTATGAGAAACATCTGAGCCCCCAGCCTGTCCTGAGGGACATGGGCTGTCCAGGGGATGGAGGCCCTGAGTTTTGGGTTGGATGAAGGTTGCTTAGGTTTTCACTACTTGCCCTGCTCAAGGAGTCTTGACTCTCTCCTGATTTAATTGAGGACCCATCTTCCTGGAAGAAAAAATATATATATGCAACAAAACATAGGATTTGGGAAATTATTCAAACAGTTTCTGAGTTGAAGAGAATTCCACTTGCCCTCATCAGTTACATTTACAGCACAATGAGCTCAGTTCTCCTTATTTTACAGACAAACTGATGTGTAACTGAAAAATGATGTTCAGAAAGTACTGTTGCATTGGGCCTGCTGATTTGATGACATGGAAAGTCCTGACCACATCCAAATCCATTGCCTTTCTTCATATCTGTCCCATTAAAATATCCCAGGGCCCATGATGCTCCTCTCTATTTAAATATTTTGTTGTTCCTTTGGGACATAAATAGGAAAGGTTTCTCAAAGTTTCAGCTGACCACACTCAGATCCCCTCATGCCAGACCTCACGTATTATGCTGTAGCGTTTTGTAGATAACATGGACAGACACCCACCCTGTCTGCCTGATGTAGTAAATAACTTTACCCGTCCGCTGATCTTGGATTTGACTGCTGATGCTTGCCTGAAGCCTGGGTACTCTCCAGCCTGTTGGTTCAGCTTGTATGATACTAATGAAGCTGTAGCTGCAAACTCAGTTCCCCTGGGGACTCATTAGCTTCAGCAGAAAAAAAAAAATGTTCTAAATTTTCCTCATAGCCCCAGCCATCTATTTTGGAAGCACACTCACTGGGGAACAAGGGGCATTCTACATCATTCTCCCTGTATGTAATCCCTCTTCTTCCCAGCAAAGTTTCTTGCATGAGAGATTTAGACTCGCCAAGCCACCTTATCTCTCAGTTATTTCTTAACTGTCTGGATTTCTTCCTCTTTCCAGCATCATTGAAACAATTCCTACTAAAACCATCAGCAATCGGCTAACTGCCCTGAAATAAGGACTTTTCAGGGCCAATCCATTTCTCCAGAGAGGAAAGAAGAAAAGACAAACATAGTCCCTTCACAGAAGATAAATGAGCCCTAGTGGATGCTATGCAGCCAGAGTCCTCCCAGCTGCTGGGACATCTGGGGGCTGAAAGCTGTCAGCTGAGTTGCTCTTTGGCATCTGTGTCTGCTAAGGAACTTGTTGCTGTCTTGCCCAGTTTTTTGCCTTTCTTGGGACAGCCAGCATCCAATAACTGGTTGTTGGGGCATGGGTATAAAAGTCCAGCCCTCTTGCCTTAAATCATGACAACTCTGAAGGGCCATTCTTGTTCCCAAGCTCCTTGTAGGATCAACTGAAAACTTTGTTGTTACTGCCCTGATATGACATCATCCCTTGAGGAGACTGGCCATATAGTGACAATGTGAGTATATTGGTCGCTATAGGACATGAGTCCTATATAACATCACATTGGACCAAAGAACATTATTATGGTATCTCTGGGTCCCATTATTTACCACACTTTTCAGAAGCTACAGGACTGATAGAGCAATAGCATGGACTTTTGAAGGTGCAATTAAGGTGCCAACTTGGAGATTATACCCTGCAAAGGTGCCCCCTCCCCCAAGATTCAACATATATTCTAAATCAGTTAGGATTCTACAATGTTGGGTCTCCAGTATGCAGAATACACATATCCAGAACCAAGGGGTGGAAGGAGAAGTGGCTCTGGCCACCCCTGTGCCCAGCTATGTACATAAGTCTAGTTTCTGTGGATTAAAGGGTCCTAGTTCCCAGGGTGGAAATACCTGCACCAAAAGGCAAAGCAAGAGTCCCACTAAACTTTAAGCTACTGGGCTGTACCAAGGCACTTCAGGTTTCTCATGCCAAGAGACAAGAAGGCAAAGCAGATTTTCCCCATCCTGGGAGGAGTGCTTGATTCTGATCCTCAAGAGGCAGTAAGGCTGCACAGTGGGAAGAAGGAAGAATATGTTCGGCACCAGGTGACCCACTAGTGTATCTCTTCACATTTCCTTGCTCGATTTTGACGGCGAATGGATACATGCAGCAGCCACAGCCTGAGAAGGGCATATTGAGCAGTGTTCAGACCCCTCAGGATTGAGAGTCTGGGTCATTTACTGAGTGAACCACCTAAACCAGCAGAAGAGACAGCCGAGGGTGAGATACACCTAGCATGAGCAGATCAGGTGTGGCTTTAAGACCACCTATAGTGATGAAGCCTGTCACTCATCCCATTCACCTTTTTCTCGTAAGTTTTCTCAGGGAAAGAGATCAACCAGAATTCTGAGGGAGTTGTTTCCACAACTTGTTATATGAAAAAAATCGGATCCCAGCAGCACAGGGGGTGGACTGGAAAGCATGTTTTAATGCAGCACCCAGATCCTCCCTCTCAGGGTGGTCACCCATTCACCTAATTGCTTGGAGTGGTGGTAGCTGAAGACTTTCAGTTCAGTTGCCCTCCAGAAATTGTCCTATGTTAAGTAGAGCAACCCTACACCAGAGAATGCTGTCTTTGCACTTGCAGTGCATGTCCAGTGACTGCTTCATCCTAGGAAGGTATAAAGAACCAGCTCCTCTAAGCTGGGCAAGGTGGCTCATGCCTGTAATCCTAGCACTTTAGGAGGCCAAGACAGGCAGATCACTAAGGCCGGGAGTTTGAGACCAGTCTAGCCAACATGATGAAACCCCGTATCTACTAAAAATGCAAAAATTAGCTGAGTGTGATGGCGCATACCTGTAATCCCAGCCACTCCAGAGGCTGAGGCATGAGAATCACTTGAACCCGGGAGGTGGAGGTTGCAGTAACCCAAGATTGCCCCACTGCACTCCAGCCTGCGCAGTATCAAAAACAAAAACAAAACAAAACAAACCAAACAGCCCCTTTGCCTCAAGACATGACAACTCTGAAAGGCCATCCCAGTTTCTGAGCTCCCCATGGAATGGGTGCAAAGCCTTTGTGACTGTATCACAGTCCAACTCCTCCCTCTGATCAACCCTGCTTCTGTCACTCCCCTGTGGGTATTGATATTGGCCACATTCCCCAAAGAACTTTCTACACACCAATCTCTTAGAGTCTGTTTCCTAGGGAACCTAAGACTGGAGTTTTAATATTGGAAGATGCAATAATATAGTGTTCAAAGGCATGGATTTTGAAGTCTCATAGAGCTAGTTCAAATCCCAGCTTTCTGTTGTTTTAAGCTACCAAGTTTGTGGTAATTTTTATGACACTTTTCCATAAACTACGAATCTGTGAACACTTAAGCAAGATGCTTTTATTTTCTAAACTTCTGTTTCTGCATCTATAAAATGACAATAATGTGGGACTCAAAGGGCTATTATTAATGAGCAAATTAGATACAATGAATTTCATAGCACAATGCTTGGCCATAATACTCCAGAAATGGAAGCACATATATTTAAGTGCATCTCCTGTTGCGTTCCCTCTGGAGCAGACCCTGTGCCAAGTATTTGAGTGCAGGTAGTTTATTGGAGAGGTGATCTCAGGAAGCATCCATAGTGGAGAAGGGAAGTGAGATGCAGAAAGGAAGGAAGCCAATACTGAGTACATTAATGTGAAAGTTACTGCTGTGGGCAATTAAAGCTTGGTCCCACTAGGGACCTCTGAAAGACTGAATAGAACTTGCTTTTCTCAAGTGGAACCACCAGACTAAGAATCTAAGGTATTGGCCCCCAACTTCTATTCAACATCTTCTCCCCGGGGCATTAATGCTTTGATATTTTTAATTGGCCCCACCTGTCCCCGGGCCAAACGCAGTGCAGCAAGCAGAGGAAGCGCTTAGGCAGACAGTGAGAGGTGCATACAGGTAGAAGCCATTGGTGTGTATGAGAGTGGTGAGTGCTGAGGGAATATGGATAGGGTGATGACAGCATTTGCTGTGACATGTGTCTGCACATATTATACAGTACCAGCAACCTCATAGCTTTCACCATATTTATTAACTTTCCTCTTCTCTTGGTTCCTTCACGGTCTTATATTTTGGGGATGTAGTGAGTTGGATGATGTCTCCCCCAAAAGATATGTTCATGTCCTAACCCCTGGAACCTGTGAATGTGAACTTATTTGGAGAAAGGGCCTTTGCAGATGTCATTAACTTAAGGATCTTGAGATAAAATCATCCCGGTGGACCCTAAATCCAATGACAAATGTCCTTATTACAAGAGAGAGGCAGTGGGAGTTTTGAGACAGAAGAGGAGATGCAGTGTGACCACAGAGGCAGAGTTTGGAGTGATGTGGCCAAAAGCCAAGGAACTCTTGGAGCCACCGGAAGCTGCAGGGAGGAGTATTCTGCTGGAGCCTTCAGAGAGGACCTGCCAAGTCAGACGTCTCACTTCCAGAACTGGGAGAGAATGGATTTCTGTTGTTTTAAGCTACCCAATTTGTGGTAATTTTTATGACAGCCTTGGAAAACTAATACAGGGAGTTTCCGGGAACTTGTTTCTGACCCTTCTTCAGAGAGTGCCAGCAGCCTTTGTAGCAGTTGAGCTTTCAGGGAGTGGCTTGCACACAGACTGTCTCTCCAGTCATAACCAGGTTTTTTGCTTGGGGGACCAGCACTAACTGTATTTCCCAGAAGTGCTTTAGGAATTGAGATCCAGGAGATTCTAGACCCTGGGCCCCTGGCTCCAGACTATAGGTGTAGCCCTTCTGTGAAGTTCACTGGACATTTCAGAGAAGCCAGAGGACACAAGATCTCTTCTATACTGAGAAAGCTTGAAAAAAAAAATGAGTTAAATTAAAGCTAATCAGTGAAGCTGATTATTCAAAAACACTTCAAAAATTTTCTGAAAAATGATGCACAAATTAGATACTTATTCCACAAACACTTATCAGCTTCTGCAGTACGCCAAGAATTTTGCTGGGTGCTGATATCTCACAGGCAGGAATCCTCAAGGAAAAGTAATGGTGAGTTTATTAAATATGCAGGTACTGGGGCTCATATTTCTACTCCCAGCAAAGGCTGTGCCTGTGGTGTGTCAGGGTGGAGAAGATCTACTTTGGCTCTCTTCAGAGAGTTCCAGCTATCTGGCCCTTTACTTGGAATTCCTGCTGTTTCTGAAATCCATTTGGTTCTGGATGGGCCGTCTGAGATGTACTGGGAAAGCACTGTCCCCAGGCGACATTGGATGCAGAGGCCACAGTGCCCCTGGAGCCCTACTCACATTTTAGAGGATGGCATCTCCATACTTGAAATAGGAGAAAAATATGACCCTTCTCAACCGTCCTTTCTGGACCAGCTAGTACAACCTCTTCCAAAATGCTTCCCAGACTTTTGTGACCCAGTTAATCCATCCACCTATGGTACTCTGAGCTGAACTACCAATGCTGAACATTTAGATTGTTGCTTAACTGCTTTGTTAACTGTTATCCCCCCAAGAGAGTTGACGAGCACCTGGAAAGCAAGAACATTGACCTAGCTCACTTGAATACTAATAGGTATCCAATAATTTGTTTGAATGAGTATTGAATGAAATTCATTCAACAGTTGAAGAAAATGAATGAATCTTGACACTTCTCTGCTCTAAGCCTCCAACTGTTTCCCTTCACACCCACAGGAAAAGCCAAGGTCAAGGTCATTACAGCTGCCCACAGGGCCCACTGTGACCCAGCCACCTGCTCCCGTCAGGACCTCACCTCCTATCAGTCTTCCCCTTGCTCACTCTGTGGCCTTCTTGCTGTTCCTTGAACACACCAAGCACACTCTTTCCTCAAGACCTGGTGAGGGTTGCTAGATTCAGCAAACCAAACTACAGCACTCCTGGTTCAAGTAGAATTTTAGATAAACTGACTTAATATATCCTATGCAATATTTAGGATATATACTTACACTAAAAAATACTTGCTTTTTATTTGATTTCAACTCAAACCAGTATCTTGCATTTTGTCTGGCAGCCCTACGTTCTGGTTCCTCTGCAGGGAACAGTCTTTTGCTAGATGACCATGTGGCTCAGTCCCTAACTTCCTTCTGATACCACCTTAGTGCAGAGGCCCACCCTTTGCAGCATGTCTAAAAGAGCACACCACCATCACCAGCTCTATCCCTCTTCATCCCTGTTTCCAGACTTAGTCTTCTTAGCACTATGAAAACTGGACAGTATATTTCTACAGGCTCTTATCTGTTTTACTTCACTCTCAAGTCAACCCCATATGAGCAGGGACTTGTGTCATTTACTGATGTATTCAGTAAACACCTGGGACAGCCTGGCACAGCGAGCCCTTAGTGACTACCTATTGAATGGCTTTAAATTTGAATGGCTTTTAATTTTCTTTAAAAGCTTAATTCTTTGGTTATTAAAAAGTCAGATGGTGGCAAAGTTGCAGAGAAAAGAAAACTTTTTTATTTTATTTTATTTTACTCTAAGTTCCAAGAGACATGTGCAGAATGTGCAGGTTTGTTACATAGGTAAACATGTGCCATGGTGGTTTGCTGCACCTATCAACCCAACACCTAGGTATTAAGCCCTGCATGCATTAGCTATTTGTCCTGATGCTCTCCCTCCCTGCGCCCAACAGGCCCCAGTGTGTGTCATTCCCCTCCCTGTGTCCACGTGTTCTCATTGTTCAGCTCCCACTTATGAGTGAGAACATGTGGTGTTTGGTTTTCTGTTCCTGCGTAAGTTTGGTAAGGATGATGGCTTCCAGCTTCATCCATGTTCCTGCAAAGGACATGATCTCATTTCTTGAGGAAAGGAAATATTTATGCACTGCTGGTGGGAGTGTATATTAGTTTAGTCATTGTGGAAAACAGTGTGGTGATTCTTCAAAGGACTTAAAATAGAATTACCATTCAACCCAGTAATCCTATTATTGGGTATACACCCAAAGGAATCGAAATCATTCTACCACAAGGACACATGCATACAATTGTTCATTGAAGCACTGTTCACAATAGCAAAGACATGGAATCAACCTAAATGCCCACTGACAGTTGACTGGATAAAGAAAATGTGGCACATTTACACCATGGAATTCTATGCAGCCATAAAAATGAATGAGATCAGATCCTTTGAAGCAACATGGATGGAGCTGGAAGCCATTATCCTTAGCAAACTAACACAGGAACAGAAAACCAAATACTACGTGTTCTCATTTATAAGTGGGAGCTATACAAAAAGAACACATAGACATTAAAAGGGGAACAACACACATGGGGTCCTACTTGAGGGTGGAGCAGGGAGGAGAGAGAGGATCAGAGAAAATACCTATTGGGTACTATGCTTATTACCTGAGTCATGAAATAACCTGTACAACAAACCCCTGCGACACGCAATTTACCCATATAACAAAGCTACACATGTACCCCCAAACCTAAAATAAAAGTTAAAAACTAAAAAATAAACCAAAAACATGTTAATTCTTATAGAGACTTTTGGTAGGTAAATTTCCAAGTTTAAAATGTTAGTATGATTCCCCCTTTAAGAGAATGACTCCCTCTCACTCTCCCTTCATCCATCCTGACAGACCTTCTCAATAAGAAAACATCTCAAGTGAAAACGGAATTGGCCTTGACTCTTGGGCTTCTTCGGTGCTGTCTTTTCCCTCCTTTGTTCTATGCTGAATGCCAGCTTAGAAACGTAGATATTACTTATTTAGAAGTCACAGGAAAACATTTAAGTTCTCATCCTTTAGTTGGCAGAAAAGTCCACTGATACTTGAATCAGAAGACGTGTTTGACCTTGAGTTTTCCCTGCGATGTTGTGTGAGCCAATTTATCTGTAATTGACAATCTAAAGAAGGCAATGATGAACATTAGTGATTGAGGGGATGACCCATGCTATTCCATCCCATGTTCTACTTTTCTACTTGGCCCTTGCCCAGAGATATGAAGAGAAACTGTTCTCTGTTTTATTGTAGAATTCAACTATAAAGGAAATTTTAGCTGTTATAACAAGCTGCCAGATGAGGCACACTATTCTCATTTCTGTTTCTTAAACATTTGAAAGACGAGGCATTGCTTGTAAGCATCTAATAGGCAATACTCTGGCTTCGGAGAAGTTGACAATAAGGAGAGGCAATCTCAGCTCACCCAGCCAGTATCCAACAGAGCACCTTTTGCCTTCTGAATCTTTGCCCAGAGCAGATGCATGAGCCAGAATTGTGTTGGGTCAATCTGGACAAAATGGGCTTAGAACCTACAGCTTTCTGATACTCTAATAGTAGAGTCTTTGAGATTTTCTTCTGCCACCACCACCACCCAACCACCACCACCACCACCATATTAGGCCAGGTTTCATCACCATATGCTTGACATCCTGCCAATCAACACATGATTCCAGGCTGTGAAACTAATCATGATTTCTCTCACTTGTTCAGCAATTGTTACTTTGTGGTACTCTAGGTTTCTGCCCTATCAGGAGTCTTCTGCCTGGCTTTCAAACCCTCCATCATGTACCTTCCACTTACCTGATCAGCCCCTGCCCCCATCTCTCTAATTTTTAGCTTCTTTTCTAGTCTATATCCACCTCCAGGTAACTTTCAGAGTGTTTCTTTTGCCACCTTTACACGCTGAAAACCTGTCCAGCCTTCAGGATATACTTCAGCCTTTACTTATCTCTCCTTGCCCTAAAACTCCACATTTATCATTTGAGTAGATACTTGCTGCATTTTAATGTTTTCTGTTCCTTTTCTCCTCAACTAAATTGTGTGTCTTAAGATCTGGAATAAAGATATGAAAAATGAAAACTATATCTGATTATTGATTAATTTCCAAATGGCCTCAATGGCACAGTTAGCACCACACCTAAGTTGATAGCTATGCCTTTGGTTCTCTCCTACAAACAGTAAGTAAAGGAAAGGTCATTGTGGGTTCAATGGCTTCCTGACACAGGACTGTAAACAAGCTTATGTGACCATTTGGAGAATCCGAAGCAACTTGACCCCAGCACAATAAAAGCTGGTCTATAGCCTCTTTTGAGGAGTCTAAATATTTATGTGGTAGACACTGATTATATGTTATCCTAAATTCTTGTAATAATCTTGAATTGTTAACAAAAGGATTGTTATCTCACTCTAAGGTTAAAAACAAGCTTAGACAAGTCAGAAAATGTGTCCAAGTTCACATAGTTGGTCAACGGTGAAGTCAGGATTTGAAGACATGGTGGGTTAACTTTCAGGCCCTTAAGCTGTGGCTTCCAAGGCACCTTCCATTCATACCACAGGTATTCTAGATTTCAAGCACCGCCACCATCAAGGTAGAAATGGGTGAACAAAAGTGTGGACTCAGAGGAGCGATCTGCCAAATGCTGAAACACACCGGCAGCATTGTACACTTAAGAGCTAGTCAATAATATTATTTCTTTACATTTCCATGGATGCTTGAAAAAACTAAATTCACAAAGCCTTCAGAGAACCCTGGATTTGCTCAAAACTTTGACATGCTGAACTTGATAGTGCTCAGGAAATATTAAACATCTAAATATGATTGATTATTCTCCTGAGGAAGGAAAAAATCAATGATTTACTTTTCCTCCAGTTTGCTAGAGTTTTCTTTTTTCAAGGCGTTCCTTTAAATGTCTAAATGCTTAATACAAATAAGTTCTAGAAACCTACATAACTGTCTTACAGGTGTGTGAAAAAATACGCGGTTCAGGCCAGGCGTGGTGGCTCATGCCTATAATCCCAGCACTTTGGGAGGCCAAGACAGGCAGATCACTTGAGGTCAGGAGTTCGAAACTAGCCTGGCCAATGGGGTGAAACCCCGTCTTTATGAAAAATACAAAAAAGTTAGCTGGGTGAGGTGGTGCGCCCCTGTAGTCCCAGCTACTCAGGAGGCTGAGGCAGGAGAACCTGTAGGCAGAGGTCGCAGTGAGCCGAGATCAAGCCACTGCATTCTAGCCTGAGCAACAGAGGGAGAATCTGTCTCAAATATACGTATATATGTGATTCAGTGGCCAAAAAGTAGCTTAATGGAAATTCTACTCTTTGCTTGCATGTCTCAGAGAATATCAGACGGGATCAAATTACTAAACCATCGCCTCTCATCCCCATTTCTTTTCTATACTGAAGTTACACCAAAGCCTCTCATTCGCCACATCCCCAAAATTCTTTCTGACATTCAACCCACAGCAATTCTCTGTGTTCCAGTTCTCTCCTCTCTAGTTCAGTATCCCTCTCCACCCATTCTTTTAGTTTGGCATCACAAAACAACAACAACCAAAACCAGACTAACAGAGTTGTGATATTCTCATCTATGGGAAATTAATAATGGCATCGATTTTGCATGCCTCTCTCTATCCACACCGTTTGCAATGTGACTTTGTAGCGCCTCCTGACGAGGGGTGGAAATGACTACGTGCTTGCTCTGAGCTCTGACCTCAGAGGCCTTGCATACTTCCTCTTCCTTTCTCTCTCTCTCCTGCTCTTCCTCTTTCTCTCCCCTTCTCTTTCTCCGTCTCCCTAATAACCCTGACATAGTTATTGAAGATGAGTAGAGGACAGCCTACTTGTCCCAGCTGAAAACATCCCAGACCAACATACAACCAACCAACCCAAACACATGACAGTATGCCAGCTGTCAGCTGGTCCACCAACTCATCACAGATGTATGAGCAGGTCCAGCCAAGAGCAGAAGCAGCACCAAGCCAAACCACAGTTTCATGAGCTAATTAATGTTTAAGCTAATTAATGTTTAAGCTAGTTTAAGCCATTCCTTTATGGAGTGGTTTATTACACCACACTAGATAACTGATATATTTGTAAAAGAGGAGACAAATCAGAGCTAGGAGCAGAGTGGAAATAGGGAATACTTGCCTGTGAATAAACTGTGTTTGTGTTGAGTGGAAGCTGATATTTATCTGCGAGAGTTCCTAACAGCAACACTAGGGTTCAGTGTTATGTTTTCTTCTTTTAGTCTCACCTACCAAACTAACTCAGGTAGAACTAATGTAAATGTAAAAACTATCCATAGACTTCCTATTGCAAATGTGGACATTTTTCTAGCCCTTACTTGACCATAATAATTTAATCTGCAGTCTTCTCTATAATCCAAAGCAAAGGTCTTTTTCCACCACTCATGTGGCTTCTGGTCAGAGTCCATTGCTTAAGGATTTTGCTGAAAGCAGTGCCTACTGTATCAAAGAAGCATTTATCACAATCTGTGAAAAGTTTATATGTAAGCAATAGCAATATGTATGTCACTGGGTCCTGACAGAGCTGTAATAAAATCTACATATTGGCTGTATCCACTTAGGATATATTTCCCCTCTGAGGATATTTGTTTGCTTTCAGATATTTTGGACATAAATTGTTTTGAAGTTAGGGTACACCCTTCTGAGGCATTGCCAAACAAGCTGCTTTCATTACATCCAAATTCCACCCCCATAAGATAGTCTATAGCTAAGTTTTTAAAAAGTAGAGCTATAACATAATGATGATGATAAAACATTTTCTCAAGATTTAACAAACACACAAACTTCAAGATAAATTGGATTAGGAAATTCTATGTAATGTCACCATCTGGTTACTCCTGCAAAACGTTACAACAATCTCGATGCCAATAATCAACATTTTATTAATGCCTTAAAGCAAGAAAAGATCATTTTTTAAAGGACCTAAGAGAATTGTTTTGCAGTCTTTAATAGTCTCATGAAGGATAGCATATCAAAGTATCTTTGGGGATGCTTTGCTTCCAACACAGAAATCAACTGTAGCTAAATTAAGAAAAAGAAAAACTTATTGAAAGGATACAGGCTCTCATAATCATAAAAGGAAAAGCTTGAAACACACACACATACACACAAACACACACACACACACACACACACACACACACACACACACACGCAGATTTCAGAAAGGGCAAGGAACAGAGTAGCTCCAGGTACGAAGGTATCAGAAACTATTTAATGAGTCACCTCAAATTGCCATTGTCATGATGAACAACCTCCAGCTGTTTTCCGTCTTTTTGTGCCGTATTGCTTAAGATTCCGATTGCAGGAGGAGAGTATCTACTTGGCCTAACTTGCGTCAGCTACTCAATCTTGCCCGAGGGAGGGCTGGGCCACCTTGATTGGCAGTCACCCCAGGACTGCTTCCAGTGGAATCAAGTGTACGGGAGAGAAGGAGGTAGTTCCCTAAAGGAACATCCAGGTTCTGTAACTTGAAGAATAAAAAATGAGCACAGGAAAATGAAGCAATAGAAGCCTCCCACAGGAGCCCATGCTCAAAAGACTGGCAAACCGAATAAAACCTGAAGTCAAGACCCCATCTCCCATTCCTCTACCATCTTCCACTCTATGTGGAGACTTGTAAATAGCCTTAAAAAACACTCCATGGACGGTGCCTGGGGTGGAGGTGGTGGATAAAATATTTTAATGGCAATTTAAAAGGAGAGAACGTATTAATTTTCAACTTAATTGGACACTAACTCTCATTATCCAGAAGCAGGGTGAAAAAGAGAATAGAGGTTATGGTGAAGTGAAAGTGAGCACAATGCAAGGCAAAGAAGAAAGAAATAAAGTCATTATCAGAAAAAAAAAACCATGATAATTATTACTTCCCTATGAAACTACACAGATTAGATGGACTCAGAATGGGTGTTTGCCTGTGTTAATGTCACTACATTCTATGCCTTAAATGTACCTTCAAGGATCTCTAGGACAATCCCAATTTTTGTATCTTCTGGGCTGGGTCTATTTGGCCTATTTCTATATCTCTTCTTTGTATCTAACCTGACTCTTTCCTCTTATAACTTATTTAATTTATTCTTGTGCTATTATTGGCAATGGTGGAGAATAACATGTCACAACCCTTCCTATAAATATCTTCTCATATGCTTGCAGTTCCTAAACCTATTCTCAATCCTGCTATGAACCAAGCAGCATGATTCAACAACCTTCTCCCACCAGTCCTATGTACTGAGCCTTTAACAAGGTTTTCTGAAAAAAGAGGTGTCAATTTCACTGTGTTCCCAGAAGAGACAGGGGTCTATTTGTTCTCCATTCAGAGTGGAAATAATAAAAAGAGGAAGAATCACAGTGAATTGACTTGGGGGTTGATCATCAACCCTCCCTTAAAAATGTGTACATGTGAGTGTCCTTTCACACAAATGCAATCACAGAATTTCCCTGGAGTACATTAGACCTGGAGATATGTTAGACTCTCAGCATACCAGATTGGTGGGGAAAAGGCTAAAGTCATAATAAAAAGGAACCAGGGCATGGCCAGGGACAGCTCCTACCCCAGTTAACCAATTATGAAGCATAACAATATCAGGAAATAGTTATATGTGCTGGACCTTATGCCAAGTGTTATATATGAATGATCTCATCTAATTCTCTTACCCACTTTTGCTTTAGAGTTATTTTTCTTACCTACAGATGAAGAAACTAGGGCTCATAAGGTGAAGAAATGCATTCAGGATTACACTTATAGGAAGTATCAGAGCCAGAATTGACACCAGGTCATCTGATTCCAAGGCTTAGGCTGGAAAGCACTATATTCTCAAGGGCCATGATACCCGATGCTGGAGCTGGAGAGGGAGTGCCCAGTCTGGTAGGCAGCTGCCTAGGGGATCTGGAGGAAGCTGGAAGGCCAGGACCCCAGGAGGGTATGGGGGGTTCCAGTTAAGCCTGCCAGGGCTTAGGCCATCCTCACATCTCAGCAGGAAACTATATGCCAAGCAGTGTCAGAGCCTGACTGCCTTAGGCAGTAAAGACTGGAGACCTGTTACCTGCTGGGCCATTCAGGCAGCGTTTGTCAGCCAATGAGAGGCAAGCCTGGAAACACATCCACAGCTCCCAAACTAGGGCCCTGCTCAGTAACTGGCCCGGAGCCTAGATTAAAAAAAAAAAAATTACCAAAGAGTCCTTGAGCCTGCTGTGTACTTCCTACACGAGCTACAGCACCACTCACAACCAACACTACGTCCCAATCACTATGTCCTGCCAGGTTCCTGATGGGTCCTCCATTTCCTGCTGGACCAAAACCCTAAAAATATCCCCAGTGTCTTCCTACCCCTTTCTCTCTCCAGTGAGCTGAATCCTGGCCCTCAACCCAGCAGTCATTTGTCAGTAATACTGGTTCATTCCAAATGCACCTTCCCTGGATTCAGAATAGTACTTTCCATTGATGCTGGCTGCCATGACTACTCAGAGATCTTACTACCCTTAGCCATCAAACCAGACCACTTGGCTACTGTTACCAGCCCAGATTAAACCCCATCTCACCTGGTGATTAAGGTGGCTGGCTACCTCCCCTGGGCAGGCCCTGAAAAGGTCACTCTCAATTCTATCAGTCCCAGTGACCCCAGTCCAATCTGACTCAGTTTACTCCCCCTGTCTACCAGTCTGTGGGTTTGGGAGTTTCCAAATGCCCGAAGGCCAAGCTCGAACATGTCATCATAACACAGGAAACAAAGCAGTGTGCAGTATTATTGACTGGCTCTGCATAGTATGGGGCAGGCTATCATGAGCAGCCACACAGGTTCACAGTAGTCACCTGCATGACTGGTCATCAGCAGGCAGGCTAGCATGAGTTGCAGCAGAAGCCCATCTGACTCACTTTCAGAGCTAAGGATCACAGGAACTAACATGCCTCACTCCCTGTTGCATACCCTCCCACTTCTCAGCATCTATACTGGATGTTTGCCTATTGAGGACCTGCCTCCCCTTGCCTCTGCCCCAGGTGATATGGTTTGGCTGTGTCCCCACCCAAATCTCACCTTGAATTGTAGCTCCCACTATTTCCATGTGTTGTGGGAGGGACCCAGTGGGAGGTAATTAAATCATGGGGATGGGTCTTTCCCATGCAGTTTTTGTGATAGTAAGTCTCACGAGATCTGATGGTTTTATAAAGGGGAGTTTCCCTGCACAAGTTCTCTTCTCTTGTGTGCCGGCATGTGACACTTGCCTTTCACCTTCCACCATGATTGTGAGACCTCCCCAGCCACGTGGAACTGTGAGTCCATTAAACCTCTTTCTTTTGTAAATTGTCCAGTCTCAGATATGTCTTTTTCAGCAGCATGATAATACACCAGGTTTCCCCTGAATATCCACTAGCTTTTTCCATTTTGAAGCTGCATCTCTTCTCTGCTCTTGTTTTTGGAAAATACAGTTATAAAAGCCTTTTTTGTGGCTGTCCCCATGGACCATCTCTGTGTGGGTGGCACTGCTCCATTCAGGCTCCAGGCTGTTAAAGCTTATGGCTTCACTCATTCTGGGCAACATTGGACCACTCCAGGCAACCCTCACAATCTTCACCTGGCTGCTGACCAGTAGCTCTCAGAAACTTGAATGAGAGAAGCTGTTATTCCAGAGGTCTATGATGATTTCTCTAGAGCCAGGGCTATCAATGGGCTGAAAACGGGCTTCAGGAGTCTATAAACAAGAGTCACCTGTACTAGTAAAATAATTTTTAGAGGCGCATTTTTCTGAAAAGAGACTGCATAGCTGTCAGGATATTCTCTCTCTCACCTGCTCTTCCTAAGTTCTAGCAGTATTGTCCGCTGGGATATTTTGCCACTGGCATTCCTCCACCATCATCCTGATCCAAACTCTGAGAACTGCTACCACAGCTTCCCAGTGGCCTTCTGGAGTATGTTCTTGCCTGCCCCCTACAATCAGACTCAGACACTACAGGCAGCAGGCAAATTAAAACGCAAATTTGACTGGGAAGGCCTATTAACTTGAGTGTGTTCTTGTCTTCCACATACATTAAACCCCATCTCACTTGGTGATTAAGGTGGCTGGCTACTTAATCATCTACTAAAATATTTTGCTTTTGCAGCCTAATTTCCTCCCTTTTGCTCTGCCCTCTAATGCAGTTCTGCTTTTCCGGCCCAGTTGCCATGATTGTTGTGATACTGAATCAAGATGAATGTATGGAGAGGTGGTACAAAGAGATGTGAGGAAAAGGGGAGGCAATGGTAGAACAGTGGCCATTCAGCCTGGAAGCTGGGGAAATACTAAAGGTAAGAGAGGGACAGGGGAATGAAGTGAGAGTCATACAGCTGCCATGGGATCTGAGAGGAGAAAAATGGTGTTTTTAAAGAAGCACTGCTATGTGTTATAAATCTAGGGTACCCAACCCTTGGGCTGCAGGCTGGTACTGGTCCGTGGCCTGTTAGGAACCGAGATGCACAGCAGGAAGTGAGTGGTGTGTGAACCAGCATGACCACCTGAGCTCTGCCTCCTGTCAGATCAGCAGCGGCATTCAATTCTCACAGAAGCACGAACACGATTGTGAATTGCGCATGCAAGAGATCTAGGCTGTCAGCTCTTTATGAGGATCTAAGCTCTAAGATCATCATGCCTGATGACCTGAGGTGGAAGTTTCATCCCAAGACCATTCCCCTCCTCTCCACTCCATGGAAAAATTTATTCCACAAAACAGGTCCCTGATGCCAAAAATGTTGGGGACTGCTGTTATATCTTGTATTCGTCATTATAGCAGGTAGAATAGTGTCCCCTCTGGAATGCATGTCCACCTAGAACTTCAGAATGTGGTCTTATTTGGAAATAGAGTCTTTGCAGATGTAATCACTTAAGTGAAGATAAAGTCATACTGGATTAGGGTGGGCCCTTAATCCAATTGCTATGGTTTGGATATTTGTCCCCTCCAAATCTCACGTTGAAATTTGATCCCCAGTGTTGGAGATGGGGCCTAATGGGAGGTGTTTGGGTCATGGGGGTGGATTCCTCATGAATAGATTAGTGTCCTCCCTAGGGGATGAGTGAGTTCTCACTCTGCAAGTTCCTGAGAGGACTGGTTATTAAAAAAGAACTTGGCACCTCGCTCCTCTCTCTTGCTTCCTCTTTCACCAGGTGATCTCTGCACATGTTGGGTTCCTTTCTGCCTTTTGCCATGAGTGGAAGCAGCCTGAGGCCCTCACCAGATGTAGATGCCCAATCTTGAACTTTCCAGCCATCAGAATCATGAACCAAATAAACCTTTTTTTCTTTATAAAGTACCCAGCCTCGGGTATTCCTTTATAGCAACACAAAGTAGACTAAGACACCTACACTAGTGTCCTTATAAGGCCATCTGAGCACAAAGACATACACAGAGAAAGCCTTGTAAAGATGGAGGCAAGGATTGAAGTAAAGAAGCTACAAGTTAAGGAACATCAAGGAATGCCAATAACTGCTAGAAGCTTGGAAGAAGGAAGGAAGGATTCTTCCTTCCACCCTTCAGAGGGATCATGGCCCCAGTGATACTTTGATTTCAGACTCCTAGCCTCCAGAACTGTGAGAGAACACAGTCATGGACTGTATAATGACTTTTAGGTCAACAACAGACCACATATATGACAGAAATCCTATAAGATTAAAATGGAACTGAAAAACTCCTATCACCTAGTGATGTCATAGCCATCATACATTGTAGCCCAATCATTTTATTTTTAAATAAATTTTGTGTATCCTAAGTGTATAGCAGGTCCTCAAATAACATCGTTTTGTTCAAAGTCATTTTGTTATAACATTGATGAGAAAAAAATAAAGTCTATTCCCAGCTCAAGCCACTGTCTGTGCGGAGTTCTCACATTCTCCCCAGGTCTGCATGGGTTTTCTCCGGGTACCCCAGTTTCTTCTCACATGCCAAAGATGTGCATGTTAGGTGAAGTGGTGTGTCTAAATGGTACCAATAAAGTCTACAGTCATGTACAGTTGTGTCCTAAAGGCCATCATATTCATTTGCCACTTAGTGACTCACCCAGAGCAACTTCCAGTCTTGTAAGCTCCATTTGTGGTAAGTGCTCTATACAGGTGTGCCATTTTTAAATCTTTTATACCATACGTTAGTGTACTTTTTCTATGTGTAGATATAGTTAGAAACACAAATACTTACCATTGTGTTACAATTGTCTATAGTATTCAGTGTAGTGATATGCTGTACAGGTTCATATTCTAGGAGTAACAGGCTATGCCACATAGCCTAGGTGCATAATAAGCTATACCATCCAAGTTTGTGTAAGCACACTCTGTGATGTTTGCGCAATGAAATCACCTAATAATGCATTTTTCAGAATGTATTCTCATTGTTAAGTGATACATGACTGTAAATTTCTGTTGCCACCCAGTTTGTGGTAATTTGTTACAGCAGCCTTGGGAAGCTAGTATAGTCATGTTAAACTGCAGTGACAAACACAGTGAAAACTCGGGGCCTTAAAAGGGGGGGTTTATTTCTGATTCACTGAAGTCTGCTGCAGATCACCAGCCATCTTACACCTTGAAGCTATGCCACTTGGAAAGGTGGCCTCCAACATCACTGTGGCTGATGAAGCAAGAGCCACAGCATTATACAGAATGTTTTTAAGAAAGAGACCTGGAAATGGCTTACATCATTGCCATCAGAACCCAGTCCCATGATCTCAACCAAACTGCAAGGAAAGCTGGACAATGTAGAGGAACACATAGATATTGGGTGAGCTCTGATATGGTTTGGCTGTGTCCCTACCCAAATCTCATCTTCAACTGTAGCTCCCATAATTCCCAAGTATTGTGGGAGGGACTAGGTGGAACATAATTGAATCATGGGGACGACTTCCCCCATACTGTTCTCATGGTAGTGAATAAGCCTCAGAAAATCTGATGATTTCATAAGGGGTTTCCCCTTTCACTTGGCGTTCACTCTCTTGTCTGCCACCATGATTGTGAGGCCTCTTCAGCCACATGGAATTGCACGTCCATTAAACCTCTTTTTCTGTATAAATTACCCAGTCTCATGTATGTCTTTATCAGCAGTGTGAAAACGGACTAATGCAAGTTCTAATACTCTCTGCCTACAATACCCTTTAAAAGGCACAAATAATAAGAACTATCTTTGATTGCATTTCTCAATCAAATGATAGTGTTCTGCATTTGAATGCAATATTATGGCAAGACTGAGTCTTAAGGTACCCAGAGGGAACTGATTAGATCGTATAATCCTGTCTTCCCCAGATTAGAGCACTTCACTGTATTTCTTTTTTCTTCTAGGACAGAGAGAACAATCCTTACTATGGTCTCCAGGGTCTACCCTATGTCATCTGAACCTCTTCAGTGTTAGATGTGCCACTCCTCTTTCTGTCTTTCTCCTCCTGTCCCATAGATCTTCTTCAGGTTCCTCCAGGGCACCACGCTGCTTCCCACATGGAAGCTTTGCACACGCTGCTGCCCCACACTATTACAAGGACACTTTCCTCCTCCTCCCTTCACTTTCTGATGTCAGTTCATTCATTGCTTATGAAGTGAAGTCTTACCTTAACAGGGCCTCTTCTCAAGCTAAATTCTATCCTTCAGTTGTTCTCATAAAGTTTCTTATATTTTTTGTTCTTCTTACTGATCATACTTTGTCATTATATGTACATGTGATTATTTGATCAATGTCTCTATCTTACTCCCATATTTGAGTAAATATTTGTTAAAAATCAATGAGTGAATGAATTCTGGAAACAGCCTAGGATCTCAAAATATTTAATGACTGCCTTAAAATAGCTTAAAGTAGTGTGTGTTCATTAAGATGCTTTTGGCTGCAAGTAAAGGAAATAATAACTCAAAATTTCCAAGACAAAAAGGAATATTTATCTTATCCAACAAGGGGGACCGGGGTAGGAGGCCTCCTGGGTTGGTGAATTCAGCAGCTCAGTGACATTATCAAAGATCCAGAATCTTTCTATCTTTTGTCTCTTCCACCCTTAGTATGTTGCCTGAGTTCCTCTCACGGTCACAAGATGGCTGCTGTGGTCCTGGGCATCAGGTTGAAGAATGGATCTCCTTTTTGCCTGAATTTTTTTTTTAATCCTCAACACAACCTTTCTCAGAAACTCTCCCACCAATTGACCATCGTATACATAATTGGCTAAAATTAGGTCACATTTCCACCCCTAAGCCAAACATTTGGCAAAGAGAATGAAATTATCATGATTGGTCAAGATTAACCAGGATTTTCTTTTAAGGCAATTAGCAGAAGGATAGATGGATAAATGCCTTAACAAAATCCAGATTCTGCAAGCAGAAAATGTGATGGTATTTACAGATAAACAACCCTATCTCCTACACACTGCTATAATCAGTATTATAGAATAAAATAAGCCTTCCACTATTGTATTGCCAGATTTTTATCTGAGTATATAATTTATTATGTGGATACCCATCTTGATGTGTTAAAAGGTATCAGCTAGAATGCTATACTGAGCTAATTGTCTTGATGTGGTCTGGCACTTTTTCATGACTAACAGGTAGGAAGCATAAAATATTACCAAGCTATATGTACTGACACACATAAAAACCTTTTTGCATGAGTAAATCAGAGTAAGCATTCAGAACTATGGAGACGTAGGGATAAAGAGGGACCAAGTGGATTATTTCATACCTATGCTCATGATGTGTGCACCAAAACTTTAACATTCAAAAGTGTGCCATGCCTCAGTGGCAGCAAACACACACATAGGACCCAGATTTTGGTTTCTTTTTTTTCTTTTTTTTTTTTTTTTTTTTTTTTGAGACAGAGTCTTGCCCTTTTGCCCAGGCTGGAGTACAGTGGTGTGATCATGGCTCACTGCAAGCTCCGCCTCCTGGGCTCACACCATTCTCCTGCCTCAGCCTCCCAAGTAGCTGGGACTACAGGCACCCCCCGCCATGCGCTGCTAATTTTTTTGTATTTTTAGTAGAGACGGGGTTTCACCGTGTTAGCCAGGATGGTCTCGATCTCTTGACCTGGTGATCCGCCCGCCTCGGCCTCCCAAAGTGCTGAGATTACGGGCTTGAGCCACCGCGCCCGACTTGGTTTCTAAATTACTTTTCTCCAATGAAAGTAGCCCGGGCTCCTTGGAGAAATGTCTAATTCTAGGGCTAAAGTGGAGAAAATACAAGCTAAGCCTGGAACATCTTGTCATTCCAGAAAGCAAAAAGTGGTCAAAACACAAAAGAATATTCTGTAAAAGTTAATGGATTCACAACACTTAACTTAAAAAAAAAAGACAAAAAATGAGGGCATATCAAAGGGACACAAGAAGAGCTCCCAGTGGCCAATGCTGGAAAAATTGGAGCAACAAAATGAATAGTGTGGTATTCTCTTATAACCCATAATATAAAATAAACATAAATGAGCCCACATTTATATAAATATATAATTGAATTAAATGAATAGGGGAGAGGATACAAATCTTTCCTACAGAAGAATTCCATTTCATATAAGTAGACAGTAGATATTCCCACCTCCAGAAGGCAGAACTAAAAGTCCCTGTGTGTGAACTGGACTTAGTGACATGCAACCAAAGAATTGAACATGGAAAAAGGGCAAAATAGTAACTTTATAGTAGAGAAACATGGCAAACACTACCTCAACCAAACTGATCAAGGTTAACTCCACCACTGATGAGTCGTATTGACATCATGTGCCCTTGATAAGACGTGATGAGGACACTTCACCTGTCTGGTAGCCTTCCCCAGGACCCATAACCCCAATCAAATCATGAGAAAACATCAAACAAACATACATTAAGGGATATTGTGCAAAACACTTGACCAGTACACCTCAGAACTGTCAAGGTCATGAAAAACTAGAATGAGAAACTGTCACAGACCAGAGGAGACTAAGGAGACATAACGACTAAATGCAATGGGTATTCTTCATGGAACTCTGGAACAGAAGAGGACATTAGAGAGAAAAAACTGTTGAAATCCAAATAAAAGCTGGAGTTTAGCTAGTGATAAGGTGCCAGAGTTAATTTCCAAGCTGTGACAAGTATAAGAGAGATTGTTCATATTATCTTTACAACATTTCTGTTCATGTAAAATTACCTCAAAGTAAAAAGGTTTATTTTCTTAAAAGTTTAGTTTAAAAAAAAAATAGGTTGAGAACCACTACTCTAAAAAATCTATCCTTGGATTAGGCAACCATATCAGTGGGGTTGGTTGCCTAGGTGCATGAAATAAATGATACTGCTACTCTGCCTCCACTTTCTCCATTACAGCATTTTCTGATTGTGCTTTAGTATAATGCCATCATTAGAGACAAATCTGCAACCCACCTCCAGGAGTTTTAGGACTTCAGACACATACCTGTGTACCATCCTCATTCCTAGCTTCATGTCACTATCTTCCCTTTATCTTCCCTTTGCTCAGATTTCCACATATATCCCTGTAGTCAAACGAGGAATAAAAGATAAATCCATATATAGGAATTGGGTCATTCATCTCTGGGCCCACAGTACACAGCTCAGCTTTAAGCTCACAGTAGCAACCACTCACACATCACTTATTCTGCACCAGGCACTCTTCAAACACTTAGCAAATATGCATGCCTTTCCACTTCGTAACAACCTGATAAAGTAGCTACTGTTCTCAACCCCATTTTACAGTTAAGGAAACTAAGGCCCGGGGAGGTTAAGCAACTTGTCTACATTACAGAGAAAGTAAATGACAGAGTGTGGATTTGAACCCAGAAGGTCTGACTCCAAAGTCTGTGTTCTTAACCTTATAATGTCAAATGGTTTGCAAAATGAGAGCGAGGGCGAGAAAAAGGAAAAGAAGGTAGGGAGAGGAATAGATAGAGTGTGGGTCTCTAGAAACCATTTTGATGGAAGACGGTGCTGGCTGCTGCTCACAGTCACAGGATTTGAGGAGTGCTAAAAGGTTCCCATTATCACTCCACTCAAACACATCTGTACCATTGAATGATACATTACTCACTCCTTGGGGGTCTGAGATAAGAAAAGCTGTCATTGAAATGTAAATATTTTAACCAAGGAGGTGAAAGATCTTTACAATGAAAACAAACAAATGAAAAGACACTGATGAAGGAAATTGAATAAAGCAGAAAAAAATGGAAAGACATCTCATGATCATGGAATAGAAGAATTAATATTGTTGAAATGACCATACTGACCACAGCGATCGACAGATTCAATGCAATTCCTATCTTAATACTAATGACATTCTTTACAGAGATAGAGAAAACAATCCTAAAACTTGCATGGAACCACAAAAAAACTCAAATAAGTCAAAGCAATCCTGAGCAAAATGAACAAAACTGAAGACATCACACTACCTGACTTCAAATTACACTAGAAAGTTAGTTATACTGTTAACCAAAACAGCATCATATTGGTATTAAAAACAGACACATAGACCAATAGAACAGAATAGAGAACCCAGAAATAAATTTGTGTATTTACAACTAACTGATTTTTTTTACAAAGTCTCCAAGAACATACATTGGGGAATGATAATCTCTTCAATAAATGATGCTGGGAAAACTGGATATCCATATGTGGAAGAATGAAATTAGTCCCCTATCACTCACCATATATGTATAAAGATCAACTCAAAATGGATTAAGGACTGAAATGTAAGACCCAAAACTTTTAAACTACTAAAAGAAAATATAGAGAAAATGCTTCAGGGCATTGGTCTAGACAAAGATTTCATGGCTAAGACTTCAAAGCCACAGGCAACAAAAATAAAAATAGACAAATAGGACTAAATCAAACTAAAAAGGTTCTACATAGCAAAGGAAACAATCAAAGTGAAGAGATAACTTGTAGAATGGTAGAAAACATTTGCAAACTATACATCTGACAAGGAACTAATATCCAGAATATACAAAGAACTCAAATAACTCAACAGCAAAATACCTAATCCAATTAGAAAATGGGCAAAGGATCTGATGGATATTTCTAAAAAAAAAAACAAATGGCCAACAAATATATTAAAAATGCTCAACATCACTAACCATCGGGGAAATGCGAATCAAGATCACAGTGAGATATCATCTCACCCTAGTTAGAATGGCTATGGTCAAAATTACACAAAAAATAAATGCTGGTGACAAGGTGGAGAAAAGAGAACCCTTATACACTGTTGGTGGGAACACAAATTAATACAACCATTTTGGAAAATAGTATGGAGATTTCTCAAAAAACTAAAAATAGAACTACCATATAATCCAGCAATCCCACTACTGGGTATTTATTTAAAGAGAATAAAATCAGTATATGGAAGAGATATCTGCATGTTTAAATTTATTGCGGTACTACTCACAATAGCTGAGATAGAATCATCCTAAACGTCCATCAACAGATGAATGGACAAAGAAAATGTGGTACATATACACAATGGAATACAACTCAGCCATAAAAAAGAATGAAAGCCTGTCATTAGGGGCAACAAGGATGAGCCTGGAGGACAATTATGTTATGTGAAATAAGTTAGGCACAGAAAGATGTATACATGCATGTTCTCATTTGTATATGGGAGCTGAAACATGTTGAGCTCACAGAAGGAGAGAGTAGAATAGTGGTTACTAGAGGCAGGGAGGGGGAGGAGAGGATGGCTAGGGAGAGGTTGGTTAATGAATATAAAATTACAGGCAGACAGGAGAAATGAGTTCTGGTTCTCTGTAGTGCTGGAGGATGAACACAGTTAATGATAATTTATTGCGTATTTTCAATAAGCTGCAAGAGAGGATTTTGAATGTTCCAAACACACAAAAAAATCAATCTTTGAGATGATGGATGTGCTAATTACCCTGATTTGATTATTACACATTAATACATGTATCAAAACATCACACTGCACCCCATAAATAAGTACAATTATTACAAGTCATCTAAGAATAAAAGGAAAAAAATACTCCATCACAGAAAAATGCAAATATTATTCGAAAGGAAGTAAAGCCAGTGTTAAAATTGATTAGCTGGCCAGTCCTGTAAAATGAGGCAAGGGGCAGGTGACTTTTTTTTTTTTTTTTTGAGACAGGGTCTCACTCTGTTGCACAGGCTCAGTGGCACAAACACAGCTCACTGTAGCCTTCACCTCCTCGGTGCAAGTGATCCTCCTGCTTCAGCCTCCACATGTGTTGCCGGGACCACAGGCTCCTGCCAGCACGCCCGGCTAATTTTTTGATTTTCTGAAAAGATAGGAGTCTCACTATATTGCCAAGGCTCGTCTCAAACTCCTGGGCTCAAACTATCCTCCTGTCTTGGTCTCCCAAAGTGCTGAGATTACACGTGTGAGGCACCATGCCTGGCACAGGTGACTCTTGATATGTGGAAGAAAGGCCCAGAATTTGTGGGGTTTCCCAGGAGACAGGAAGAGGTAGAGCCCCACTTTGGGAGGCTGTGAGAAGCCTGCATGAGAACACTGGGGATGGGGGGGGGGGCAAAGGAAGGGAAGCACTCAGAGGTGAGAGGAAAGAAGGTGGGGAGAAGCCCTAGAAAGCTGTGGGGCGAAGTGTGGGCAAAAGCCTCACCCACCTGGACATTCCTCCAGTGGTTGGTTGGTTCTGCAGGTCATCATGGACAAGCCAAGCCAGAAAGAGTCAGGCAAGCAAATATCCGCAATCTCACAGCTGTACAGCTTTCTGTTCCCTTTCCTCTGGAAGCCACTCTTCCTTTTCCTCATTCTTACAAACCATAAAATCTAAATTAGATATAATACTAGTCTCAGAAAGACCAAATGTATCTAAACGCACTATTTCCCATTTCTTCTATGCAATATGGGATGCTTATGAGGCAGCACAGAATGTGGACATCTAAGTTAGAATAATGATTCTAATGGCTGATTATTGAGAACTTTCTAGGTGCTTTCCACCTACTTTTCATTTTAACTTCTCAATGAGCCTCTGAAGTAGCATTGCTACTCCTTTAACAGAAAGTAATTTGAGCTTTAGAGGTATTCAGGGAATTACCAAGATTTTAGGCTGGCAAAGAGGAGAGCCTGGATTCCTGCAGTGGCCTATATAATTCTAAGCACAGGCTCTTACCCAGTGTTTCACGGGCTCCTCATTTATCTATGCAACCTTGGGCAAGTCATTCCGGTTCTTGGACCCCAGCTGCCTTATACATTAGATAAGCAAGTTAAATCAGTTTTTTAAATTTTCACGTTCATATGACTTCACTGGGGATCTTATTAAAAGATGCCAGGCTGGGCATGGTGGCTCACACCTGTAATCCCAATACTTTGAGAGGCTGAGGCAGGAAGATCGCTTGATCCCAGGAGTTCGAGACCAACCTGGGCAACATACAATGAGCCAGACACTATAGGAAGTGTCTCAGTTTGCTTGGGCTGCTATAACAAAATACCTTAGACTGAGTGGCTTATAAATAACACGAATTTATTTCTCACAGTTCTGGAAGCTGGGAAGTTCAAGATCCAGACACCAGCAGATCCAGTGTCTGGTGAGGGCCTGTTTCCTGCTTCCAAGAGAGCAGTCTTCTTGCTGTGTCCTCACATGGCAGGAGGGGTAGGGATCTCTCTTGGGTTTCTTTTATAACAGCCCTAATCCCAATCATGAAGATCCTGTCCTCATGACTTAATCACCCCCTGTGCCACCCATTGGTGACTAAGTTTCAACATAGGAATGTTGAGGGGACACAAACATTTAGACGAC
Organism: Hylobates moloch; assembly: GCF_009828535.3. Taxonomy (NCBI): domain Eukaryota; kingdom Metazoa; phylum Chordata; class Mammalia; order Primates; family Hylobatidae; genus Hylobates; species Hylobates moloch. The sequence goes on from NW_026652276.1 coordinate 17,784,388, forward strand.
AGTAGTTTGCATACGGCAGAGCCAGCAAGGAACTAAGATCAAATGTGTGCTTCAGAATTAATAATAGTGATAATCTGTGAAGGTTTTTAGACTTTACAAAGTACTTCACCTGTCTTATATTCTCTCAATAGCCCTATAGTAGATATTCAATTACTCTTTATTTATTTATTTTTTTAGACTTGAGGAAACTGAGCCCCAGAGAATTCAAATGACTTGCCCAAGATCACAATTAAGAGGTGGTAGAAACTGGACAAAAACCCGGGTTTTCTGGCTCCCAGTGTTCCGTTTTCTGAGTTCTTCCCATCATGCAATGCTCTAAGAGTTGGAAGAGGTAGGGAACGTGGGACATATAAGGAGGAACAGAAGCTTGCAAACTGCCCAGGCACCAATTAGAATAGTAAAATTAATTGCATTTTTTGTTCATTCCACAAATATTTATTATGGACTTCTCTGTGCAAGGCACTGTGTGAAAACATAAAAATACACAAGACATGGCCCATTGCCCTGAGGCTGGAACCTAAACCAAATGCTTACATCCAAGGCCGGATGTGGTTGTGTGGAATATGTAGCCCACACTCAGAGCCACAAGAGCAGGGAGTAAGGGGAAATCGACACTGGCTAGGCTGAGAGGGGAAAACTGTGAAGGATGAAAATGATTTCAGTGGCAAAGAGTGGTGGCAGATTACATCCAAAAATGGCCAAAGTAATCCCTCTTCTCCTGCATGACTTTTTGAAATGGATTTCACCGCTCCTCTTATTATGGACTAAACTGTGTCCCCGCCAAATTCATATGTTGACATCCCAACACCCTAATGTGACTGTATTTGAAGATAGGGTCTTTAAGGAAGTAATTAAGGTTAAATGAGAACATAAGGGTGGGGCCCTAATCCAATATGACTGGTGTCCTTATAAGAAGGGAAAGAGACAGCAGAGGCTGAGCTCCATGGTTCACACCTGTAATCCCAGCACTTTGGGAGGCCGAGGCTGGTGGATCACCTGAGGTCAGGAGTTTGAGACCAGCCTGGCCAACATGGTGAAATCCCATCTCTACTAAAAATACAAAAATTAGCCAGGCGTGGTGGCACAAGCCTGTAGTCCCAGCTACTCAGGAGGCTGAGGCAGGAGAATCGCTTGATCCTGGGAGGTGGAAGTTGCAGTGAGCCGAGATTGCACCACTGCACTCCAGCCTGGGTGACAGAGTGAGACTCCATCTCAAAAAAAAAAAAAAAAGAGAGAGAGAAGAAAAGAAAAGAAAGAAAGAGACAGCAGCAGAGATCTCTCTCTCTATATATACATATATATATTAAAAAAAAAAAAAAGTGAGGCCACAGTGAGAAGGTAGCCATCTGCAAGCCAGGAAGAGAGGCCTCACCAGAAACCAACTCTGCTGACACCTTGATCTCCAGCCTACAAAACTGTGAGAAAATAAACATCTATTGTTTAAGTTACCCAGTCTGTAGTATCTACTTATGACAGCCCATGCTATCTAATACACCTCTCATCAAGAGGTAGAGTCCACTTCCTGAATCTGAGAGAGCCCTGTTACCTGCTCTGAATTGTGACAGCAGAAGTGGTATTGTGCCAAATCCAAGGCTAATCCTTAATAGAACTTGAGGCTTCTGTTTTCCCCACCTTGAAGTCCTCAGCCATCCTATAAAGCCTGACTACTGCTGGAAAAACCATATAGGAAAGCCTTAGAGCTTGAAATATAATAAGGTGAAAAAGGCCCGTGAAGATGAAAAACTAGAGAGAGAAGACTGAGGGTTCCAGTCCTTCTCTCTGAGAGTCCACATGCATGAGTGAGGCCACCTTGAGTCCTACAGCTGCACGAGTGAGGTCAAACAACAGGGGGTGGAGCAGAGATGAACCATCCCAGCTAAACCATGCCCATCCAACCCATACAATCACAAACAAATAAAATGGTTGTTATTTTAAGCCATTAAAATTTGGGATAGTTAGGGCCGGGCTCGGTGGCTCATGCCTATAATCCCAGCACTTTGGGAGGCCAAGGCAGGCAGATCACCTGAGGTCAGGAGTTTGAGACCAGCCTGGCCAACATGGCAAAACCACATCTCTACTAAAAATATGAAAATCAGCTGGGTGTGGTGGCATGTGCCTGTAATCCCAGCTACTCAGGAGGCTGAGGCAGGAGAATCGCTTGAACCTGGGATGTGGAGGTTGCAGTGAGCTGAGATCACACACCATTGCACTCCAGCCTGCGTAACAAGAGTGAAACTCTGTCTCAAAAAAAAAAAAAAAAAAAAAGATAGTTTGTAATGCAACACTAGATAACTGATACAGGTGGAGTAAGAAAAGGGTATTCAGGTCAGAGAGAATGGTTTAAACAATGGCATGATGACAGAAAACTACAATTTTGATAAAGGTGAGTAATTCTGATTGGGAAAGACTTTAAGAACATAGAGAAAATGAAAAGATAATGCAAGAAAGGTGGGTTGGGGTTAAATTGTAGAGAGCTTTCATTGTAGTAAATTTTTATTAAGCATTTACTATGTGTCAAATACTCAGTTCTTTTCATGAATTAACTACACAATCCTCACATAGCCCTATGAGTGGGTTATTCTATTATTATCCCCCATTTTACAAAATGGACACTGAGGCTCACAGGTTAAATTACTTGAAAAAAAATTACATAGTGCTGAGACTGGGATTTGAACACAGGCAATCTAACTTCAGAGCCTGTGTTCATAACCTCTACAGAGTTATGACTAAACCAAGGAATCGGAAACTTCGTGATGAACAGTGGAATTATTTTAAGCTGCGGAGTGGCATGACCGAAAAAGCACTTTAGAAAGACTAAGCTGGCAGTTACAGATAGAATCTGGAAGCTGAGAGAATAGTTAGGGTGCTATTGGAGTGGTAAGAGTTTGAACTGACTTGAAAAAATGGAAGAGGGGTGACTCAGAGGGACTTGGGGGAAAAAATTTAAAAACTACTAACAGCACCTAAGGAATGGCTGGAAATGGGATGAATAAAAAAAAAAGAAAAGGGGCTGGGTATGGTGGCTCACACCTGTAATCCCAGCACTTTGGGAGCCTGAGGCGAGTGGATTGCCTGAGGTCAGGAGTTCGAGACCAGTCTGGCCAACATGGTGAAACCCCCTCTCTACTAAAAATACAAAAAATTAGCCAGGCACGGTGGTGCACGCCTGTAATCCCAGCTACTTAGGAGGCTGAGGAAGGAGAATCACTTGAACCCGGGAAGCAGAGGTTGCAGTGAGCTGAGATCATGCCACTGCACCACAGCCTGGGTGACAAGAGTGACACTCTGTCTCAGAAAGGAAGGAAGGAAGAAGAAAGAAAGGAAGGAAGAAGAAAGAAAAGAAAGAAAGAAAGAAAGAAAGAAAGAAGAAAGAAAGAAAGAAAGAAAGAAAGAAAGAAAGAAAGAAAGAAAGAGAGAGAAAGAAAGTAAGTCAGAATTCATTCCCATCTTTGTGCTTTGGTGACTGAGATGGAAGTCATGTCTGTAAAACACATGGAACACAGGAGGAAGAACTGGTTTGGGGATGAAGATAATAAGTGGGTTTGACTTGTTAGGTGGGAGGTGATGGTGGGATATTAAGTGGAGGTGTCTGCCAGGCACTTGGAGATAGATGAGTGGTACCTTGGGATGGTGGCCAAGGCCATCTGTAGATACAGGCTTAGAATTCATCCAGAACTAAGCAAAGTTACATACGTTTAAGGTATGTCAGTTAGGCATCCTAGGTTGCTAGCAACAGAAACTGAATCTGGCTAACAAGTAGAAAAGTCTTACAGAAACAGAGTTCACTGTGGACCTCTGCTCAGACAGGACAGGGTCTAGGGCAGCTCTGAGTTCCAGATAGGAATAACTCACAAATTCATCATTCATCAAGCTGAGATAAGTCAGCTGCAACTACTTTTTCATTCTTTTCAAGATTCAAAGAACTGGGAGGGAATCCAGTGAGCTTGGTCATACGCCCATCCCTTGGCTAGTGAAAGTAAGGATACCTTGATTTCCTTCGCAACAAAATGCTGCATAAAATAGAAGAGGTGTTTCCACTATCAAAAGGCAAGGAGGGGAACAGGTGTTGGTGGCCACAGATAAATCAATGTTCATTCCATTGGGAGAGAGTGTGGAGAAAAGAGGAGGGAGCTGAGGACAGTCAACCGCATGGTGCACACCTGTTGGAAGATTTGATGAAAAAAGGATAAAGGCAAGTTAAGGCATCGGAAGAGAGAAAATAGGCAAAGGAATTTCCAAAAAATGGGCACACATGTGAGGGTGAAATCCTGCCAAGGACTCAAAGGTGGTAAGAATGTTGAAAAACTACTGGGGTTGCCATTGGAAGCTATTGGTAACATCTGGGAGAGAAGGAGGGCCCGAGGAAGTGAGGAAGAAAAGGAGGGGAGCCCAATGATGGGGTAAGAAGATAGACCGAAGAGATCCGTGGAAAAAGGGAGGCAGCATCTATTGTTTGGTGGTAAAAGGAAGGAGAGGAGCTGGGCTGTTGTTTGAAGGGGTCAGTATCACAACGACTCTCAGAACCTGCTGTTACATCCTATTTGGTCACATATAACTAGAAAATAATACCCAGCCCAGCACTTAGTAATGTCTTTCCTCTGAAGCTCTTGGTGAAAACTAGTGATGACAATAGCAAAGTGCAAATTGATGCTCTGGTTTAATCTGTTTCAGAAGTTACAGAAAGAGGAAATCGAATTTATTTGAAAGCCAACTTTAAAGGGAAATAAAAAGATAAATGCCTTTTCTAAGCTAAAAAAAAAAAAAAAAAAAAACCCAAAGCAATGTAACAGTTTCAGAAACTAATTATATAAGTGTACTGTTATTACCAGTCTCTTTTCCCCTGGTTGAAACAATCTTCCATAACAACATTTGCAACTATAATACGTGTAACAAGCACTGTTACGGTGTAATGTCTTTTAAATAGGGGTTAGATAGGAGAGAAGTGAGTATCCATTATCTTATTATCATAACATCCGTCAGTCTTCCAGACAAAACACCATCATCCCACTGGGAGCTAAGGACGGTTTTTACTTAAACACAAGGTCATACTGTTTGGGTGCATGGGAGAGCAGTGGAGGTGGGGTGGGGGATTTTCATTTATTCCAAGGCACTCAACACTGGACTTCTTCCAAGAGAGGAAACAAGACTAAATAGATCATTTGTTTTATTCTGTTTGGGCATTTCTTGCGTTTCTCCCAACTGTGGCTTATGGACACAAAGCCAAACTCAGAGCCTAGCTGGAGCTGGCTAAACTCCAGGTCAAAGGAATAAACAATTTGAAGCTCTATTTGCGATTAAGGCAAGCCACACAATTGCAGGACAAAATGAAATTTCGCTGTGAATGTGAAGTCGCAAAGAAACAGCCAGGTAGAAGTGTTAAATGATTTGGATTTCTCAAACAAAACCGAGGTAGAGGTAGGAAGGAAATGTGGATTGGAAGTACACATCTATGAGAAATGCATCTCAAAAAGGGTCAAATATTGGAGAATACTGGAGGAGGAACTTGCTGCTTATGGGGACCAACTGAGGTAGGAACACAACATCTTTGGAACAGCCCCTCATGATGGGTGTCAAAAAGCCTGGCCATGTGAGTGTCATGGAAAGTGTAGCTTGGGTCATTACTTCCGTCTCCTCTTGCTGGCATCAGAAAGGCCCGCCAATACCAGCCATGCACACTCAGTAACAAGTATAGTTGGTATTCCCAGCATATCCCACTGGCAGAATGGGTCTTTGTCTTGAATCACTTTCCTTTGGGAGACCTCATCATCGGCCTCATCGCATGTCTAGTGAGAGAGAAAGGAACATTAGTGGCTAGGCTTACTTTAGTATATTAGTTAGCACTGCATCCGGTCTGATTTCAGAATTGACAAGTCATGTACAGTATTGCTCAAAATGTTCCTTCGACAGTACAGGAAAGAATGGGGAAGTGAATGTCAGTCATTAAAATGTAACCCAAAGAGGTAAGTCCTAAGGACTTCTAACGTCTTTCATAGATGAAGAATTTGGACCCTATTTACACTCTAATTGGGAAAGCAAAGAAGGGTTTTTTTTTTTCCTTTTCTTGAAAAACATTGGCTCCTTCCAGACAAGAGACTGAAACTCTTCAAAATAGTTATTTTGTGCATTTCTCTCACTGGTTTAACTTTTGAGTAACTTTAGTAAAAATTTAAAGTTATACATAATTAACCAAAGTGTGTGAGATAGGAATCAATGTATCAATGTTAATATCCTGATTGTGATATTATACAATGGTTTTGCAAAATGTTACCATTGAGGAAGACTTGGCAAAGTGTAAAAGAAACCTCTCTGAATCATTTCTTAACAACTGCATGCCAGCCTACAATCATCTCTATTACAAATTTTAATTTAGAAACGTGATTGAGACAGAAATGGATGTAGGGATTCTGGCACATTTTCATAATAATCTGGCTTCACCCACATTTCCCAGTTATTTCTCCAGTAGTTTCTTGAATGACTCCCTTCCATCTGGAAGAGGATACTCCCAGCTTTTCAAACACACTGAGCGAGCTCATTCACACCTGTGGGCTTTCCCCCTCCTTTGAATTGTTCCCAGCTCCAGCCCACCCCACCCTGACTGGACCAAGCACAATACTGTCACTGGAACAGTTCTTAGCATGTCTAAAAGTCACTTGGCTAGTAGTTCATCCACTCGTCAACAAAATTTATTGAGTAACTGCTATATGTGTGGTATGGCTCTAGGCACTAGGCATAGAGTGAGTTGGAAACAATACTGAAATTAGTTACTCTTCCCTGGTCTCTGGGAGTATATTCCAATGAGAGAGAGTAGAAGAAAACTAGCAAGAAACAAGGTAAAAAAAAAAAAAAAAAAAAAAACCAATTCATGATGAGGGCTATGAAGGAAGTCATAGGTTAAAGGGGATGAAGCGACTTTATCTCAAGTGGTCAGGGAAGGCTTCCCAGGGGAGAGGACATTTGAGTTGTGACCTCAAGTGTAAGGATGCAGACAGACATAGAAGATTCTGGGACAAAAAGCATTTCAGGCACAGAGAATAAGAAAGTTGCCCTGTAACTGAATATAAATATTTGGTATGACTGTAAAATAATTAAACAGATGCTCATTTTGTAAACTGTTTGCTCCTTATTTTAGGACCAAGCCTCCCATAGCCTGTTTTCCTCTATGAGAGACTGAGAACACCGTTCGGCTGGTCCAGATTTTACACTTTTCAGAACAACCCCTTCCCCAACACACACGTGCACACTCTAGCACGGCCACCTACATGCCAAGGGGTGACTGCAGGCTGATCTTCCAAGTGACTCTCATCAGTAGCTGTACCCTTAATTCAGGGCTGTGTATAGGGAGATTTACATTTCTTCCTCGCTGTTGGGGCCGTCTGCCTGCTAGCGAGGATTCTACACTAACGGCAACATAAATTACTGTCATTAAAGTTGGGTCCTTGGGTCCCCAGAAACCTAACTAGACGCAAAGGAGGAACCAACTAAGAGAGATCCAGGTAACAGAGCCCGGAGCCGGACGGTCATTTGTTGCAGGCCCCTGGGGTATGCGCCTGTCTACCGCGCACCGGGTCCCACCAGCTGTGGTTACCGGCTGAGAAGGGCTGGGTTCCCAGGACGCTGCGGGTACCTCATGCTGTCACCATAGCCAGGAATCCAGTTTTCTGGATCTCCTCGTCTGTATTTGCCTAAGGCGATCTGCCGCCGCTCCTCTGTCCCCTAGGCAGGGAGAAGTCAGCTCTAGGACACCCTGCAAAACGCCTCGAGGGGTTATCTGCCCCTTCCCGGCCGCGTCCTGGCACCGTTTTCCCCATCACCCGGAGGAGTGAGCGCTGTCTCAGGGCGCCCTCTGTCTCTTCCAGGGGGCAGCCAAGACGACATGCCCTGCGTCTCAGGGACGCGGTACGAGCCCCGGTATCCACCCCCGCCACCTCACACACCCCCATCCGGGAGACCCACGTGCAGCTGGGCCCGGGCTGGCGCCGCACCTCGGGGTCTGCGCGTCTCCCCAGCGCGTTCCGGGCGCAGCCCCACGACAGGGACCCCTGGGGGGGGCGGCATCCGAGAGGTCGCAGGCGGAGAGGGGGCGTCCTGGAGGCCGGGCGCGGGGACGCTGAGGCCCGCGGCCACACAAAGGAGGCGGCGGGAAGGCGGGGCGAGGCGGGCCAGGGGCGGGGGCGGCAGGAAGGGGCGGGGGCCCGCGCGGCGCCGCCGATAAAGCCCCCGCCGCCGCGGCAGCCAGCTTGCGCTGTGGGGCTGCCCGGGCTGCGCGGCGTCTGCAGGCGCCACCGCTGCCTCTTTCCGGCTGTGACCCTCCTCGCCGCCGCCGCTTCGCTCCGTCCTCCGACTCCCCGCGCCGCCGAGACCAGGCTCCCGCTCCGGTTGCGGCCGCACCGCCCTCCGCGGCCGCCCCCAGGGGATCCAGCGAGCGCGGTGAGTACAGGCTGCGCGGTGAGTCCCGGGCGCGGCCGGCGCTGCCCTCGGCGGGGGACGCTCCCCGGGGCTCCGCGCGCCGCCGGCCCAGCGCCCCGACTTTGCGCCCGGCCGGGAAGCTGCGGGGCCAGGGGGACCCTGGGGCGCCGACGTCGGGGAGCAGAGAACTTTCTCAGCCTCCCGCGGGCCGCCTTGGCCGGGGCTGGGTGCGCGCCGGGCATCCCAGTCCCGCCGGCGGGGAGCCCCGAGCGGGACCCGGGCAGGGCAAGGCGGGGCCGCCCCGGGGTGGCGTCCAGTGGTACCCGCAGCTGGGAGCCTCGGGGCCGGCGTGGCTCCTGCCCGGCCATCCGAGCCGGCCCTGACCGTGAACCTGAGGTTTCCAGCTGCTCGCCGGCGTCCCCTACCCCGGACTTAGGCTGCGCGCCGCCGGATGGGGAGAGACTGGCGCACTCTTACTTGTTACCTCTGCCTGTGCAGGGGGAGGTGACGCGCGTTGTGTGGAAAGCCTTTAACTTGGCCTCTGGCAGCCGATTTAACCCTAGCGAGCAGATCTTTGCTATTTTCATCATCTGTAGAAACGGGAGTTGCGAGGCGAATGAGTGGCTGCAGGTAAAGTGAAAGTACGGTACTCAGAAATTCTAGAAGGAATTAGGCATTTAATGTGTCCACAAACTGAGCGGGGAAGGAAGGCTTCTATTACATAAGACAGCACTCCACCTTCAGGTATTATGGAAGATGCTATTGAAGGTTTTAGTGTTTTAATGAACGAAACACATTCTTTGTGTGTGTGTCTCTGGAGAAATGTCGAATGCTGCTGTCTTGCTTTGACTACTTTGCAGGGGACGTTCTTATATTTAGCATCAGCATAAAAAGGTGTTCGAAGGTGTGACTTCCTCTTTCAAGCCAAGAAGCCGTTTACTTGTCTGAACTGTTGTGGAACAATATATGTGATAATTGTGTACTTTGAAGATTTTATATCAAAACTTGAGCACGGATAACTGGAAGAAATGTCAACATTGCTAATTTGTATATCCTAAACCACACTTCAAAAATTGAAGGCAGTTTCAACACTATCTAAAGGTCTAAATCAGTAATTATTTGCTATTTGCAGTATTTCAGTAGAAAAATTTTTGGCTATTACTCAGGTACTAACCTGAGTAATCTAAGATTTCTTTTAACCCCCAAATTTTGATTCTTTGTTAATGTTTGAAAATATCGTACCATGCAGGGCAATTACTGAAGGTCATGAAAATGTCATCGTGTTTTATTCTAAAAACAAAAATGAATCTATGCAGAAATTTTCCGTGTCCCGTGAACTTCGTATTAGTTTAATTTTAAAATTACTGTCTCCAAAAGAAACTAATTTTCACTTCCACACAAGGGTGATTAAATACCAGTCAGAGATTGTTTGAGGTGGTAGAGTTGGAAATGGGGTGGTGACCTGGCCACGTCCCTGGGTGCATCTCCGCCTTGCTGTCCTCTTCCAGCCAGTTCTTTTCCCGTCGCATGGGGACTTTGGCTCTTGGGCTATTTCTCCTCCTCTAGACCTAAAATCCATGTCGGGGACTCTCTAGATGCGCACTTCCTTGACCGTCTCAAATCCAGTGTCTTCCGTGTACTCCAGCTACTAAGTCCTCTAAGTACCTCCAAGTCTTGCCCTCTCTTTGAGATGCTCAACTTCTGAAAACTCTTAGTGCCTCCATCCCGCAAGCTCCTTCCTTCCGGGTTGCAAACCGGACTCCCACTGTAATCTTCAATGCAAGCGATCTCCAGTCCTTTTCCTCCTGCGAGTTTGGCAGGTGACTTTGTAGCCCATTCTACCAGGAAAATAGAGGTCATAAAGATCTCCTCACGTCCTCCTCCATCTCCCCTGTACAGACTTTTCTGTGTTTACCCAGTCATCCAATAAATCTTCTTAAGCATCTACTGTGTCTGGGTACTTTGCTGGATATTCATAGGTGATAAATAGAGCAGATCCTTGCTCGCTTGAAACTGTCATTCTTGTGGGAGAAAACCAACTAAAAGCAAATATAATATATTGTAAAATGTATGATAAATGAATAGGGTAGAATTATAAAGAAAAATCAAGTTAGACTGAGAACTTAGAGAAATTTCGAGAGATGGCTTGGGGCAGTGACTAATGTCTCCAGCTGTGTCCTGAATCCCAACTCCCAATGCCTCTCTCTCCTTGTGAATGTTACTCCCTTTTCTTACTTTTATCTTCAGTCTCTCCCTATGAGCTTTTTTCTTTTTTAGTAGTATTTTAAGAATGCCTTAACCTCCTTTGTCCCTGCATCCTCAGCTCACCTCTAATGACCACTACCTCTCTCCAGGCTTCTTAAACTGGTCTCCCCTTCCTGTTCAGCCCTTCGCAAGCTGGCCAGAGTCTCCTCAAAGTTCAAGGCCCGTGACTTCCTGAACAAGCAATCTTTTTTTTTTTTTTTAATTTTCATTATTATGCTTTAAGCTCTGGGGTGCATGTGCAGAACGCGCAGGTTTGTTACATAGGTATACACGTGCCATGGTGGTTTGCTGCACCCATCAACCCATCACATTAGGTATTTCTCCTAATGCTATCCCTCCCCTACCCCACTCCCCGCCCCCCACCAGAGGCCCCAGTGTGTGATGTTTCCCTCCCTGTGTCCATGTGTTCTCATCTGAACAAGCAAACTTATGGATACCCACTAGGCTTCTCCGTGGCATTTGATGAGGTTCTTCTATTCCTTTCTGATTTTTTTTTTTTCCACCCCTGGTTGCCACCTTCTGGTTTTCCTTATTTCTCCCTGGCATCTCTGCTCTCTCTTGGGGCTACCTAGGGTTCGCTGTCATCCGTTTTGTGCTCTGTGTATTTGGGTGAACCATGTTCCCACAGCTTCAACTCTCACTAATATGAAGTGAGTCCCAGATTGGCATGTAAGCTAGCTTGAGCATGCTCCTGTGTTCCAATCAGTTACCTACAGTCTGGTGCGCTTACCCATGCCCTTTAGGCCAAAAAAACACCCCAAAATTGATTTTAGTTTTCACCACCCACCCCATATCCGCTTCATTGTTAGCCAAGATTTGTCCCTGTTTTTTTTGGCAGTGGCTCCACCATTCATGGAGGTGTTGGAGCAGGGGCCTCACAGTGATGCCGGGCTCCCGCACTGCCCACGTCCAGGCCGTCACCAGATCCTATTGCTTCTCCGTGCTGTGAAATTCCACAAAGGTCCGCTCTAGTCACGCTGGCCTTGCCTTGCTTTAGAGCCCAAAAGTGGCAAAATGGTGGCCGGTGTGCCGCTTCTGGCAGCAGGCAGCAGTGTTGTTGGCCTGAACAAAGTATATACAACTTGAGTTAATATTTAGAAATCTGGAGATGCCACTTGAATGTATAGCTTCTCCTAAAAGCCAGAAGACCTGGACGAGGCAGTGCGCGGTGGCTTACACCTGTAATCCCAGCACTGTGGGAGGCTGAAGCAGGCGGATCACTTGAGGTCAGGAGTTCAAAACCAGCCTGATCAACATGGTGAAACCGTGTCTCTACTAAAAATACAAAAATTAGCTGCGCCTGTAATCCCAGCTACTCGGGAGGCTGGGGCAGGAGAATCCCTTGAACCCGGGAGGCAGAGGTTGCAGTGAGCTGAGATGGCACCACTGTACTCCAGCCTGGGCGACAGAATGAGACTCTGTCTCAAAAAACAAAACAAAACAAAACAAAACGTGGAATAGGAGGCTTACATTCCCATGTGGCAACACTCAGCTGCTGCTGGGTTTCCAGTGCCTGAATACACTGGAGGTCAGTTGCTTTCTGGTTCTCCCGGACCTGTGACCCTTGCTTATAGTAGCGTTCTGGCTCCCATGGGCTTCAGAGCTAGAGACCCTAGGCTGAGATGATCATCGAAAGCCTGGGAATGCCTAGTGCTTACTGCACAGTGTCGTGCACCTCATGTTGCATCCCTACTAACTCTCTTCCATGTTATTGCTGGTGTGACTTTCCTCCTGCTGCCCCAAATCCAAGTCTTCTTGGGTCCCTCCTAATAAAATTCAATGGCTCCCTCTTGATCTGGGCTTAAACCCCTGACTCTAAAGGAGTGGCCATGTCATATCACAAGTTGGGTATCTCAGATTGAAAGATGAGCTCTTCGCTGTTTTTATACAGTGTTGCACCCGAGTTTCTGAAGATGCTTTTGAGCTTCTGTAGGGTAGTTAATACAGAGTTCTAGTGTTGATGGCAGTCCTGCTGTTTACAGACCATTTCTACAAACCTGACTACTGCTGCACTTCCTCGCAGCCTCCCTGGGTGGAGATAGGGCAGGGTCCATTCTATATCCCAAACAGCAGTGGGGAGTCTGTAAATATGGAGGCATAGGCCATCCCAGGGAGTCCCCCACCCTTGGAACATGGGGAACCTTGTTTTACATGTGGTACCCAGAGTCATACGGTGTGTTCCCAAGGTCATTTAGATGCCTTAGGGCAGAGTCTTGACCCAGAACTCAGTTCCTGTCAGCATGCAGCCAGGGAACTTTCCACAGTGCTCCAAGGGCTCACCAGGCTGCTGGCCATTTGTAATGACCCAACAGAGTCAAAGCTTTCACTCCCTTCCCATCTCCCTGCCTTGTCCCCTGCCTGAAACATTCTTTTCTTGTAAAACTGAACCTCCTGTTAACTCCACTGGTACTGCCCAGTGCTTTTCTGCCTTTGCTCCTTCTGTACCTCTGCCTGGAATTCCCTTTCTCCTCCTGTGTTCATTGTCTGGCTGATTTCTCGTTTTTCAAGACTCAGGTTCAAAAAGGCCTTGCTGTCAGTCACCACCCCAGTCCCCTGTGGCACATGTGCAGTGTACGCGCACGTCACCCCTCCCTGTGCCTACCTCAATGATGGCAGTTTTTTGTGTTGTAGCAACATGCCCTATCCAGTAGACTCTAAGCTCCAGAAAGACGTGCCTGTGTTTTAGTTTTATTTGCACCAGCAGCGGTGTGTGGCCCAAAGGCAATTAACAGATGTCTGAACTAAACCATATTCATATTTTTTGTAAGTTTACTGCATGCTTTATGGAAGAGTGTTTGTATTCCCGACTCAAAGGGGAGCCCTCATTTTGGTACTAGCAAATGTAATATATATCCTCAGGCATTTTAAATTTTTGATTAACCTTGTCTTTTGAGATAAAACATTACTTAGAGAAAAGCGGAAGTCTAGTACAGAAGCGCTTCTGTGCCTGTGTTCACTTCAGTTATCCTCATCTGAACCTCCCTTTGGCATGGTTCTGCCCTCCTTGAGGTCTATTGGCTGGGCTGCATTCTGCATTTCGTGGTTTTACAGGGTGGGAGAATGCATTTTGGTTTATTTCTGTTAACCTTGGTGATGGTGATATATGACCTCTTGGTGACTTTTTTTTTTTGTCCTGGAACTTTTTTGGCTGATATCGTCAATCAACTTTGGTGGAAAGAGCAGGCTGGGAGAGGGTGTGGGCTGCACCACCAATGGAGTGTGTAGGTTACCATCTAGAACTCAGTTTCCTTGTCTATATAATGGGTATGTTGAAATAAATGATCTAAAAGGTGTCTTATTTTTAAAACCTATAAATTCTTGGCTCACTTTCCTTTTGATGCGGCTTTCTCATAAACGTCAAGTCTAGATACAATTTTTTCATAAATGCATTATCCTGTGCTTATATACCTTAAAGTTCTTGTCTCTCACTTTTTTAAGCCTATAAAAGCATTCGCCATTATATTCAGAAAGAGCATCATGGGCCAACATGAAGACTTAGTTTGTATTCCCACTTAGAGCATTCATAAAAATTTTAAATAAATTAGGTCCCATATACTTGAATCTTGTCAACCTGTTGTTCACACATAAATGTGCCTATCTTCCCTTTTCAAACCATCTTTCCTCATGAGTAGCTTGCATGCCTAATCTGAAAACCATTGTTGGGTTTTTAAAAAATACCCTTAGGTACAGAATGGAGTCAAATGCAATAAACTACATCTTTAGGTTATCTCTTGTCTCCAAGTTCCCAATTTAAGAATACTGAAAGATTAGTACGATTTTATTTCTCTTTTGAGAAATACCACCTTCCATCCAACAGGCCAAGTCAGTTTCTACAGTCAGTGAGTCTTGCCTTTATTCTGCTGTTAGATTTCTAGGTCTGGATGTAAGCCCAGTCCAGGGAAGTCGGCATCCCTTCTGGGATTCTTTCTGTGCATGAGGATGGCCACTGAGCCCAAGCAATCCTCTATTTGTAATTCCACTCGTATGTTTTGACAAACATGTCCTAGGATTCCTCCAAAGGTTGGGGCGGACACCCTAGTTCAAGATTAGATCAAGAACACCCAGGCTTTTGCCACAGTTTGACCTAAGACACTATCCTTTGCTTCAGAAGATCATTTGTGAATTGGAATTTACATCCATTGTGCCTTTCCATTTTTCTTATTTAAGTCTTTGAAGAGTAATATGAGGACACTTTAATATAAAAGAAAAAAATCCCATCAAGAGTCAGAAAGGATTTCCTGTTAGGGCTGCAAATCTTGGTAAACGCACTTTGTTTTTGTAAACCATGCCCCACCCCCAACCCCTAGTGAGAACTCTGGTAACCTGGGGAATTTCTCTTGAGAGCATACCAAAAATAGCATCAGTGCCTTCTCTTACCCCTACCCCAATTTTCGCCCTCCATGTGTGCCAGCAAATATAGCTATAGAAAAAATAACCACTTGTTTTTATCCTAAGTTTTTATGGGCCAAATCTTGAAGGTGGATGTGGGTATGTGAAAGAGTTTAATGCCAAATACAAAGCCCACTCGGAAATGAATAAGGTGACTACAAATGAAAATGGATGTTTCTTTCTTCCTTTCGGGAAAGTGCTATGTAAATAAAGGCAGTGTTTGCTTCCTCTACTAAAATTTATTTCTTCAGTTTTTAAATAAGAAATCCACTCAAGAAGTTATTCTTACTGAGGATTTGGTCACTGTTAAGATTATAGGAACTATTAACTACTGCATTATCTTTTGCTTACAAGAGCACAAACCCAAATCAAAATAACTCAGAAACAAGGCAGAGAGCTGTTGGCTGACACTGCCCACTCAAGCATGGGAGAGGTGACTCTGGCCCTGAAGATGACTGGAACCAAAGACTGAGGACTTGGAGGCTTTCTTCTCTCTCTCCTTGCCTCTCATCTCTGCTTCTGTCAGCTGATTGTGGTTGTCCTCCCCGGGACCATGACTGTAGGTAGCTCCAGGCTTACCTCCCTACAGCCTCCTGAGTGAGGAGGAAAGAGGGACTTTTCAGCCAGTTCCAGCCGGGGAAAAAAAGAAAAAAGAAAATCCTAGGGAGGAATTCTGATTGGCTCAGTTTCAGTCACATGCCCTTCCCTGTACCAATGGCTGTGGGCAGAGGAGTGAGGTCCTATAATTGGCTGATGCTAAGTCACATGGTCACATGCTCTGCCCAGTACCAATGGCTGTGGGCAGAGGAGTGAGGTCCTATGATTGGCTGATGCTAAGTCACATGGTCACATGCCCTTCCCTGTACCAATGGCTGTGGGCAGAGGAGGGAGGTTCTATGATTGGCTGAATCCCGAGTCACATGGCCAATCCGTGGTTAGGAGGAAAGGGAGTGTGGCGAGGACGATGTTGCCTGGCGCAGCTGCCTTTCCTTCTGTTTTCCCCGTAACAGAGGCGCTATGTGGTCTCCTAGAGCCTAGTGCCTGCCTCTCGGCTAGATGCTGATATCATTCCCACTCATGTAGTTGGGAAGGAAGGGTGTGGCAGAGATAAAGCGTCCACGGTCATGCAGTGTGTGGGGGTCACACGGCCTGTATGCCAAAGTCACGCACCCTGTATATAGGTAGGGCCGCACAGCCTTTATGTGTCAGTGCCAGAGCCTGGACCTGGGTCTGTAGATGTGTGAACTGTGAGCTGATACCATGGATTTTCAAAGAGTTACATCCCATCAATGTTTATACCTTCTTGAAAAGAAATTCGTGTCAAAGCACACTCCTGCTTTCAAGACTATCTCCTCGCCGTGCTGCATGATAGCCCTAGTATCACAACCAAAACACATGATACAGAAAGAGGCCAGTATCTCTGTGGTACGTTTGAATCATGGTTTTATGCCTTTGGCCCCTTAGTTCCTTCCTTAGACACTTGTTTTTTTCTGGGACTGAAATCTAAAATTAGTACTGACCTTTGGATTGAGAAGGTAGATTTACACAGAGTCCAAGCGAATAACTTAAGCTGAGCTGGATAAAACTCAGCAGAACCACAGAACAAGTGTGCCATGACTTTTCAAAGATGCTTAATTGAACTCTGTTTGCGATTTAACTTCCTTTTCTAAGGTTTATAGTTACCTTTATTTCAAAATTTGTCATTTTAAAATATGTGTTTCCTCCTTTTCCGCCACTGTATAGTAATTAAGAGTGTGGAGGATTTGGAGGCCAGCAGGCATTGGTTTGAATCTAGAGGCTACATGTTGGAGGCCATGAGCCAAAGCCAAATTTCTAAACATCTCCAAGCCCATCCGTGAGTTGGGCCTAAAGGTGTTTAGGCTTAAGGGCCACCCCTTAAGTGTTGTGAGGATGAAGCTAAGAGTATATCTTAGGCGCTAAGCACAGTGGCAGGAATGGAGCTGACTTTCGGGACACGAGGTGGCTGTGGTTGTGGCACTGGGTAATATTTGTTCACACAAGTACAGGTGAGCACTTCTCCGAGACTCATGTCTTCCTTGTGCCTTTGACCTGATGAATGAGTGACTTGCTCTGTGTCTTTGCATGCTTGGTTTCCAGACACCTTTCCTGCTGCACTCTCAGTGGGCAGTACTCCGCAATGATCACCTGGTCATCTGTCCTGCCCGCAGGCTTCAGGCTCTTGTGCGTTGGCCATGAAGCAAAAGAAGGCTGTTGCATGAAATAACCTCCTTCTGACTCCACCCTTGCATTTGTGAGATGTAAACAGCAGTGTTACCAAGAGATCTTCCAGGGAGCACCTTGCAGGTAGCCCTGTCATG
Organism: Hylobates moloch; assembly: GCF_009828535.3. NCBI lineage: Eukaryota > Metazoa > Chordata > Mammalia > Primates > Hylobatidae > Hylobates > Hylobates moloch. The sequence continues at coordinate 17,801,787 of NW_026652276.1, forward strand.
CTGGCTGCTTTTTTCCGTTAGGTTAGTTGTGAATAACGAATAAATGTCTGTGCAGGGCCAGACATGTCTATGCTGGCTCACGCCTGTAATCCCAGCAGTTTGGGAGGCTGAGGTGGGCACATCACTTGAGGCCGGGAATTCAAAAACAGCCTGAACATAGTGAAACCCTGTCTCTACTAAAAATGCCAAAAATTAGCTGGGCATGGTGACACACGCCTGTAATCCCAGCTACTTGAGAGGCTGAGGAATGAGAATCACTTGAACCCTGGAGGCAGAAGTTGCAGTAAGCAGAATTGTGCCACTGCACTCCAGCCTGGGTAACAGAAGGAAGCTCTGTCTCAAAATAAAACAAAAAATGTCTATGCAGTAGGAAAAATAATCTATTTGGTTTAATATTTAGGTCTCTGCAAGGGCAGCATCCAGAGGCTTCTCTTTTCATTCTTTTTCTGACTGTGAAAAAAATCATTCTACTATGTCCAGTGATGTCCAGATACCAAGAAAAAACTATTTTAAACATATGGTGAATATTTTTAAAGCACATGGTGATGGTCATTTGATTATGATTTGATTCCGTCAATATGCAAAAGAGTTCTGAGAATGTTGGGTTAACCTTAGCAAGCATTCCCAGATAGGAGATGTGTTTTCTGCTACCATTGATAGGATTTTTTAAGGATTTTACCGGCAGCTATCCGCTTTGGACTTCATACAGCAGTCTGAGTGTATGCCCACACCTGAATTGTTGCTCTAACAGTGAGATTAGGGGATGCCAGGGAGAATCTGTGTGATGACTTAATTGTAAGGGAGAGCTTTCTTTCTAAAGGTGTGAATTTTTCTCTTTGAACTTTGTACACTAAAAGACTCCTATTATCTTATGCCAAACCTGTGCTAATTTCTTAATGACATGTTAGTTAAAATAACAATTTGGAGGATTGGCTAAGGATGCCACAGTATTCATGATAAACCTGTTCTTGTGCAGCAAAGTGGTAAATCATGAATATCAAAGTTCTGATCATACTAATTTGAATTAATTTAGCATAGTGGAAAATATGAAGACATAGTTTTTCCAATGCATATGTCACTTCTTAGCCTAAAATTTCTATGAGTGGGACAAGTACATTTTTTACACGTACGCTGGCAAAATTATGCTTGTGTACTGCTCTCTACCTTGTGTTCTGGTTCTGCGTGTGTTTTCTCTGCCCTGTTAGGAACCTCCAAGTGGAGTATCTTATTCTTTTGGCCTCCTTCCACCATACCTGGCACAGAGGAGCCCAAAAAGTACTTCCAAGGGGAGAGGGAAGTGGAAAATTATGCATCATCAGTGTGTCAAGTACTATTAGGCATATTTTATACACGATCCTGTTGAATCCTAACAACGGTTGTAAGGTAGAAATCATTCCTGGTTTATAGGTGAGAAAAATGAGATTCAGGTGTGTAGAACACCCTGCTCCATTCCCACTGATGGGATATAGACTCCGGGTCTGTGTCTCTCTGTGGTGGACACTTTGGATCCTGAAACACTATCTTTAGTAATGATTGAGGCTAAGCCATGTGGCTGAGCAGTGATGCACGGCCTCACAGATTGAAGGTCAGAGCATTGCCGGGCAGAGGATGAGTTTAGAGGTCAAACAAACCCCTGGTTTCAAACCCCAGGTCCACACTTCATAGTGTATGGCTTTAGGCAAAATACTTCCCTCTCTGTGCTTTATTTCCATAGCTAGAGAATAGAGAATGATGAGGATATTACCCTCCTTGCAGAGAAAGATCATAGTGTCCCCAATTAACAAGCAGGGAAATGGGAAATAGGAAATATAGTGACTCAAGTCACTTGGCAAAGGCAGGGCTGTGGCAGGTTGAGAATTCACGTCTTTGACTCCTGTCACCTGTTACCTGTTGGGTACAGTTTGATGACAGAACTGCCATCACCTGCCACTCACCCTTGATTAGCCCTTAGCAGCCCCCATAACTTGGTGGCTCTTACAACCCGATCCTAGAGCCCCATGGCTGATTCATGCGCTTTTTCTCTATTGTGTCTTCTCTGTATTCACTCCTGTGTTCTCGAGGAAGATTCATTCCAGAGGGTAAAAGAGAGTCTACAAGACTTGTTCTTAATGTATACACCCAACACAGGACAAGAAGGAAGTTGAAGGTGGCACGCTATTGTATTTGGGTGGCGTGCAGCTGAAGAGCTAGTTTTTGAGCACTTACTCTGTAGTAGGTGCTTAGAGGGGCACAGAAGTATCTGCAAAACAGGCCAATCTTTGAGGGGTTTATCTATTTAGGTAGAAAGGGCACATCCGTGATGCTTAATAACAATTTGAGATAGTCTAGAACAGTGGCATATGGTGTGGGGGAGGGGAGGCAATCAGGGAGCATTGTCTGTAGAGGATCTGAAAGCAATAATGAAATTACCTCAGTTTTTTTTTTATTGTCATGGTGATAACATATTCCTCCACCAGAGCCAACCACTTCTACCACTCCCACCTTGTCCCTAAGTCCTGTACTGGATCAATAATCAGCTGCCAAAATGAGTTGATACCAGTGACATGTTTGGGAGGCCAAGCTGGCAGTGGTCAGTGTGGACTGAACTGTTGGGGAAGGCTGCGTGGAAGTCCCCTCCCCACCCTCTCGGTTAGGACAGGACACCAGGAGAACAGTCTGTGACCCTGAAGACTGGAGCAGTCCCTGATGCCCGTGTGAGCTATGGGCCAGGAAGGTGCTTTCTGTGCATTGCCTCACCGCGTGAGAGGCTGGTAGCCCAAGATGTTTGTTCTGTAGCTGAGGAATCTGGGCGAGTGACAGGTGTCCTCCTATGCGAGATTAGGGGAGTAACGCCCAGCTTTCATACCGCCAGCAGGGGGGCTCAGTAGTGCTAATGCCAAGCCCTTCATGCAGAGAAGGGACTTAAGTGTCAGTCACTGTTTTGTGCCGGAGGTAAATCTCTCTGCAGAGGGAAATGTTGGCACATAGCTGATAAACACCAGTGTCTAGATAGCCCTCCTGAGCATGACAGTCCTCATTTTTTTTTTTACTTGACTCTCCGCAAAATTCTTTTTGCCCAAAACTTTGTAGAATTGGTATTTATTGATTTGTATCAGCTAAGAGTTGACTATTTAGTCTCTGACGTGGTCTTTATGGCTGAAGAAAAACAGGTAACTTCTTCACAGAGGAGAGATTAATTCCCTTAAAAGGAAGACAAAAGTTTTATGGACAACTTTGGAAGGGTGTGAAACATTAAATATCTATGACAGCAAGACACGAGAATACACAAGCCTGCGTTAAGGCCTGATCCCTTCTGGGCCAGGCACATAAACTGAAAATGGTACCTGAGCAATTTCTGAGTACGTCATGAAAAGGCACTGAAATACAGAATTTTCTCTATGAAAAAGAGTGTCCCGGCTTGGAAACTGTGTGCCTGAACATGAAGCAAAAAATTTCCTCAAAATTGTTCTGCAAAAAGGGAGTTGCTGTCTAGTAGGGTCCTTACAAAATCATTAGAGTTCACACAAAAAAAAAGCTAGATAGATGAGATCCATGAGTGACTGGCTGAGAACAGATGGGGAAGGCACATTCGCCTGAAATTCTCTCAGTCAATGCATATTGTGAATGCATATCGAGGTTGCTTCATGAAAAGGGGTTAAATTTTAAAAAGAGAGGCAAAGAAATTGAATACAGATTTAGTACTTGTTCCTGAAGTTATAACTTCAGGGTTGCCAGATATTGAACGTTGAATTAGTTAAGGTAGTGCTAGTTGTTGTAACAAATAAACCCAAATATGTACCGTGACTCAAACATGATGGAAGATTATTTTCCACTTCTATAAAGCCCAAAGTGGGCGTGTTTATGTGAAACCTGGTGATTTGGCGACCCAGCCTCTTCCTGTCTGTGGTTCCACCTTTTTTAACAGGCAGTTGCAAAGGTCACGTGCTTTGTCAGCATTGAACTGGTGGAAGCAGAAAGATAATGGAGGACTTCATATGGGAGATTTTGATAGGCTAGGCTGGGAGTGGAATGTGTCACTTCTCCTATTTCATTAAGTACAGTTCAGCCTTATGGCCACGCCCACCTACCTTGAAGGCTAGGAAATGTAGCCCAGCTCTGCGGTTGGCAAGAAGAGGAAATGGTTTCCTGGGGAGCTAGCTGCCCTCTGTCATTTGAAATTTTATTAAGACCATTGAAGGTCACTTTAAAAGTAACATGATCACGAATATGCTGTGTGGATCGTGAATATATTTTTACCTCTGAGGGCAACTTTCTTGGTCACTCTGAAGGGCTTCTGATGGCCTAAGGTAGGTGTTTCAGTGGCAGTGTTGCACATTGTTTTGAAAAGTGCTGTGTCATAGGCAACTTGGAAGGTAACGAGGTGCTGTGCTTAGAAGAATGGTTAGACAACTCACAAATTGAGGACAGGTATGTGGACACTACCTGGGAAGACTGTGAGCTAAATTGCTTCATGGAAGGTGGACATGGAATGAAAAGTACTATTTCTAACTCACAGTGTATGTGATTTCATGTGAGTCATAAAGGGATTTTCTCATTGGGAAAAGAAGAGGGCTGTCTTATCTGGGGGATGCCGTATATCCAAGCATGCATGGGAATTAGAAGTTAATCAAAGAAATAAAGAATTAACGCTGGAGGAGGGGGGAGCCTCACTCTTGCAATGTGGGAGAAGTTGGTCAGATGTGCTGGAAACACACTTTTACATCTGGGAGGAAAAAGAGAGGTGAAAGCTGGGGAATGGGGTTAGTGCCAATCCTGCACTCTGACTGAGGGAATGAAAAGAGACCCAGGGGATTGGACAAGGGGTGGGCAGGTGACATGTCCCTGGGAGAAGTCCCTGGGAGAAGCCCCTGGCAGTGCCAGTCTCGTGGTGGGCACCCCCATCTGCTCTTTTTTTCTGTGTGATCTGGGCAGGTTCCCCAACCTCTCTGCATCTCTGTGTGTAAGAGTCTGTGAGATGATGTGTTCACAGAGCTGTGCACATAGTAGGGGCTTTATGAAAGTTTCTTCCCCCATCTTCTGTGCAGCTACTCACCAGCCCCATTGTTGGGGATCATTGTCTCCATAGTTGGCTGAGTAACTGGGGAGATGTTCTCCCCTATAAAATGCAACTTCATGACAAAAAGAAGCTCAGTCCCCTTGATCCCTAAAGATTTGTTGGTGCAGTTTCTTATACTAGAGGTTAAATAAAGCTGAGAAGGAGAACTTCCATTGTCACTGACTTTTAATTCTAGAAGTCCCTGTTCTCCTATCTTAGCTTTGGATGTTGGCAGTAGGGCAGCAGGCTGGTCTTGTGAAGAAAAGTTCTGTGGTACCTGAGTTATTGACTTGTTCTTCAGCATCGCATCTCATGTGATCCTCATAGCAGCTCTCTGAAGTTCATGGTGGGGAAGGAGGCTTCTCACTGATCTTATAGGTGAGGAAACTGAGTCACAGATCAGATATGTGACATACCCATTGCAGGCAGGCCCAGGACTAGACAACAGGCCTGTTCCACAGTAGTGTTCAATGGGCATAGGTTTCTTCTGGGAAATAGCAAACGTCCCCTGGCCCTTAAATCCCTTCACAAGGCATTAGCATCAACTGTAGCAAAGGAAATGGAGTCAGGTTACAGGAAGAAGCTCAGTAGCTGGGTGACTAAAGCCAGGTTCGGAACCGTGTTTCCCATCACTTAACATGCTTTCTGAGCTTTGAAGAACTTTTTTCGTTTAATAGGTGCTTGCTTGGCAGGAAGAGGCGGGCAGTGATCACCTTTTCAAAAAATTTTTTTGAGATTTTCTTTGCAAACTCTTTGTACCGAAGGAAGAAAGCAAAAGGAGCAAAGAGTTGGAGATAAAAGCACAGGAACCTTTCTTAAAGTGGAAGTTGTCTTCTCATATCTTCCCCATCCCTTATTCCCTTTTCCTACTTTAGAAGTGTTTCTACACTCTGTGCCTGCAGATACATATATTTATATTTACTTACTATATTTTGGAAAATGGCTCATATCATTTTTCCCCAGAAGTCAAAATGTGGGAACCGGGGACCACCCACCTCTTGTACCCAGTTCAGACTCTTTCTGGGTCACTGTTTTACGTGTAATTCATGCCAAAAAGTTACACTGAAGGATATGGACGGACCAAAGCTGCATGGGTTTCCTACAACAGGCCTGGGTAGAGAGGCTTGGTGCAAGAAACCCACCTTGATTACAAGAGCCAGAATGGAGAACAGAAAAAGAAAAGAATGTCTACCCAGTGTCACAGGATTACTTTTGTGGGTGCCAAAACATATCTCAAAGTAGCCCTTTAGTCACCTAATAAAAGATGGGAAATGTTTATTCCACGTGTACTACTGGAATCCATGTATTTTAATATGACATCTTTGATATATTTGGAGGGAGGATAGGAAGGATGTTCTCTGTTTTATTTCTTCTGAACCTTTTTAAAAGTTTCTGAACTGCTTAAATGAACCTACCTGTAGACTAGGTGTGTTAGGAAGCTGATTTAGCTACATTGAGCTCTTCCTTTCCCTTACTTCCTTTTCAGGTTGTAGAATACAAGCTCAGCACTTTCCTGCCTTCCCTCTATTGCCCTGGGAAAGATAGTAAGTAAATAGTGTCTGTTGCCAAAGGGAGAAGAGTAAACATGGGCTGGATCACCAAATGGTGCTGCATTTTATTTGTATGGTGTCAGAGACACTGGCTGCTTAGATGGCATCACTGAGGGAGATCCCCAGCATGAAGCAGAGAAGACAAACTTGAAGTTTGTTGGGATACCCAGGGTCATTGCAGGTCAGAGAGACTGACTAACAATTACCAGACTCACAAGAGACAGGTAAATAACAAGAGAGTCCTCTGACCAATAAGGACTTTCCCCACCTTAACAAAATCTTCATGGGAAGCCCATTTGTTATACACTTGATTGGTGTATTAGTCTGTTCTCACCTTGCTATAAGGACATATCCCATGCTGGATAATTTATTAAGGAAAGAGGTTTAATTGACTCACAGTTCTGTATTGCTGGGAAGGCCTCAGGAAACTTACAATCATGGTGGAAGGCAAAGGAGAAGCAGGCACCTTCTTCACAGGGTGACAGGACGGAGTGAGTGCAAGCAAGGGAAATGCCAGACACTTACAAAACCATCAGATCTAATGAGATTCACTCATCATCATGAGAACAGCATGGGGGAAACCACCCCCATGATCCAATCACCTCCCACCAGGTCCTGCCCTTGGCACGTGGGGATTATGGAGATTATAATTCAAGACGAGATTTTGGATGGGGACACAGCCAAGCCATATCAATTGGTAAGTACCATGTGAAAGCAAGTTAATGGCCCATGTCATAGAACTAAAACCATTTGTTTTAGTTCTGGGTTGCCTGTAGGGAATTTCCTAGTCAGTTAGCACAAGAGGTTTAGTGGTTCAGCAAAGTTCCACATACTAGGTCCCTTCATTTCCAGAGATTGGGAGTGTCTTAAGGACTAATTTTGTAATGTCAGCTAATGTAAGAGAATAGCCCTTGGTGACAGGTGATTGAAATAGATAATTTCTGAGTCCTTTCATTATTTCCTATCTGTTTCTTAATTCGTGAAATAAAAGTTAAGGGTTATCTAAGGAAGAACACTAAGTTATGAGCAGTACTTTCACTTGTTCAGTAAATACATATCTGGTGTTCATTATGTCATTTAACTTTAAATTTTTTTTTTTTTTTTTGAGTCAGGGTCTCACTCTATCACCCACGCCAGAGCACGGTGGTGCGATCTCGGCTCACTGCAACCTCCGCCTCCTGGGTTCAAGTGATTTTCCCACCTCAGCCTCCTGAGTAGCTGGTACTACAGACATGAGCTGCCACAACTGGCTAATTTTTTTTTTATTTTTATTTTTATTTTTTTGAGAAGGAGTCTTGCTGTGTCGCCCAGGCTGGAGTGCAGTGACGCGATCTGGGCTCACTGGAAGCTCCGCCTCCCGGGTTCACGCCATTCTCCTGCCTCAGCCTCCCAAGTAGCTGGGACTACAGGCACCTGCCACGACGCCCGGCTGATTTTTTGTAGTTTTAGTAGAGACCGGGTTTCACTGTGTAGCCAGGATGGTCTCGATCTCCTGACCTTGTGATCCGCCTGCCTCGGCCTCCCAAAGTGCTGGGATTACAGGCGTGAGCCATCGCGCCCAGCCTAATTTTTGTATTTTTAATAGAAACTGGGTTTCTCCATGTTGGCCAGGCTGGTCTCAAACTCCTGACCTCATGTGATCCACCCGCCTTGGCCTCTTAAAGTTGGGATTATAGATGTGAGCCACTGCACCCGCCTTAACTTTAAATTCGGATACTTTTAATTCTTTGGTTATGGTTTGTTGGTTGCTACCACTGTGGGTCACTGTCTTATCCTTCCCAGTAGGGAGAGGTGTGGCTGCTCTTCTGATTTTCACCTCCTCTTCCTAATTTACCCTGTGGTGGGAAACACATAAACTGATAGTGTTATTTCATGTTAAGTAAAGGCAAATTGCCACCTTCCTCATTTGACTGAAACTCAATGTGTCACTTTCTACCTTTTAGTCCTTAAGGACTTCTGTCATCTGTTAGTCTGCGGGCTCTTAAGGTCAGGCTCTGTCTTCCCTTCATCTTTGAAGCTTCTACTCTTGTGCTTCCCTCTTGATGTAGGCCCTGAATCACTGTTTTGTTGACTAGGAGAGCATATGAACTGTTTGTACAACCTCTCAAGCTCTGTTAGAAATGGAAGATGATCATACATCTTGTGGCACCCCTTTTTCCCAGATCCCAAGCTTTCGGGCACCCTTTCTTTCTTCACCTCCACAGATGCTGCCTTCACCCACCCTTTGATGAACCATCTTGATCAACTGCCAAGAATGTCAAGGGCATATCGAATGCCAGGGCAACAGCTATGAGCACTTATGAGACCACAGGTTTGACTCTTGAACGAAGGATGTCCTTATCCATGGTCTCTTTTTCCTGGCAGGCATCTTGCTGCTATTTTGGAAATTTTCTCTGGGCCATAGAGGTTTGAACCAGTCATGTCTAAGAGCGTTTGTTTTCTCAGGAAAAGCAGCCCTGTTAAAGCCATTGTTTTAAAAAGTCACTTGGAGCATTAAAAACCTTCGAACATCCATTCATAGTGCTAAAATTTAGGAGTGGGGCTTCAGGCAAGTAATATTGAATTAAATGTGTGGAGCACTTTAAGACAGCATTTGATTGTACATTTAAAATAGGGAATGCAGATTGAAATTCCTCCTGGGTGCTTTAAATCATGCATTATATGTGCAGTATTTTCAATTAGCTGCAGAAAAAAATATGTTCGGTGTGGCTCTATTTTTACAGCTGGGAATTGCTCAGAGAACACAATTGACTATTTCATACATGTGAGATTTATTTAAATGACTCGTGGGGCATTTGCAGTTTAGCCAATAATTGAAAATATTGTTGCAATGTGGCAGGTAAAACTAGGAAATCATTTCACATTCCTGAAGAGGTGTTCCAAGCTCAGCAGCATATTATATTAGTTGAAGAGGGGCGAACAGGGAGTGAGATCAGTGTTGAGTCCTAGTCTTTCACATTTCATTCCTGGGTTTTGCCTGACCATGGAAATATATGGGATCGTGCTTTCCGGAAGGACCCGAAACGCTAAGGTATTATCTTGTTTCTATTCTGTTTTTCTATGCCAAACACAAATGAATGGTCAGACCAGATATGAAAAGACCCATCCATCCTCCAACTCTCATCTGAGTCCTATACCTTCCTCTCTGTTCTTCGTACCATTTCACTTCAGACGTCACCTGGAATACTGATGCAGGAGGCTAAGCTGAGTCTCTCAGGATAGACAATTCAACCTTTCCATGGTGGTTCATAAATATTACTAGGGGTTTGGAATGCATGTTCCCACTAAAATGATGTGAATGGTGGTTAGGCGATACCATATTAAAATAGATCATTACTTGTGCGATTCAGACAAAGTGTGGGTTAACTAGGCATTTTGGAGGCAGAATTAAAATGCTAACCACCAATTACTAACCTTTCTCTGTAATAGTGGTTCCCAACCAGGGGTGATCCTTCCTCTGTCCCTCAGGGACATTTGTCAGTGTCTCCAGACATTTGGTTGGCCCATCTGGGTGGGGTGCTATTAGCATCTCTTGAGTAAAGGCCAGGAATACTGCTAAACATTCTGCAATCCACAGGATAGCCCCCTACAATGAATAATTATCCAGACCCACATGGCAAGAGTGACAAGGTTGTGAAACTTTGCTCTAGAAATAAGTGTACATTCTTTTTTTTTTTTTTTTAAAAAAAAAGACTTCCTCAAATACTTTAGACCATACCTGCTTATAAGATGGTGGCCACTGTAATTGACCTTAATACATGATGGTAATCAACAGATCATTGAAAGCTTTGCTTTTTCATCAATGCCTCCATTATATATTGAGCACTTCAGTGTCCATGTGCCATGCTGGAGGCTGGGGTGCCATGGTGAACAGGACGGATAAGGTCCCCAGTGGGCTCACGGGCACAAAGACAAGGGAAGATGACAGTGATCCAGTTGGAGGGAACATAGGCATGAAGGCCTGAGGCTGGGAAGAACCAACCGTGTTCTGTAAACTGCAAGGAGGACAGGGCACTGTAGTCCCCACCTTATTGGTGGCCTAAGTTACCTGCAGTCTGAAAATTGGTACATGCAGTACAGTAAGATGTTTTGAGAGAGAGGTCACATTCCAATAACTTTTATTATAGTATATTATCCATATGTATAATATATATAAAACAATATATTTTTATTATTATACTATTGTGGTTGTTCATCTCTTACTATGCCTAATTTATAAATTCAACTTTATCCTAGGTACTTATGAACAGGAAAAAACATAATGTATACAGGGTTCCAAATTTTCCATGTTTCAGGCATCCACTAAGGGTCTTAGAACGTATTTCCTGTAGTTGAGGGGGGCCTGCTGTCTGTGGAAAACGAAGCCAAATCCAGACCAGACGGGCCGACTCAGAGGTTATGGAGAGAGGGCTCTGAATTTTCTTCAGAGAGTATAGAGAAGTCATCATAGGGATTGACTCAGGTTTTAGAGTCACTGGGGCAGTGCAGGCAGAGAGTTGGGTCTAGGAGACCAGTGTCCTCCTCCGGAGATGTTGGTGGCTTGGGCTGGGGATAGAGGAGCTTGAGAGGGGTGGATCATTCAAACGATAGAGAGCTTTTCCTTGTTGATGGTTCTGTGGGATAAAGGAAATGATGGACAGTTTCCAGACTTTGGCTTAGGTTCTTGGATGGATGGTTGGTGGTGTCACTTAGAAAGATGTGGAGCCTGGGAGAACAGCAGGGTTGGGGTGAGGAGTACTTTTTCCTCTCATCCTGGTTTTCTATGATAAAGGGACTTCTATATATCTTTCTACCTTTTTTTTTTTTTTTTTTGGAGAAGCACTGTGTTTTAGAGTCTGCTTGTAAAAATGGAAGGTTTTTCTCCTGGATTACCTCATCTTCCAGTTACCATTGTAATAGGTTTTGCAATGAAGCTCAGATTTGTTTCTACATGATCTCTTTGAGCAGTGATCAAGCATTTTCTATATGAGATATTTCATCCATCTAAACAAAACTGTGATGAGAGTTGGCCTAAACTCTAGACTTCTATCATGGAGTCTGTTGACAACTGGGGCAGGGCTGGTCTGGCTTTGACACACTAAAACTTCTTAAAGAATTACGTTAGTATAATCCCACCCTATTTCAGTTCCAGGCTGGTAGGAAAACACTTCCTTATTCATGAGGTTGGCAGCCTTGGAAAGAACACAAGGAAAATCGCCAGAGCCTGACGCCCATTCCCTCAGTCGCCAGTGACCGTCAGTCATTTCGTAAGCCCATCACCAGGGCTGTCGATGGAGTCACAGGGCTGATCTACTTCCCCTGGGGAGGGCAAGGCCTCTCAAGTCACCTTCCCTGAGGACCTGTGACCAGATGTGAAAGTCTGATAAAGTCATATGCTAGAGACCCTGGACTCCCTCTAACAGCAAAAAAATAAAGGAAATTAAAAAAAGACCACAAGTCTTAAAGGCAGCTTTAAACATTCATTTTGATTTTTAGAAATTACAATATTTGAACATTTTGCACTTGAGGATATGTTAAGCTTCTCTGTATTGTAGACCTTCAGAGGCTGAAGAGAGGACCCCAGGCCTTTGTGATGGTGGTGGTAAATAGGGTAACGGCAGAGGCCAGCTTTGAGTGGGGCCTCAAGAACTGTCCTAAGAACCTGAGACATAGAACTTTTTAAAATCCTCATTAACAACTCTTAAAGTAAGAACTACTATTACACCAATTTTCAGATGGAGGAGCTGAGGCACATTGAAGGCTAGCACTTGTCAAAAGTCATACAGTTAATTGGCAGTGGAGGTGACATTTGAACTTGGGTGGTTTGTCTTAGGAGCCTGCAGGGGCCATGTATAGTGTCATAAATTTTGTTAATTTCTTATAGAATAAGAATTAATGCTGTTATAAGTCAAATAATTATGAAAATGTACAATTATGCAAGCACCCTAAAACTGTAGCTATTCTTTTTGAAAGGACCAAAAATATTACAATTTTGTATAATTGTACATTTGCAGTACAGGGAAAAGTAAGAAATAAAAGGAGCTGTCTTAAGGTACATTGGCATTTGTTTGCTGACTAAAATTTTACAGTAGGGTTTTTTTGTTGTTATTTTGAGATAGTTATATAGATTCACATGCAGTTGTAAAAAAAAAAAAAAAGTAATTCAGAGAGCTCTCGTGTACCCTTTACCTGGTTTCCTGCAAAGGCATTACCTTCCGTAACTGTAGTACAGTACCACAACCAGGAAACTGACATCACACAATCCACCCACCCTATTCAGATTTCACCAGGTTTACATGTACTCCCTGGGGTGTGTGCATTTACTTCTATGCAGTTTTATCACATGTATGGACTTGTGTGGGCATCGCCACAGGCAAGATACAGAACACTTCCACCACAGGGACCCCTCACGCCTCCCTTTTTACCATCACACCCACCCCCTTCCCTCTCTTGTTCTCTAACTTCTGGTGACTACTGATCTGTTCTCCATCTCTGCACCTTTGTCATTTCAACAATGTTATATACGTGGAATTACACAGTATGCATCCTTTTGAAATAGGCTTTTCCATTCAGCATAATTCTTTGAAATCCAACCAAGTTGTTTTGTGTATCAGTAGTTTATTTCTCTTTATTATTGAGTAGTAATCTGTGGTATGGATGTACCACAGTTTGTTTAGCCATTCACCTACTGAAGAACATCTGGGATGTTTCCACTTTGGGGCTAATTTAGAAAATAAAGTTGCTGTGAACATTGGTATACAGGTTTTCATGTGAAATGATTTTCATTTCCCTCTAATAAATGTCCAGCGTTGCTGGATTATACAGTTAAGTGCATGTTTAGTTTTGTAAGAAACGGCCAAACTTACATTTAAAAAAAAATAAAATAAATAATAAAGAGAAACTACCAAACTATTTTTTTTCTTTTTCTTTTTTTTTTTTTTGAGACAGAATTTCACTCTTGTTGCCCAGGCTGAAGTGCAACAGCGCAACCTCAGCTCACTGCAACCTCCATCTCCCATCGCCTGCTTCAGCCTTCTGAGTAGCTGGGATTATAGGCACCTGTCGCGACACCTGGCTAATTTTTGTCTTTTTAGTAGAGACAGGGTTTCACCATGTCAGTGAGGCTGGTCTTGAACCCCTGACCTCGGGCTCAGGTGATCCGCCTGTCTCGGCCTCCCAGAGTGCTGGGATTACAGGCGTGAGCCACCGTACCTGACCTACCAAACTGTTTTCTAGAGTGGCTGTGCCATTTTATATTCCCACCAGCAATGTGTGAGTGATCCAGTTTCTCTGCATCCTCACCAGCAATTGGTGTTGTCACTAGTATTAGCCATTCATCTGGACATGTAGTGACATCTCATTGTGGTTTTAATTTGCATTTCCCTAATGGCTAATGATGTTGAACATCTTTTCATGGACGTATTTACCATTTATACATCCTCTTTAATGGAATATCTGTCCATGTCTTTTATTTCCTAATCCAATATTTTTTACAGTTGGGGTTCAAGAGTTTTCTATGTAGTCTAGATACTAGTCCCTTGACAGATACGTGATTGGAGAATATTTTCTCCTAGTCTCTTCGTCATCTTTGCAGGATCTTTTGCAGAGTAAAACTTTTCATTTTGATGAGGTCCAATTGATCAGTTTTTTAGTTTATCAGTTTTTCCTTTTATGAAACTCAGGCTTTTAATGTCAACTTAGGGTTTTGATTCCTGCCTGTTGTCATGCGCAGTGCCGGGTGTTGAGAAAGAGAGCCATGGAACAAGATAGACACTGGAGTGTGAATGATTCTTCCAGCTTCTGTCCATTGGGTTCTGCAGTATGTCTTGATGAGCTGCCTATTTGTTGGGGTCATGGACACAGAGTTGCCCTTGTCTTGCAAAGGCTATAAGGTGATGATGGTATGAAAAGAAAAATATTTCCAGAATAATCTATGGTACCTCGCAACACAAGGTTTGTTTGAACTTGAGAGCCTCTGTCTGGAATACTCTTCCCTGCCCCCACCTCTCCACCCCTTTGTCTGGTCACATCCAGCCCATCCTCCAATGTCTGCCCATGTGGCTCTTCCCAGGAGCGCTTCCCTGGCCACTGCCTCTCACCCAGGCCCAGGTGTGCCTCTGCTTCCATTCTTACACACTCTCCTCGATGTCAGAGCATTTGTAAAGTAAATACGTGAAAATGAAAGTAAATATCAATTTAGTAATAAGACGATTTGATTAAGGTCTGTTTCCCCTCTAGACCAGGCTTCCCCAACCTTGGCACTACTGACATTTCGCTGGATAATTCTTTGTTGCAGGCGGCTGCACTGTGCATTGTGGGTGCTGCTCAGCAGCACCCGTGGCCTCCCCCCACCTAGCAGATGCCACGGCACCACCCTCCCTGGCCCCCACCTAGGAGATGCCATGGCACCACCCTCCCTGGCCCCCACCCAGTGGTGAAAACCAAAAAAATGTCTTCAGATAGTGCCAAGTGCTCCCTGAGTGACAGAGTCACCCAGGTGGAGAACCATGCCTTGAGACTCTGAGAGGTAAGAGGGCAGGTGCCAAGCCCCTTTTCATGCCTATTCTCTCTCTAGCATCCCAGCGCCGGGCCTGGCACTGCAATGCTTCATTAATATTTGTAGGATAAATGAAGGGATAAACCAACTTAATAGGGGACACTTGTTTACACGGCAACCTTGGAAATACTACCCTGACTTCAAAGGAATAAAGTGGGTTTTGTTGGGCACTTGAGCCCCAGGAAAATCTAGAGTCTTCTGTATGCAGGTGGGTATGGGTTTCCTTCTTCAGTACCCAAGACAGCCCCCACACTGAAGAGTTATGTCAGTAGTGCCAAGATAAAGAAAGCCTGCACTAGGGCACAAGAGAACACACATTCCTACTCTCGCCCCAGGCGCCACACAATGATCCCTCTGACTTTCCCTCTGACTTTCCTTAGTTTAGAATCAGAGTCTCCGTCTGAAGTCCTAGACTGTTTCTCATCAATGCAATGACTGCATTGATACCAATTTACATAGTGGTTCTCCCTGGAATTTTTCTTTTTCTTTTTTTTGAGACAGTGTCTTGATTGTTGCTCAGGCTGGAGTGCAGTGGCGTGATCTTGGCTCACTTCAACCTCCGCCTCCTCGGTTCTAGTGATTCCCCTGCCTCAGCCTCTCGAGTAGCTGGGGTAACAGGTGTGTGCCACCGTGCCCGGCTAATTTTTGTATTTTTAGTAGAGATGGGGTTTCGCCATATTGGCCAGGCTGGTCTTGAACTCCTGACCTCAAGTGATCCACCCACCTTGACTTCCCAAAGTGCTAGGATTACAGGCATGAGCCACCTCTCGTGGCCACTCCCTGGAATTTTCAAGCCAAGGCTTCTCTATTTGGGAGAGGAAGGAATGAGGCCAGTTACTTTTGTGCATCCTAGAAGGGAAAGGATGTGGTACCGGTAATTGAAGCTGTGGCCTGCCAGCCCACGTTATCCAATTTGTCAGCCCGGGTTCATCTACATCCTGTTGAGAAGTTTGGCAGCTGGAGGTGGACATGCACACACCACACTGAACCTCCTGCAACAAGCACTGGGGAAGGTGTGAACCCCAGGCTGAGTGACTGGGCAGCTGTTCCTCTGCAGGAATAGAGGAGCCCCAGCCTCCTGACACGGTGCACCTCCTGAAACCCACAAAGCAGCAGTAGGGAACTGTGGATGACATTATCAGTCCTCCCCACCTACCGCCTGGTCACTCCTTACAGGCTGCCCTTTTCTTACTAAGCCAAAGCCAGCTCTATCATTCAGGTTCAGGAAACAGCCAGCCACCGAGGGAAAAACCTAAAACATTCACATATAATCTAAATTATTCTTACAACCACTGTTCTTACTCCCTGGGAGCTTTCTAAACCAATTTGATCCAGTTACCTGCTTAGCTAAGCAAAATGGAGCCCAAACCCCTACTTCCCTCCTCTCCCTCGTGAAAAGGGAGCAGGACCCAGCTAGAGGGAAAGTGCAAGTGAACACTGCATTAGGTCTGCAAACTGCCCTGTGCAAATCACCCCAGAAAGGCCACCTGAAGGAGGGCCCGTTCTGTCAGCTGGGAGGCCCTCTTTTTCTCACAAGGAGAGTCCATGCCTTATGGATAAACAGAGATGCCTTTTCTAGGCTGTGAGAGCACCACTTTGGCAGTGTTCATGGAGGATATGGGGTTTTATCAGGCAGGAACTCAGCAGCTCCCACGTTCCTATTTCAGTGAGCTGGGGAGAAGGGCAAGGAAACCCAACATATATTGAGTTACTACTATATACCAGGTACTATGCTAAACACAGAGAATAAAAAAATTAAGTCATAATCCCTGCCATTAAATATCTAATATGTAGATTTGGCCACATAAATAGGTCAAATCATGTTCACCAAAATAGCACCACCATTTACTGAAAAAACTCAACATGAAATGGTCTGTGGGTTGTAATGGGGTGTAACATTTATCTTAGTGTATATAAAAAGTTTCCACTCTATTATTTCTCAACTCTTTCTCCTTTTCCAGTAAATACCATTTTTATTAAAGTTTTATGATCCTTTGGTTTAGCCACTGTTGTGCTCCATAACCTTCTCTGCTCCCCTTTAGAACACATTTCAGCTATTCCAGAGTCTAAGTTCCTGATAAAAGGAAAAGGGATGCTTGGTGTAAGTGGCGATTTCATTAGAGAAATTTTGAAGAATACATAACAGCATACAGAATAATAAATAATATTCATATTCCCACCATCAGAAATAACTATATAGATATTTTAATATCTGTCCTGTTAGTCTTTTTTTGTGCCTGTGTATAATTTTTTTTTTTTTTTTTGAAATGGAGTCTCTCTCTGCTGCCCAGGCTGGAGTGCAGTGGCGCGATCTTCGCTCACTGCAAGCTCCACCTCCCGGGTTCACGCCATTCTCCTGCCTCAGCCTCCCAAGTAGCTGGGACTATAGGCGCCCGCCACCATGCCCCGCTAATTTGTACCTATGTATAATTTTTACATAGTTAATTATACCATAGGTTTTTTCCAATTAAGTTATATCCAGAATATATTACCATGTCTTTAAGTTTTCTTCAGAGATAGGTTCTTAACAACCAAAGGATATTGTGTTGGATGGATGTCATTAACTGTTCCTTATTGTTGGACATTTTAGGTTATGTTCTCCCAGAAGCGATCCCTGAGCCAAGGATAAAGTGCAAGTGATTCATTAAGGAAGTGCTCCCAGGTGAAATAGTAAGGGAAGGGGAAAAGTGGGAATTATAAAGGGAAGAAACCAGGCAAGAAATACCAGGTGAAGTCCCACACTCAGAGCTCATGGGGAGCGCTGGAGAGTCAGTTAACAAGCAGACCAGTAGTCAATGGCTGTTAGCCCTCAGGGAAGGAATGGTGTTTGTGAACTGTCAACCACTTAGGGCCAACTAAGAAAGTGGCCTTCAACTCCCACTAGTAATTGACTGAGGTAACAGGTATAAACTGTTAGCAACAAAGCACATAGAAACTAGGGGATAAGTGCACAAAGCTGGTAAAAGGTCACCCACAGTGTCCCCTCCATTGGAGATTTAATTTGCAATTATAATTGCTATTGCAATTATTTATTGCACAGAATATTGCAATACTTTTGCTACTGAAAATAATAGTAAACATTTTTGGACCTGAATCTTTTTTATTATTACATTAGGATTGATTGATAGAAGGGGTATTACTGTTCCAATAGGTAGATACGTTATTAAGATTATTTATGCATATTAGTGATTGCCTTTAAGAAAGATTTTTAAAAAATCAATTTACACTTCTAAGACTTGATACTCATTTTTTTATTGGCAAGAATCCAGAGAGTGTTAGTTTCTTGTCTCTGAATTGGAGGCCCATAGGCATATCAGGGTTCTTCTAAAGGATCAGAGAAATCATGTTCATGGCCCAGTTTTGATTATAGATTGATAAATAATATCTCAAAATATGATTTCTTGAAATGTATCTAGATACTGATAAAAAGAATTTGCATTTTATTAACATGTTTAAGAATTCATGGTTGTATTTTATGTATTTTTACAAATACTGAAAACATAGTCATGAACTATGTGTAATATTTATGTCTAAAAAAGGTACTTCCATGTCTCTTACTGAAGAGAGAAATTAAAAAGGTACTTCCTTGTTTTTAAAGATTGAGAACCATTGGTCAATGTCACTATAATGTCTTGGGTTACCTCTTGGTTGCTGGATTAGGAAATCAGCCATTTGGACCATTACGTCTTAAAGACATATCAAAAAGAAAAGTCTGTACAACTTGATACGTAAGTAAACCAGATTTAATGATCTGAGTCAGCAGACTGAAAAACATATCTCAGCACTATTAAAGGTTTTCTGGGACATACTCACCCCCACCACCATTTCCACAGTAATGGACCCCTCAATTCTCTTACAGAGACGGCAAAATGCACCAGTATTGTCTTAATCTGTTTCTGAGTCTTAAATAGTCTAAGGAATTTATAAAGATACAGACAAGGCTTTATCAAGGTAGCAGTGTTTGACTATTTTCTTAGCTTGATCCTTGAGACTTTCTAAATAGTTGCTGAAATACAAATCAGAGTATTTCAGGTCTTGAGCATTGAAGAGGACCAGAAGAAGAGAGCCAGCATTTACAGAACACTTGCTCTGAGCCAAGTATTAGGCTGGTTACTAAGTTTTTCTGTTTGCACCTATTGAATTTCCATGGCCACCCTTGAGATATGATTTCTAATATGGCAGAGAACAAAGCTAAGATGGATGAAGATTGTGACTTGCCTTGGATCTCTTGGTTAACGGGTCGTAGGATTAGAATTTGAACCTTAGGTGAATTTTCCCGGAAACTTAGAGGAAAATAGAATAAATATCCTGTAATCTTGAATTTTAAAAGACAGACTGCTAACAAAGCTGTAATCCTGCTGGGCGCGGTGGCTCACGCCTGTAATCCCAGCACTTTGGGAGGCCGAGGCGGGCGGATCACGAGGTCAGGAGATCGAGACCATGGTGAAATCCTGTCTCTACTAAAAATACAAAAAAATTAGCTGGGCGTGGTGGCGGGCGCCTGTAGTCCCAGCTACTCAGAGAGGCTGAGGCAGGAGAATGGCGTGAATCCAGGAGGCGGAGCTTGCAGTGAGCCGAGATTGCGCCACTGCACTCCAGCCTGGGCGACAAGAGCGAGACTCCGTCTCAAAAAAAAAAAAAAAAAAAGCTGTAATCCCCTCCTTCCCCCTGGCCTTTTCCCATCAACCCAAAGAGATTTCAGAATGGATAATACATGGATAAAAGGTACTTGATGTCAGAGTGTACTTAATAATAAAATATGTGTCTTTTCATTGAAGGAACCATTTGGATGTTGCTGCCATACTTTTCAGTGGCTGAAAAGTTATTTCCTAAACATTTTTAGGTTCCTTTTTGGCCAAATTAATTAGTGTCATAGAATGAGCATACACTTTGAAGGCAGACAAAAATTTAAGAAAAAATTCAGATGTCTCTAAGTCTTTCTCCAGTAACCTGAAAGAACACATTTTAAAACTACCAAGCTGCTGTCCCCTTGATAAGTTGGCATTTCCTGTTTGTTCTCTAAATTTTAAAGATGCTGAGTCATTTTGCGAATACTCAGTACACTTCCCAAGGATAACCAAGATGTACTTTAGTTTGCTTGTTTACCTGATTTGGTATCATAAGAAAATGTGGTAGATGTTTGGAAAATGAAGACAAGTCTTGGTGGACATTATTTCAGTAATGCTTATACAGATTTGAGAGAGACCATATGCGAGGCTAAACCCCGATTACTTGTACGTTAACAATTACTGTCATCTTAAAGAGACAGCCTTAATCTCCATGGCTCACCTCCTGAAGAGTCTCTAGAATGCCTCTTGCCAAACACCCTTAAGAGTGTTGGCAAAGTACTGATGAGAAATGTTTGGTCTGAATGCTGGACAGCACGATTTTACTTAAGGCCATTCAGAAGTCTCAGTTTGGCAGCCACAAACCTTGCCTGTACATTTTTGTTGTTGTTGTTGTTTTTGAGACAGAGTCTCACTCTGTCACCTGGGCTGGAGTGCAGTAGCACAATCTCGGCTCACTGCAGCCTCTGCCTCCTGGGTTCAAGAGATTCCCACGCCTCAGCCTCCAGAATAGCTGGGATTACAGGCATGTGCTACCACACCCAGCTGATTTTTTGTATTTCTAATAGAGACAGGGTTATGCCATGTTGGACAGGCTGGTTTCGAACTCCTGGCCTTAAGCACTCTGCCCACCTCGGCCTTCCAAAGTGCTGGGATTACAGGCTCCCTATCATAGCACAAATGCAGCCATAGACAAAACAAAAAGTGTGGCCAGATCTGGCCCATGGGCCATAGCTTGAAGACCCCTGCTCTAGCTCTAACAGTTTACAGGAAGGACAGAAGACAGAGAAACTTGTTGAACAGCATCACATTAATGCAGTTAGCAAAATCTACCCTGGGGAAACTCTACAGGGCAAATAAACTGGTTTCTTCAACAAAAAAAATTCCAAGGAAAAAGTTAAAAATGAAGCAACTAGTGGAAGATGAAACAAACAAACAAAAAAAACAAAGGCAAGAGATGTAACCAGTTGCAATGTGTGGAGCTTACTTAGATCCTAATTCAAATATACTATTAAAAAAATGCGAACATAGGCTAGATATTTGACATGTTAAGGAGTTATTTTGCGGTGTGATAATGATGTTATGGATATATATCTTAAATCCTTAGGCTTAGTCTATATGTTGAAATTATTTTGAATGATATTATATGATGTCTGCAGTTAACTCCAAAATCATCTTTGATTTGAGTAGAAATAAACCAAGCCATGAGCTGATAATTTTTTTCTGCATGTTGAATATAGCGGGGGAGTATTAAATATTTGCATATATTTGATATTTCCCATGATACAATGTTTTTAAAAATATATATATGTTTTATAAAATATGATCACTTTAAACCTTTTATAGAGAATGAGAGGGGATGGAGAACTTTTCCTTCATTAGACACTTCTGTGTCCTCCCAAAATAGGTGTGTACCATCCAGCTATGAACGGACCCAGAAGAGTCTTTCCAGTGGTTTTTCCCATCAAACTGTCTGCCTATAACTTATTTATTATGCTACATAGAGCAGACTAGTGTCATATTATCATTTGTTCATGCACTATATGTAAACTATTTTATTTCGTAAAAAGAAGAATTTATTAGGTAGAAAATGAGCTTCATGTTTTGTGACTGGCTATCCTAGTCGCCACTGTTCACTTGTTCAGCACCGGTTCCAGGCTAAGGGGTCTAGTCACAGGTGCTCACGCAGTCTAGAGAGGTGATGGCAGTGGCGGCCATGGCAGGGTGTGAGGCAGCAGGGAGCAGCGGGAGCGAGGCACGCTGGAAAGTGGGTGCCCAGCCCATAAGGGGTGGCAGCTGTGCAGAATGTTTGCAATGGGGGTGAGGGCCCAGTAGTACCAGAACTTCCATTCCTTTTCATTTTTCCTGAGAATAACCCTAATCTAGACTTGTGACGTTTTTTGACTTTTAGTTGCTAAAAATATTTTTAGAACACTCTGTATTGCACAGCAAACACTTGCTGGATTAGTCCCACGGGTCAACCTCTGATTTTATGTCTACCAATGAATGGTAAGGCCCTAAACCGACCCTGTGGGCACCAGGAGTCTAAAGTCCCTGCTTTCCGTGAGCTTCCAGTCTACTTGGGAGGAAAGAAAACATACTTGGAAAACAACTAAAATGAGACATGCAAATAGGAAATGCTATAGGAATTCAAAGAAGGGAATAAAGAACCCCATCTTTAACAATCAGGAAAAACATCACACACACCGTGGAAGGAGTTGGGTAGAAGTGTCACTGTTGCGAGGTGGAGGCTAAGGGAGAGAAGCAGAGGCTCAGGCTTGGGTAAGCAAGCTCTATCAACAGAAACTGTGACTCTTGAAAAAGAAAAGAGTTGGTAGATTTTTGGAGACTAGTGCCCCTCCGCACCAGTGGATAATTTTTCTGAACAATCAAGTGAAAACAGGTAGCAAACTGTTGAAACTATAGCACTGAAATTCAGCAGAGAGTTTGAGGATTTGAGCTGCATATTTGAGCATCACCTGTGTAGAAGAGATGGTTGACGCCATTGGTCTATAGAGAGTGCGTTCTTCTAATGTCTGCTATTGGCAAGTGGTCTATTTATATTTATAAATTTATATTTATATTTTGAGGCTGGCATTTGCAAAACTACCATCCCATTATTTACTATGTTAAATCATGGTTAAAACTCAAAGCAGTATCCAACTATTTCATAAACATTCCCCATACCGGAAAGGAGGAAGGTTTGAAATAAGAGAAACTAGAAGAACATAGGGAAGGAGATAACCTGGCATTTGGAAGGATATGCCTGTGGTGATGGCTCTAGTGATGGGCTTATGGTCTTCCCTCCAATGATGGCCTAGAGACCTATTTTTACTGTTGTGAAAACAATATTCAGGCAAACGATAATCTTCCATCTTGTTGCTAGGCAGTACATTTGGGCAGCACTCTTATTTGTCTCTGATTTGAAAGTTTAAAGTGTAATTTCTCTTAAAAAGGAAAATAAACAGGAGGTTTCTATGTACTTCCCATTATGGCATCTGCGTGTTCCAGAGATCAAGCATTTCAAAGCTTGAGAACTCCAAGTTACTTCATGTAAACGATTGTCTATTTGGACATGAGTGTGTTTCATTGTTAGGAATTATACAGGCCTAAAGTAATGTATAGATCAATACCCACTGTCTTGGCTACTGAACTTTGGAGAAAAATGAAAGCTTATTCTTAGACACATATATAAGTCAGGTGAGTTTAGAAGAATGAGCATTTAGGCCAAGGAGAAGTTCTGCCCAGCACATCAATCAAAAGTAGCTCTGATTCCAAGTTCTGCACAGCTCTAACACTGTCCCAGTGCACTTTTATGAAACTGTACATAGACAGCTCTCAAAAACTTCCCAAGTCCAAGAAACCCAGAAAAACACCCATAACAGCTTCTT
Organism: Hylobates moloch; assembly: GCF_009828535.3. Lineage (NCBI taxonomy): Eukaryota > Metazoa > Chordata > Mammalia > Primates > Hylobatidae > Hylobates > Hylobates moloch. Next base: position 17,825,366 of record NW_026652276.1, read on the forward strand.
CCATGTCATAGGAAAACTGTTCTTTTAGCAAAAATTTATAACGAAGCAGAATTCTGCTAAATAAGATGCCTGTTTATTTGGGAGACTGTCCTTGTGACTTTAAGACATTGGAGCTGTTAGATTTCTCACTGTCACTCATCCTTTCACCATATTTTTACAATGTTTTTATATTTTTTTATATATATATATAATATATATATAATGTATATGTAGTATTTGAGTCTATCAACTTTAAGCAACCAGAGGCAAAACCAGTTTAATGTTCATGCCTTGTGAATCCAAATTCTAATATTTATTCAAATATTCACTAATCTAGGAGGATTTCTTTGGGGAGGCTTCAGGAGCACAGATTATAGCGGGCCGAATGTAGACACCAGAAGAGACTATAATGCAAGAGTCAACAATTGAGATGGATGAAGTTGGTCACTGCATTTGGCCATTTGTAAGAAAGATTGTACACAATGTTTTATACTTACGATGACTTTGTGCTATATTAAATTTTAAAGAGGGTATTTATTGCCCAAAAGAAAGAAAAGGCAAGAGGGAGGAAGAGAGGGGAGAACACAATTTCTAGTTTTTAGATGAAATGAATAAAGCTTCCACGGTCATGATTTGGACGCTCTCCAAAGTCCAGTAGGCTCCAGGAAACTCAAGGGATTGTCGTGGCATTAGAGCCAGTCCTAGGTGCCAAAGTCAAAATAGGCCACGCTGGCCAGTTGAGCCCAAGCGGGAGCAGCGTATGTAGGTCACTTACATGTTTTGAATTTAGACAGGCTGAGTTGATACAATTGTTTTACAATTAAGCTCTGGAGAAACACGGAACATTCTAAATCTTTAGAAAAGCACTTGTTTCACAACATATAAGAAACTTGCAACGTCAGCTGGAATGATGGCCTCAGTGGTTCACAGTGGGGCCCTCTGTGTCAGGGGGCCGGGCAGGGAGTTCTGCGTGTGCCCACAGTCCTTGCTCGATGTAGTGGTGGCTGTTCCCGCAGAGAGTGTCTTGAGCTGACCGTGAGGATCAGGATTAAACACAAGCGTTTTCTTAGCCACACTCCATAAACGCTGTTTTGATGCAGTGAATAATTAATAAAAATAGAAAGTATTTATGAGCCATCGGATTAATCTCACCAGTGTTTATCGAACATCTCCTACGCCCTAGGGTGGGAAGCACAGAAAGTGCATAGAAAGGAAGGCAAGGAGACACCAAATACGGGGCCAGTTTTGCCTAACACCGTGGTTGTGCCCATGCTTTCCCCCAGAGCACACAGAGACACGATTTCCCCCTCCCTCCAGGTCACCTGTCTCTTAAAAGGCTCCCTTCTGTTTTATTCTCTGCAATCACCCCCAACCTCCCACACGTAACAACAGAGAGGAACACATTGGCTCCACGGGAGACTGTGCTTAGCGGAAGCTCGGGCCTCTCAGGGAAGAACTGAATTAGCAACATCACGAATGCTGCTTTTGTTTTACCAGCTGCCACTGTTAAGTTCTTACTTAATGAAAGTATTTGCTTTTCCATAAATACATGTAAATTTCCTGCCTCTTACTTGTCATAGCCAGAGAAAGCTCTGTGAGTGGTAATTAAGGAAGGAAGCATCTTTAAAACAAATCACTAGGCCGGGCGCGGTGGCTCACGCCTGTAATCCCAGCACTTTGGGAGGCCGAGGCGGGAGGATCATGAGGTCAGGAGATAAGACCATCCTGGCTAACACGGTGAAACCCCGTCTCTACCAAAAATACAAAAAATTAGCCGAGCGTGGTGGCGGGCGCCTGTAGTCCCAGCTACTCAGGAGGCTGAGGCAGGAGAATGGCGTGAACCCAGGAGGCGGAGCTTGCAGTGGGCCAAGATCGCACCACTGCACTCCAGCCTGGGAGACAGAGCAAGACTCCGTCTCAAAAAAAAAAAAAAAAAAAAACAAAAACCAATCACTGTAGTTGAGAACATCCGTGTAAGCAACACCATCCTCAAAATTGATGAATTTACCAATTGTCCTACCCTATTGTAACTCTAAAGCAGTCACTTGTTTATTTTAATTAATAATTCTTTAATTTTAAAAGCAGTGTGCTTATGGTAAAAGAATCGAGCACATGTGGTTATAAGATAATCAGAGCAACCCGAGGGATTCACTCCCTTGTTTGAAATCCTCCAGGGGTTTCTTATGACCCCTGGAATGAAATCCCTGTGCCTTTCCAGGCTCTACAGGACCTTACCAGATCTGAACTCTCCTTCGGCTTCGCCCACCTGTCTCCCTTCTTTACGACCTTGACTTCACATCCACACTGGCCTCTAATACACCAAGTTTATTCCCACGTCAGGGCCTCGGCCCTGCTCTCCCTCTGCCCAGCGTACTGTTTACCCATCGGAGTGTGGCTGGCTCCTTCTCCCATTCAGGCCTCGTCACCCATGTTCCTGCCATAGCGATGGCTCCCTGATCACCCTATCTAATGACCACCCCCTCCACCCCGCCAGCCCTTATCCGCTCGCATTCCTGTACTTTATTATTGTGCTCTTTATCCTTTTCTGAAAATGCTTTATTGCTTGCTGGCTTATTCTGTCTCCCTTCTAGATTGTAAGCTCAGTGAGGGTGGGAGTCTTGTTCATTTGGTTACGTCACATGCCTAGCACTTAGAAAAGGGCCTGATACCCAGTGGACCCTCAGTAAATATTGGCCTAATTGGATGAAGGGCACTAATGAGAATTAAATAATGATTAGGCTGAGCATGGTGGCTCACGCCTGTAATCCCAGCACTTTGGGAGGCCGGATCACTTGAGGCCAGACACTTGAGACCAGCCTGGCAAACACAGTGAAACTTAATTTCTACTAAAAAAAAAAAAAAAATTGCCAGGCAAGTTGGCACACACTTGTAATCCCAGAATCCCAGATACTCAGGAAGCTGAGACGTGAGAATCACTTGAACCTGGGAGGCAGAGGTTGCAGTGAGCCGAGATTGCACCATTGCACTCCAGCCTGGGCAGCAGAGTGAGACTCTGTTTCAAAAAAGATAAATAAATAAAAATAAAATAACTGAGAATTAAATAATGATTAGTATAGGACCTGGCACATTGTAAGGACCCAAGAGATGGAAGTTTGCTTCCTTTCCCTCCCCACCTCCCCGGGGTGTGTTTTGAAAACTGATTTAATTACACTGTTCTGTCTTAAATGTATTCACATGGCATTCAATTATGCTGAGTACAGTCAAGCATACCTAGGTGTGTACAAAATGTCCTCCCAGGGGAGGTACAGTGGCTCACACCTGTAATCCCAGCACTTTGGGAGGCTGAGTCAGGCAGATCACTTGAGGTCACGAGTTTGAGACCAGCCTGGCCAACATGGTGAAATCTCATCTCTACTAAAAATACAAAAATTAGCCGTGTATGATGGTGCAAGCCTGTAATTCCAGCTACTCAGGGGGCTGAGGCAGGAGAATTGCTTGAACCCGGGAGGCAGAGGTTGCAGTGAGCCGAGATGGCACCGCTGCACTCCAGCCTGGGCAAAAGAACGAGTCTCCATCTGGGAAAAAAAAGAAGAAACAAAAAAAAGTAGTAAAGTACCCATTTAAATATCATTTAAATATTTTTTAACTTACTTTTTCAGGTCGTCCTTGGCGGAAGGAACCATGAACTGGCATCTCCCCCTCTTCCTCTTGGCCTCTGTGACGCTGCCTTCCATCTGCTCCCACTTCAATCCTCTGGCTCTCGAGGAACTAGGCTCCAACACAGGGATCCAGGTTTTCAATCAGATTGTGAAGTCGAGGCCTCATGACAACATCGTGATCTCTCCCCATGGGATTGCGTCGGTCCTGGGGATGCTTCAGCTGGGGGCGGACGGCAGGACCAAGAAGCAGCTCGCCATGGTGATGAGATACGGCGTAAATGGTGCGTGTGCACGATTACTCACTGGCGGGGCCTTTACCTGAGAGTCTTGTGACAGGAGGGTTTATGGCTTGGTTTTTGCTGACAACCCCAAGAAGCAGAGCAGCCAGAAGGGGTTTTGCTGGTGCCACTTGGGGCTTGGGGTCAGTCTCTTCTAAAGAACAAACACTGTGGTGCTGGCAGTTAGGAGAACTAGACTCTGGTCCCTTTTTTGTACTTTTGGAGCTTGGGGTCTGCCACTAGGTCTCCTTTCCCAGGGCTCCAGCCCTCATTCCAGCGAGGGGGACACTTCCTAGCTTACCACCTCCATGGCGCCAGGATTGATGTGCTTGTAAAGCATGTGAGAGGAGCTGGGAAGGGGTGGCTATGGGGGGCCTAGGGGCCTTGTAGTGATGGAGCCATCCTGGGTCTTGATTGTGGTGGTGGCCACACAAATCTGCACAGATGATAAAGTTGCACAGACCCCCCTCCCCAAGCCCACAATAGGAGTGTATGGAAAATGAGTGAAATCTGAATGCACTGTGTGGACTGACCTGATGGAAATTTCCTGATGCAACGACGGTACCATTGGGAAGACTGGGTGAAAGGCATGTGGGACTTCCTTGCATATTGTTTTGCCACTTCCTATAAATCTATAATTATTTCAAAATATAAAGCTAAACAAAGACTTGGAACCAACCCAAATGCCCATCAATGAGAGACTGGATAAAGAAAATGTGGCACATATACACTGTGGAATACTATGCAGCCATAAAAAAGAGTGAGTTCATGTCCTTGCAGGGACATGGATGAAGCTGGAAACCATCAGTCTCAGCAAACACAGGAACAGAAAACCAAACACGGCATGTTCTCACTCATAAGTGGGAGTTGAACAATGAGAACACATGGACACAGGGAGGGGAACATCACACACTGGGGCCTGTCGAGGGGTGGGGGGCAAGGGGAGGGAAAGCATTAGGACAAATACCTAATGCGTGTGGGGCTTAAAACCTAGATGACAGGTTGATAGGTGCAGCAAACCACCACGACACGTGTACCTATGTAACAAACCTGCACGTTCTGCACATGTATCCCAGAGCTTAAAAAAAATATAGATACGTAGATAGATATGTAGAGAGAGAGAGCGAGCTAAAAAATAGTTTTGAAGTAAGGCCCAATGAAAAAGGTTTAGTTTGATTTAAAGAAAAACCTTTCTTAAATGACCCATTTAACTGCACGAGCTTCGTCCTCTGGCACTGTTTTACTTCAGCTGAGGGGTCTTGCCCAGAGCCGTGTCCCGCCTGCTGTCTCCGTAAGTGCAGCGTGCAGGGGAGCAGGACTGGCTCCCTGACTCCTCCTGGCCACCAACACCTTCTGTGACCTTGCAAAAGTCACATTCACGTCTAGGTCTGTTCACTTCATTGGAAAAAAGGGAGTCTTCCTGCCCGTGTTCTTCCACCCAGGCTGGCCCGAAAGTTCTGAGAATCTTAACTGCACTGGCATCGTTAGTTGGAGAGTAAGATCAGTGAGGTGGCGATTTGTGTCCTTCAGTGCCTCGCTCTGCACCCACCTCCGACTGCTCAGCGTGGCCTCCAGGGCTGCCAGCACCAAATGCCTAATCTCACTGCCTTGTTGATGCAGCATTACACTTCTGTATGAGTTTGCAGTTTGTTCACCCGTTGGAAGCATGGAAGGACTAAATACTTGGAACACACTCTTCTGCCCCTTGCTTGGAAGTTCAGAAAACTCTTGGTGATTTATAACTTCATGGTGGATCACTGCTAAAATTTATGACCTTTCCTAGTGTGATCCAGGCTGTGTTGGCTGAGACAATTCCAAAATAGCAACTGGACTTTTGTTGTTTGTTTTAATGCTGAGCCACACTGATTTTAAGCCATTATTTCTGAAGTTCTAACAATATTGGCCCGTTGGCCATCCACCACTGCCTCACTCCTACCCCCAAAAGGGCCAGGAGCTGGCAATTGGCCTTGGAAGTATCTTTCAGCCTCCAAAGCCGGCCGTTTTCTTACTTGTAAAATGGGCCTGCACCACAGAACAATTGTAAGGTGTGGTCATGGGTGTCTAAGAGAGGGCCGTGCAGGTTGTAAAGCCCTACACACGCCCCTCTTTGTGGGCCCTGAGAAGACTGCCCCGCCCCGTGTAAAGGGTCTGAAGAGGATGCACATTCAGAGTGACAAATCGGCTCTTTAGGGGACCATCAAGGTGACTCTGGCAGGATGTTTTAGGACAGTGTCATTTTGAAGAGACCCCAAGCGATGAAGAAGGATCTGTAATTTGAGCTCTCCGCAGAAACACATTTCATCCTTATAACTTATTTGCCTCTTTTTCACCCTCTCAATGGAGCATGTATGAATGGCTCATGTAAAATAAAGCTTACATTGCCATAAAATTAGTCTCCTTACTCTTTGAGCTTGATACCAAGTAAAAACCACATTGTTCTGGATGGTGGCACATGGTAATTTTTTATAGTCTTTCTAATGCTTATTTTATTCATCTTTTTCCAAAATAGAAAAAAAATTACATTGTTAAACCTTTGGCAAGAAAGGAAGTAGCACTTAATAATGTTCGACAAGAAAGGGAGAAAGCATTAGGAAGTTCCCTTTGATTTATTCCCCCTTGGCTATAGAACTGAGGACCGTGCCAGCATTCATATTGACCTGGTGCCCAGAAAGGCTACCATGAGAATGAGGTCTGCATTGGGAAGGTGGCAAGAACACCTTGAATATCCCTGTTTTGATGCAGAAGCACAGCTGATTTTTGAGAGCTTCAGTTGTTAGACTTTAATCCCACTCCCTGCTTTTCTTAAGAAATAGGCCCCTGAGAGAACAGAAGACTTAGTTTCTTGCTACTCATAGCTATCCTGTTTGTACTGTTCTTTTATTTTTATTTTTGAGACAGGGTCTTGCTTAGTCATCCAGGCTGTATGCAGGGGCGCGATCGTGGCTTACTGCAGCCTCGACTTCCCAGGCTCCAGCGATCCTCCCACCTCAGCCTCCTCAAGTAGTTGGTATCACAGTCGTGCCACCACACCCAGTTAATTTTGTATTTTTGGTAGAGACAGGGTTTTGTCATATTACCCAGGTTGGTCTTAAACTCCTGAGCTCAAGCAATCCACCCACCGCAGCCTCTCAAATTGCTGGGATTACAGGTGTGAGCCACTGCACCTGGCCTATACTGTTCTTACTTGCTGCAATATAAAAGATTTTAAAAACTTTTCTAGATTCTTATGGAAATATTGCTGTATATTCTGATTTCTCTTTTAGGAGTTGGTAAAATATTAAAGAAGATCAACAAGGCCATCGTCTCCAAGAAGAATAAAGACATTGTGACAGTGGCTAACGCCGTGTTTGTTAAGAATGCCTCTGAAATTGAAGTGCCTTTTGTTACAAGGAACAAAGATGTGTTCCAGTGTGAGGTCCGGAATGTGAACTTTGAGGATCCAGCCTCTGCCTGTGATTCCATCAATGCATGGGTTAAAAACGAAACCAGGGGTGAGTGGCCACAGTATGTCGTATGATTGCATAGTTTGTGAATGAAAGCACGAGTTAGACTCCAGGGTTCAAAGTGGTGTCTGCAAGTCCAATTCAATGGCCTGTCGGTTGAGAAACTCCTGGACCAAGGAAGCTCTATTCAGTCTCCCTCTTTCCCCTTCAATCTGCCATTGCTCACTGTGTTCCTAGGAGGTGTTTCTCCTGTTGTTTGGGCAACAGAACAGAATCCAGCCCCTCCACTGTCTCCTCTCCTTGCCATATCTGGTCTCCAGCGTCCTTGCCCACAGGCTCTTGTTGATTTTGAAGGTTTTCTTGCTCATTCCTTCCTGCTTTTGCCTCTGCCTCTCCCTTTACCTGGAATGTCCTCCTCTTCCTTCCAGATTGATTGATCTCTTTGCCTTCCAGGCCTCTTGCTTCTGCCATTGCCAGAGACGTAGGTACCCTGTTGTCCGTTATGATTGGCATGCAATTACAACTTTTACACACCCCCATTACAGCCCTTTCCTCATCTCAAAATGATTACTCATTTGTAGGTGTCTCTTCTCCCATTAAATAAAGGAGAGTCTAATGTTGGTGTTTTAAAACTTAATTTGTAGGCCAGGTACAGTGGCTCACACCTGTAATCCCAGCACTTTGGGAGGCCGAGGTGGGTGGATCACCTGAGGTCAGGAGTTCGAGACCAGCCTGGCCAACATGGTTTATCCCATCTCTACTAAAAATACAAAAATTAGCCAGACATGGTGGCAGGCACCTGTAATCCCAGCTACTTGGGAGGTTGAGGCAGGAGAATCGGTTGAACCTGGGAGGCGGAGATTGCAATGAGCCGAGATCGTGCCCCTGCACTCCAGCCTGGGCGACAGAATGAGACTCTGTCTAAAACAACAACAAAAACAAGCAAACAAAAAAAAACAAAAAAACCTTAATTTTTAACCTGGAGGTCCAGGTGGAAACATGCAGGAGGAGCTGTAGGTCTGGAACAACAGGAGAATGTGAAGGCTGGGAGTACAGATTTGGGACCCTTTTTTCATTTTTTTTTTCCTTTTTCTTTTTTGGAGACAGGGTCTCGCTCTATCTCTTGGGCTAGAATGCAATGGTGCAATCGTAGCTCACTGCAGCCTCAACCTCCTGGGCTCAAGTAATCCTCCCACCTCAGCCTTTCTAGTAGCTGGAACTACAGGTGTGCATCACCATGCCTGGCTGATGATTTTATTTTTTGAAGAGATGAGGTCTCACTGTGTTGCCCATGCTGGTCTCGAACTCTTGGGTTCAAGCAGTCCTCTCGCCTCAGCCTCCGAGAGTGCTGGGATTACAGGCATGAGCCCCCGTGCCTGGCCATAGAGCCTTTTTTCATAGAAGGGAGAGAGTCAATAGGAAGAAGAAGCCCAAAGACAAAACCTAGGGAAACTGTGGCCTTTCAGGGTATGTTTCTTAAAAGTGTGGTTACTGGTGTCCCTGCGTCAGAATTATCTGGGCTGTGTGTTGAGAAGGCAGATCCCTGGAGCCCAGCCCACCGCACTGGAATCGCCGAGGGAGTGGCTGGCAACTCCCAGTCTGCCTCTGCCTCCCATCACCATTCTTACACACCCAAATGTTGGAGACCCATTAGCAGAACTAGTGAAGAGGTGGACAGAGAAGGCTCAGGGAGGGTGGAGGAGACCCCAGGTGACTTGGGTAAATTCGTGGCGTCCCTTCTCAGTGGGGCCTGGACCATGCAGTCTGGGCGCCCTTCCTAAAACCATAAACCATCGGGAGGCCAGCACACATGAGGGTGTTCAGTGGAGTTTCCAGGTGTGTGGCATCTGTAGGCTTGTGAAGAGTGGTCGGAAGCAGACGCCCTCAGGACTGGTTCTTGGTCCCGACTCTGTGGCTGGAGGCTATGTGACTGTGACATGTCATTTTGTCCTCTTAGCCGCTGCCTTGATCTGTAGAATGGCAATATTAAACCACATTAGTTAGACCATGTGACAGTCTTCAGAGCACCCGGAGAAAGCCCCCACGTGTGCTGGGAAGAAGCATGGAGACTCCTGCAGCGCTTTGCAGCCCTGTCAGCCCCAACTCTTCCGTTTGTAACAAATATTTTTAATACTGTCTTTACTATTCTGAAATGAAATTCATCCATCATATTACTCTATGCACACACACAAATTTTTAAAAATTTGAGACAGTGCCAAACTGTAATACAAAGGAAAACAAAAGAAATGTATTATATATAGTTCAATAGGTAAACCCTTGGGTAAAACTACACTCAAATACATAATAAAGTAGTCAGAGTCTCAGAATAATTGTGAATTGACAGCTACAAAAGCAGACAGAGACAGGCATGTTGTACTGGTGACTCATAAACTTGAGCTGTGTTAACTATTGCTGATGCAATTTTTTCTGAAACGGTGCAAAACTCTTGATAAATTTCTGAACAAAACAAAGCACAGGTTCTGCTTGATTTGCATGGGAGTCACATTCCTGGCAAATTCAGCATACATGAAAAGGATGCAAAACGAAACAAAACAAAACAAAACAAAAAACCCAAAACACCCTGTGTTTACACAAAAAAAAGAACGAGGTTCTGGGTTCAGATAATTATAAGTAGGTGTCCTACCAACGCGGAGATCTGGTGGGGTATTTAAAAGCCATGGGAGAAGCAGCACAATTCTTCGTTGGGTGGGACTGTTTTGAACATTGCAGGACAGATAGCATTTCTGGCCACTGCCCACTCAGTTAAAAACATCCCTGCCGATTTCCAAACTGCCTTTACCTGGGGGTGAACTGCCCCCACTGAAAGGTACATGACCACATGGTAGAGCTCAGAAGCGACTTGGAGCTCAATTGTCTGTGTCCGGAAGATTGCTGGGTCTGTCTCACGGAAATGATAGTTCCTTCCCTACAGAGAGTGGGAGAGCCCAACGCGCAGGCGTTTTGCGGGACATCAGGGATGGGTCTGACCTGTTGGCCTCTGCAGCCTCACTCATGCTTGTACTCTGTGTTCCAGCCACACAGGCCTCTTCCCAGTCCCCTTACTCACCATCCTGTCTCCTGTTGGAGCACCCCACACATACACTCCTGCTGCCTGTAGTGCTTTCACTCCCTCTTCCCTGGTTCAGGCTGACTCATTTCTGTACCATACCATGAGTGGCAGGCATGAACATTAAAAGCACACATTCTGAGTTTGAATCTCGGTTCTGCCACATACTGCCTGTATAATCTTGGGCAAGTTATTTAACCTTCCTGTGCATCAGCATTCTCATCTGTAAAATGGAGAGATGCAATAGTGATACCTATTCGAATAATTCTAACAACATTAAGGCTGGTGTAAGGATATGAGTAATACATATAAAGCATTTAGCAAAGGACCCTGCACTTAGTAATGTTCAACCGGTGTGAGCTATTTTTATAGCCATAATCTGAGGTCCCATCCATCTCAGACCTCGCCGACTAGGTCAGGTCACCTTCTTCTTAGCCCTCCATAACCTTGAGTAATTCCACTTCCAGATATTTATTAAAATTGCAGCTGTATACTTTTCCAAGTTATTTTATGTCAGCCTGCACCTCTCTAATTCATCGTTTTTGAAGCCAGATTTCCTTCTTGGTTTCTTATTTAAGAGAGTACCAGGCACGTGGTAGGTATCCAAGGATGGACGGACAGACGGATGGATGGATGGATGGATGATAGATGCGTATCTGTGGCAGTTACTGATGGCAGGTTTCCATGTGCCTCTTTGCCTCTAAATATGCATTTTCTTTTTATTTCTTCATGTCCCCTTATTATATCTTAGTCCTCCCAGGGGCAATTGGAGGCATTATTTGTCTCTGTAAAACGGGGCTAAGGACATTTCTTCAGACACTTACTGAGCACTGCCCGTATGCTCAATGTAGTGCTAGGAGTAAGCAAAAAGTGAATGGCAGAGTCTCATGCAGGTCTCAGTGTAGTTGAGGGAGACAGACACATTAAAATTGGCTAGAATAAAATACTGCAGGTGTCATGGTGGGGCCAGGCATTGGGCTTTACAGAAATCGAGAGCAGAGGCATCTCTTAGGAGGTGGCGGGGATGATCAGAGAATCTTAAAGGCAAGTAGGAATTGAACTGGGTAATGTTCCCAGCAGAGGCAAGAAACAACATTCACTATTAGGAAGTCAATTATGAGCTTGCTAGTGGGATGGCATAAAGTTCTAACTTCACTCCCACAGGACAGTCTGTTTGCGGCCAACTTCGTGTTGAGTTGAATGATGGCTGTTTATGGCTTAGGTATTTTCCTTCTTTGTCCTGACTTAAGGTGGCGTTGGTGCCCCCTTGTGGAAGTAGTGAGTGGGGATGGAACTGTCTTAGCAGCACACTGTGGGAAACTTCAGTGTTTATTTATCATGATTTATGTAAACACTTGTTTATTGTACCTCAGCATCCTCTTGAGTTTCATTTAAAAGGACTTAATGCTCTCACCCCTGAATTAGATATTCTCGCTTCTTCAAAAGCTGTTGGTTTTACTCTCACCATTTAAAGTAGTATAACTTGTATTTATATTATGTATTTATACACATATACACACACACACACACACACATATATTTGAGCTCATAATGCAGTGAACTAAGTTTTAATAGCTTTGGGCATTAATGATCCCTATTTAAAAACACACATACATACAGACACACACACAACTGAACCTTCGAAGACCTCAGAATAATTGTGAAGCTAACTGTATAATAACTGTGTAATAAAAGGAAGCTAACTGGAAGACCAAACCTTCAGCCACAGATAGCATTTTGGAAGCATCCTAAAATGAGAAGAGTTGTGTTCACTCCTTCACTCCTGACACAAGTAAGACGGACCATTCCCAACGTCTTGTAAAGAGCGTTTTCCTTCAAAATTAGGAGTTCTAGGATAGACCTTAATTTTTTCTGTCTTTTTAAAAATTTATTTTATTTTATTTTATCTTTTTTTTTTAGAGACAGGGTCTCATTCTGACACCCAGACTGGAGTGCAGTGGTGCAATCGTAGCTCAACTCAGCCTCGAACTCTTGGGCTCAGGTGACCCTCCCACCTCAGCCTCCCAAGTAGCTGAGATTACAGGTTCATGCCACCATACCCAGCTGGCTAATATGTTTTTAATTTTTATTTTTTGTAGAGATAGGGTCTAGCTATGTTTCCCAGGCTGGTCTCAAACTCCTAGCCTCACGTGATCCTCCCTCCTCGGCCTCCCAAAGTGCTGGGATTACAGGCATAAGCCCCTGTGCCTGGGCTTTATTTATTTTTCATTGACCCATAATAATTGTACATATATGGGGTACAGTGGTAATGCTTTGATACATGTATACAATGTGTAATGATCAAATTAGAGTAATTAACATTTCAGTTACCTCAAATGTTTCTCATTTCTTTATGGTGGGAACATTCAAAATCCTCTCTCCTGTTGTCTCTAGTATTAGCACCTTGCTTGATGCCTGATCCATAAACAAAGACACTGATTTTTTGTTTCCTTTAAGCAGTTATGAGGCCTTGTGATATCCAGAGATTCCAAAATAATGTTTGATGTTTCTAAAATCTTAAGAGAAATGAAGCATTTACCCTTAATAACATACAGGCTGAAGTGTTTATTTTTGACTGGGATTAAATTAAACCAAGTGGAGCAAAATAAAATAAAATTGCTTATCTTGTACTGACAAGAAACCCTTACTAGCAGTCATTTATTGGCAAAAAAAAAAGAAGAATAAGAAGAAATAATTCATTATCAAATATAGCTTATTTGGATGAGTAAGATTTTTTTAAAGCCTGGACTTGCAGGGAATTGATAATAAAAGAATTTCTTGATGAAAAGTTTTGTAACGCCTAGCTGGGGGTTTCTAAAGTCTTTTCTGTTTCTCTTTTAACTTCTTTTTAACTTTAATATTTCGTAGGGGAGATGGAACCTATAAAGTACAAAAGGGTAGTTTTAGAAGATTCTCTTTAACATTCCTTAAAAATCCTTTGATTTTTCATTCTACGGGATGACAGCTGCCATTTGCCCTCAAGCCAGCCACAGTCCTGAGGTTATTTTTCCCTTGTTTGTTCTTTGGCTTCACAGATATGATTGACAATCTGCTGTCCCCAGATCTTATTGATGGTGTGCTCACCAGACTGGTCCTCGTCAACGCAGTGTATTTCAAGGGTCTGTGGAAATCACGGTTCCAACCTGAGAACACAAAGAAACGCACTTTCGTGGCAGCCGATGGGAAATCCTATCAAGTGCCAATGCTGGCCCAGCTCTCCGTGTTCCGGTGTGGTGAGTTCATGCTTGGCGAGGCCTGTTCTAGGATGTGCTGGCAGCAGAAAGGCCCTTGAGTGCTTTAACTTAATTCCAGAGCAAATCTAACTTTTCATCTTTTAAAAAACTGGGGAACAGAGCAGGGTGCTGAGAGGCAGGATTTTTATAAAGCTCGTGTAAATCTGTGTTATGTACAAAGGTTACTATGCATTGCATAATATGCATAATATATGCATAAGTTATGTACAAAAAGTATTAATGCATGGCGTGTGTAGTAGGCTTTTTGGTTGAAAACTTAAAGATGAAAGGACAATTCATGAAATGAGTATAAGTGAGCATTAAACATATGAAGGCATCAGCAACTCATTAGCAGTCTTACATTACCAAATTAAAAATTGGATTTCTTTTTTACTTAGCAGATTGGCAAAAATTAGAAAGATTGATAAAATCCCTTGGTGGCTTTGGTGGGGAGGAAGCAGGACCCTTGGGCACTGTTCGTGGCAGGGATCTGTGGTCCGAGGACTTCCTCGGGGTCCTGGTTCCAGCAGTCCCGCTCCAGGGAATTTATACTCTGAACATAAGCACACACTGACAAATAAATAGAAGCCAAATACAAATATACAGTGGAACGTATGTGATCATGAGACTTAGATTTATATAAGTGGAAAGATTATGCAATATATGGTTGATTTCAGAAAACGAGATATAGAACAGCAGATGTCAATCTCGCTCATGTAAAATTATTTTCTTTATATTCACACGTCTATAGAGATAGGTCTCAGAGGATGTTCAGTAAAAAATATTAATGGTAGGATTTCAGAAAAATTATTTCTGAATTTGAAAAAAGTTTTTTGAGATAGAGTCTCACTGTGTTACCCAGGCTAGACTACAGTGGCACAAACATGGCTCACCACAGCCTTGACCTCTTGGACTCAAACTATCCTCCCACCTCAGCCTCTCCTGTAGCTGGGACCACAGGCATGCACCACCATGGCCAGCTAATTTTTTTACTTTCTGTACAAATGGGGTTTTGCTGTGTTGCCCAGGCTAGTCTTGAACTCCTGGGCCTAAGTGATCCACCTGCCTTGGCCTCTCAAACTGCTGGGATTGCAGGCATGAGCCACCGCGCCAGGCTCAAATGAACTTCTAAAATCGCTTTGCCTGGGATATGAGCAGGTGGCCGTGTTAACGTTTCAGTGAAGTGATTTTATTTTAGGTCAATCTTTTGTACACACTTTACAGTCCATAAAAAAATAAAATAAAAAGTGAGGGGGCCCTTATTTACTGTATGTTTCTCTTGCTGAAAAAAAAACTAGTTAATAGTTCAAGATTAAAATGCAAGGATTCCATTAACATTCCTATGGAAGATTTAAAAATGTTCGTTTTTACAGAAATATAACATGCATTTCTTGAATAGACAGGCTATTCGCAGAGAGTTACATGTCAGGGTAGCTTTTCATTTGGAAACTGATTTGCCTAGGAATATACGTGTGTGTTTTATAGAAAATAATGCACAAATACATTGTTATTGTCAAAGATTTAAACCCTACAGAACTCCCACAGTCTGTTGGTATCTTCCCTCCACTTTCCCTGATTCATGCCTCCCTTCTTTACCCGCTTCCACCCTGCTCTGGGCCCCCTTGCCCTCTCTCTTCTTGCTGGGTTGGCTGGTGGGAGCTGGCAGGCGATAGGAAGGACAGAGGAGAAAGGGGTCAGGGTAGTAACTTCCCAAGCTTCCCCTTACAGAGTCATGGGCCAGCTGCATTCCTCTACCAAAGGTTTCAGCTTCTGCCAGGGGATGTGCCCAAGAGCTCTTTCTCTCTGGGTCACCACCCGTCTCTTCCTCCCTCCCATCCCAAGGCCAGCCATGGTGCTCACCGTTTCTTGTCCAGGGTACTGTCCATCATGTTTCTCTGTATCCTGTCTATGCTTTACAAGTGGTCCTTCATCAAATTCTGCTTAAATGGCCCAATTTGATGTCTTATCTGTTTACTCTCCACCCTGACTGATCTGTACCTAATTCGGACCAGAATAAGAAAGTCCCCTGCTCACTCCTGTTCTCATTCCCTCACAAGTAAACACGGCAAACAGCTCAGCTCACCCTTCTCACCCTCCTTTCCATGCCTGTCATCGGGTTTCACTGAGGAACCTGGAACTGGATGCGACTCTGTTCTGGGCCATGCAGCAGGGCGTGAGAGTGTCGTAAGTTCCCTGTTTTCTTGCTTTGGCCAAAACCCAGCTTATCATGATAAGACAGGGAAGGACTGTCTTGATAGGGCTGTGAAGAAAGTACCGCCATCTGTGGTGGCCCCAAGTGGCTGTTTGTTTCCATTTCCACAGACCGTCCGTCATTTTCTGCCTGTTTCCTCACTCTGACCTACAGGAGTGGCCCGGCTCGAGCTGCTCTGTCCAGACTCACAGGGCCCAGGGTGCCACCTGTCGGCTGCTTTCCTGGGCCTCAGCCACGCCTCACTATTCTGGGTCACTTTGCCAAAACATTGTCATTCGGTTTATCTGCCTTCTTGACTGTTTTCCCCAAGATATCATCAAGAGCTCTGAGAATATTTGCTTGATAACAAAAGGAGAGTGAAAACTAGAAGAGAAGAAGAAAACCCTTCTGATTTATGCCCCATAAAGTAGAAGTACTTCAAGGGTAGAAACTTTTCTATTAAGAAAAAAAGAAGCCTTAAAATCATTTTTAGTAGAATTATATTTCATACTCATTGCAAAATCCTCAATATACCTCAGTATACAATATATATGGCAGAAAGTAAAACTTCCCCTAAAATCCTATTTCCTAGGATAAAAAACCCTGTTAAGTATCAAGTATATCATTTGAGAACCTTTCTAGGGATATATAACATATGTCTATGAAACTTTTTACATACATAAGAGTGTACTGTAATTTCTATAATCTACTTTCATTAGACAGTGGACAACTTTTTGTGCCAATTCATAAGGATTTACTTGATTCTTTTATCAGCCACGTAATATTCCATAATACAAATGTATCATGATATCCTATGGGAGGCCATCTGCTTTTTTCCTATAATAACACTGCAGTGAGTATTCTTATACATAAATTTTTCAATACTTGCATCAGTAAATTTCTAAAGGTGATTTCCTGGAATAGGAATAGAAATGGAATAGGAATCTCCAAGTCATGGTTGTTACAAATGTTTTATGGTTATGAATTTAGACATTTGAGGCTTTATTTTGGAAAAAAAACACAAATAACAAATTTATATTCCCATCTTCTTTTCGCCTGAGTTTCTAACTCATACCTGTCTGTTCACATTACGTCTTAACTTGGTTGCCTACTAAATTCTAGTTGCATAGATGAAACTCATTTATGCCAAGGCACCATGGCACACACCTGTAATTCCAGCACTTTGGGAAGCTGAGGCAAGAGGATCGCTTAAGCCTGGGAGTTCAAGATGAACCTCAGCAACATAGCGAGACCCTGTCTCTACAAAAAAATGTTTAAAAATTAGCTGGGCATGGTGTTGCTCACCTGTGGTCCCAGCTGTTCAGGAGTCTGAGGTGAGGGGATCACTTGAGCCCAGGATGTTGAGGTTGCAGTGAGCCCTGATCACATCACTGCTTTCCAGCCTGGGGAACAGAGCAAGACCCTGTCTCAATAAATAAATATATGTATTGCCCTTGCCCATTTAGTTCTCAACCCATAGTTCCTTAGCAGCAAATGGCACCAATACTCACCCAGTTACTTACGCCACCCCTCCTTCCCCAGCTACTCTCCCCAAACTCCTTTTGGACTCCAGCCTAGAATGTAGAGTACTGCACACGGTGGAGCATTTTGCTGTTGTTTTTCCAAAATACCCATTTCAATTTCTACTAAAGTACAGTCTAAAAAGTTTCTTAAGTTCTCAGGAAATCTATATTTACTTGTAGTAGAAGGTAATTAGAGGGACTTTCATCTATAAACGTTTCCTGATATTAAATATTTAAGATACCCTCTTTGATTTTACAGCGTGAGTTCTTAACATTTCAGTGATCCTAGTTACGTCTTCCCTAGTAGCACTTAAAGTGGAAATCAGATTACTTCAGGGGCTTTCTGGAAAAACTGGGTCACCCAAAACACCACTTAAGAGAAAATTCTAAATCTCCTCCACATTTTTAGTGCTTGATTCTTCACTTATTATCTCCCATTAGAAGTTTTGTTGACCACCATTCATCTAAGAGAAAATCCGTATTTTCTCTTTTTCAGCTCCGCTCCTTTTCAGAATGAATCAACATATTATACTTACGTTTTTATACACTGCAGAAATGACCCTTGTTAAAGAATACTCAGTCTGCCTTCCAGAGGTTAATAGAGAGCATGTGTTACGGGATTTTAAAGGGAAAAGCTCTGGGACGATGAGAGGCTCCGTGCTCTGACACAAGGCTCCCAAGTCCCCTTCCTTACTTGATTCATTTTGCTTGGGAGTTGTGCTTTTATCAGCTACATAATATTCCATATAGTTTACCTGGGTGGGCCAATTTTGTGTTTAGACTGTGAGCAGGGATCTCACATTGCAAGAAGTGAGGTATTTTACAAAGCTTCTTACATCAAAAGACAGCAGTTTTTGCTATGAGCCAGCTTATGCTGAGCACTTTGTATGTGTTGTCCCATTGAATTTTCGTAGCTCTGTAAAGTAGGTGCTATTATTATAGGCTTTTACAGATAAAGAAACTAAGACTTGGAGTCAAGGAACTTGCCAGAGTCTCAGAGCTAGTGTGCTACAGGTGCAGGATTCGAATACAGGTCTTATAACCTCAGATCTCGTGCCTTGGCACGTGTCCTCTATAAAAGGATGCAGTACTTGAGTGACCCGGTAGAAAGACAGAAAAGGTGTTATTTTATCTCCCAGCTCCTCAAGGCACCAAATAAAGGTAAGCATGTGTATGTCTGATGCACTCTGGCTACCATTGGTCATCACCTTCTGTGGTCAGAAGCAGAAGGAGTGGGGGGAAATCAGTCATCAAGCAGAGGTGACTGGATGCAGAATGGTTCATGGTTATTAATAATTACTGATCAGTTAATGATGGGTCCAGCCAAGGATGGATTAACTGGTGAAGCTAGATGATCTCTCTCCTCCCTCGAACACGTTCCAGCTCATAACTTTTCATTATTCATTACTTCAATCCTTCTTAACAGAATAGTAAACATTTCTAGAAGCAGTTAACACCTCCAGGTCCTTATTTCATGCCCTGGAGCAATCACTTATTAACCACTTCCCAGATTTCACAGTTTCTGAAAATTAGCTCCGCCAGAATAGAGACTTAATGTTTTCTTCAAGGATTAAAGAGCTCATTAGGAAGTGATTTTTTTCTCACTTTCCCATTGATGTTTCCGTTTCTGCTGAGACCGTTTTGTTATGCAGGCTAAGAGTAAAGATGAAGAATCCTCTCTTTCATTCTTTTTTTTTTTTTTTTTTTGAGACGGAGTCTCGCTCTGTAGCCCAGGCTGGAGTGCAGTGGCACAATCTCGGCTCACTGCAAGCTCCGCCTCCCGGGTTCACGCCATTCTCCTGCCTCAGCCTCTCCGAGTAGCTGGGACTACAGGCGCCCGCCACCACGCCCGGCTAATTTTTTGTATTTTTAGTAGAGACGGGGTTTCATCGTGGTCTTGATCTCCTGACCTCGTGATCCGCCCGCCTCGGCCTCCCAAAGTGCTGGGATTATAAGCGTGAGCCACCGCGCCCGGCCCTCTCTTTAATTCTTAGGTTGCCGCAAGACAGAAGCCAGGCTCAGGTGAGAGTTCAACGCACATGGGAGCTGAGGCGGGCTGCACCTGGGTTACTGAACAGCCCTGCAGGAAATGCAGTGTGCTAGGACCAGGAGAGCCCCAGTTCCTCTGCCAGTTGTCTATGTTGTTTCTTCCTTAGGTTTTTCCCTAAAAAAAACTGTAGTGTCATCCTGTAGTGCCATATATTCTAATAACCTCACAATTTTTATGATATTTCAGTGTTCATCAAGTACACTCTTTCCCTCTCTTGGTGTCTTTCTCTTCATCTCTCCCTCTGTCCATCCCTCCCAACACTGTTCTATGGAGAACTGGCATATTGAAGTTCCCTGTCTCAAAGGCAGTGATTGGCACATGTCATCTCCAAAGAAAAGATCAGTGAAAATCGTGCAAGAAACTTGCTTTCTCTCTTCTTGTTTGCTGAACTCCCTAAGATGTGGAATCTGTTTTGTCTATAGAGCATCTTGCAGGTAGACTGTTCTCCAAATAACATTTGAGAAATGCTGGTTTAAATTATTCTTCTCGGGTTTTCATTAGTAAGTAGAAGTACCATAAAATATCGAAAACTCCAATGGTGATTACTGGAATGGGTGAAGAGTGAATAGGGCAAGGTGGTGAAGTAGGAAGAAGACAATCCTTGGCATTAGACTATCCTGGCTCCTCACTTCTTAGCCGTGCATCCTTTGGAGGTTACTTCATTTCTCTAAAGGTGGCTTCCTCAATTGCAAAATAGCGCTTCTTATGCCTACCCCATGAGGTGCTATAGATGCTCAGCCTGTTGAAGGGTTTGATATGGGCCTGGCACAGAGTAAGCCCTGTGGATGCTCTCTATCCCTCTCTTCACATGCACATGTAGGCTTATCCAAAATGAGGACTATAGGTGATAAAATTGCACCATGTTGGGATTCCTGCTTAATGAGTAAATTTTAGCTGCTCTTGTCCCAAAAACAGCAAAATGGGTAATTATGTGAGATAATGGATATGTTAATTTGCTTTACCATAGTAACTATTTTACTATCTATATGTATCCCATAACGTCATATTGTGTACCTTAATTAAATACGCAATACAGTTTATTAAAAAAAAAAAGGAATGATTCTAAGGCAGCTTGAATGTATTCTTTTATTCATGTAAGGGTCAACTTCTTGCAAAGGACTGAATTTTAAGCACTTTATGATTTAGTTAAATTCTCCTTAACAGAATTAAAGTGATTTCAGTGATTCCCAAAGGCATTCTGGTCTAGACTGAAGAAAGAATTCTTCACCGGGGAAGGAAGAAATAATTGTCCTTATCTTTGTCCTTCTAAGGAAGCTATTTGTGGAAAAGGGAAGTTCTCCAACTGAGTTGCTCTCTGAAACTATCCCGGTGACCAGCAACCACTCATCCCGCTTCTAGAAGTCAACAAGGATACACTGAACCTGCTTCTGATTTCTTTAGGGTCGACAAGTGCCCCCAATGATTTATGGTACAACTTCATTGAACTGCCCTACCACGGGGAAAGCATCAGCATGCTGATTGCACTGCCAACTGAGAGCTCCACCCCGCTGTCTGCCATCATCCCACACATCAGTACCAAGACCATAGACAGCTGGATGAGTATCATGGTGCCCAAGAGGGTGCAGGTGATCCTGCCCAAGTAAGTGGCCCCTTCCCCTCAAAGAAAACAGTGGCATTGTTCAATCAGCAGGTGTTATGTCGGACGTCAGACAACATGAGGTGAAAATGTGGCACATGATGAAGCCTGTTCTGTTCTGCAGAAATTTCATGGTGGGATTACGAGGCCGTGCTTTTCTAAACGCTTTTATTCAATGCCTATGCTTCCTGTATGGTAAGATATGGATCATAAGAAAGGAGAGAGGGCAACCCTGGTCTCTAAACCTCCACATGAGCATAAGCTGTTCATGGTACTGCAGGGGCTTTTTGACATATCTCATTGTATTTAAAAGACTGAAAACACATGTGGGTCATCATAGTATGGATGAAAGTACAGTGAAGTTTAATAGAACTCCATGTGCTTTCATAAGGAGCTTCATTTTAGTTATTTATTTATTTAACTAGAAGTTCATGAAGACCAAGGCAGCCCATTTTTCTGTTATACCCTAAGAGTAAGACAAAGATGGAATTTGAGCTGTTATGACTTGAAGCCATGGGAAAAGTAACCCCAAATCCTGTATGAATCTTCATGTTCTAACAGGTCAGAGAATGCTTTGTCCAGAACTGTGAAGAAGCAATGAATGTTGTTCCCTTTCTATTAACTTTTCAACATTGCTGACTTCCCACCATCCAGAGCTTTTAACAACCCAGGTCTTGATGGTAGTGGAGAGTTCTAACAGCTTTTGATTCTTTGGTCACCGAGTTAAGTAATCGGAGTAAGACATTCACAATAAGTATTACTAATCCTCTCAAGATTTTTTTTTTTTTTTTTTTTTGGTAAAATAAGCCTTCAAGTAGGCAATGCTTGATATAAATAAATAAGATGGTGGCATCGTAGGCCTCAATGGGTAAAGAACAGGTTCTTTACCATTATAGCCCAACTGTAGTGAGAATCTGCCCACCTCTCCTTGGTGCTCTTCCACAGGATGAGATCAAATCTGATAAAGCATGCTCTGATGATAGTAACTGACATTTACACACACACACACACACACACACACATATATATATCTCCATACATCCCCAAGGCCAGGTAGGTCACAAATATTCAGGAAACCTATATTATACCCAAATATAATATCATGTCACCTATGCCTAATCTTTGCTCCTGTTTTAATAGTAAAATACTTTCAGAATCTCAAAAGGGGCTGGGCATGGTGGCTCACACCTGTAATCCCAACACTTTGGGAGGCCAAGGAGGGCGGATGACGTGGTCAGGAGTTCAAGACTAGCCTGGCCAACATGGAAAAACCCCGTCTCTACTAAAAATACAAAAATCTAGCCAGGCATGGTGGTGGGTGCCTGTAATCCCAGCTACTTGGGAGGCTGAGGCGGGAGAATTGCTTGAACCCAGGAGGCAGAGGTTGCAGTAAGCCAAGATCGCACCATTGTCCTCTGGCCTGGGCCACAGAGCAAGACTCTGTCTCAAAAAAAAGAATCCCAAAATGAACTATCAGGAATGGTTCTCCTCTCTTTTGACCATCTCCAATCCCAATAAGGATGGCAGGTCTTAGAGCAGCCAAGATGGACATGGGGAACTTTAGTTGGATATGGGGAAGAATGATAGATATTCCAGAGTACTAGGAACTTAACACTCAACCTCCACGTCATTATAAAAGAAAGTATGTTTGTAGATCTTCCTAAGTATTGGAACAGAGGGCCCACTACACCCGAGGGTGGGAGCGCCTATTCTTTTTTTTTTTTTTTTTTTTTCTCTGTCGCCCAGGCTGGAGTGCAGTGGCGCAATCTCGGCTCACTGCAAGCTCCGCCTCCCGGGTTCACACCATTCTCCTGCCTCGGCCTCCTGAGTAGCTGGGACTACAGGCGCCTGCCACCGCGCCCGGCTAATTTTTTGTATTTTTAGTAGAGACGGGGTTTCACCGTGTTAGCCAGGATGGTCTTGATCTCCTGACCTCGTGATCCACCCGTCTCGGCCTCCCAAAGTGCTGGGATTAGAGGGGGAGCGCCTATTCTTGCCGTTAGTATGTATGACTCATTTTGCCAGCTAAGTGTTTGAGAGATAAGTTGTCCTTATCTGGTATTTAAATTTGGAATTCAAATTTAAGATGCAATTCAGATCGGTATTCAGATATTAACTTTAAAAGAATCAGTTTGTAAACATGCACCAACTCTATCATGTAGCATTTATAGCCTTGTGATTTTTTCTCCATTTCTGCTTTCATGCTAGGTTCACAGCCGTAGCACAAACAGATTTAAAGGAGCCGCTGAAAGTTCTTGGCATTACCGACATGTTTGATTCATCAAAGGCAAATTTTGCAAAAATAACAAGTATGTTCAATTTAAAATGTATTTGTATACTTGAAGAAAGTGTTACAAACTGAGACTGATTTGTTCAGAGAAAAAGGATCAGAATTAGGAATGTGTTGCCCTAAAATTGTAGAAGGTTTCATTTGATATATTGCCAAATGATGCTATTGACCTTCGTTTATTTATTGACCTTCATTTATTATTTATTTTTCTTTTATCTTTTTATTTCAATAGTTTTTGGGATACAAGTGGTTTTTGGTTACATGGATCAGTTTATATAGCAATGAAGTCTGAGATTTTAGTACACTCCTCCCCCGAATAGTATACATTGTACCCAATATGTATTAATAGATTTTTAGCTCCTCACCAACCCACCCTCCTCCTTCTGAGTCTCCATAGTCCATTATACCACTCTGTATGCCTTTGCATACCCATAGCTTATCTCCCACTTATAAGCGAGAACATACAGTATTTGGTTTTCCATTCTTGAGTTACTTCATTTAGAATAATGGCCTCCAGCTCCATTCAAGTTGCTGCAAAAGATATTATTTCATTCTTTTTATGATTGAGTAGTAGTCCATGGTGTGTATATACCTCATTTTCTTTATCTAGTCATTGCTCTTGACCTTCATTTAAATCAGCATCCCCACATTTTGCACGTACATTTCACGGGAAGCCCCAGTGACTACCTAAAGGATTATGTCATGTATTGCTTTTATGAATATTGGCTCTGACTTAGGTATTGTCACTCTGTTTTCAAATGCCAACTTTTTCCTTTTGCTTGAAAAAAAATCAAGACTGCAGGCATTCACTATACCCAGATATGTATTTTGGCATTTCATGCTCATTAATCTGAAGCAATATAAATTCAAATGAATCTGATTAAAACTTTCCTTTGCCAAAGCAATTAAGGCATGCTTTTCATTTGCCAGCAGTATATGTACCTTTTTCTAGATTTATGTTTGAATGGTCAGTCCTTTGTTCTTTAAATTTAGAACACAGCAATCTTTCCAAGGAAAAGCCATGGCTTGAACATTATTTGCACTCCAGCTTGCAAATAACCTTGAGTGGTAAGAAATTAGCTCATTACCAGCTTCAGTTGCATGCTAGTAAACACCTAGTACGTGTTCTGGGGACAAACATGACTCCCCTGGTGAACCTGCAGCTCTGTGGATATTCTGATAGCCGTTAATCCCTCATGACTCAAACTCAGGCCTTCAGCCCAGCAGCATTAGCATCACCCGGGAGCTTGTTTGAAATGCACAATCTTGGGTATAACCTAGACCCACTGAACCAGAATCCATTTTAACACAGTCCCTCAGCCCAGCAAAGACTGAGAAGCACCACTTTCATCTGCACTTTTCCCTTCAAGGTTATTCGTGGTAGCTGAAATACTAAATGGGGGGGTGTTCACAGGAAGAACCAGGTGCCCCAAATTCTCCTGGAAAGTCCTCTTTAACACTGCATGTGACTTGGGCCCTATAAATGTGCATCTCAGTCACAATTTGGTCATATTAGAGCTGGTCATTGGTGCAGATAGTTCAAAAGCAGATGACACAAAAAGCACATTATCCCTTTGCATCCAGACCTATGTCCCATCCAGACTAATGTCAACTTAAGTTTTAAGTTGACATTAAGTTTTTCATTCTCTGTGAAAGCTACACCCCGTGGATGTTGCTGGAATGGTCAGAATTTGCTGAGAAGTAAAGTGAGTTCACCAGAATGTCCCTGAGGCACAACTGCATTTACGCATTGGCCCTTCCAGGAAAATCTAAACTCTTTTCTTGTTCGACACTCTTCTCTCACTAGCATGCCCATGAGATGAGTGGCTGTTGTGAAGAGCCAGGACTTACTCTGCCACTAACTAGCCATATGATTGCAGGGAACATTACTTAACATTCTAGGCCTCAGTTTCCCCATCTGTAAATGCTGTCTGAAATCCCTTCTGCATCTGCATTCTGTAACTGAAAAGTAATCTTGTTGCCTTGCTGCTTCCAGAAAACCGGGCTTCCTTTTTAAAGCTCTGCTCTTTTCATTTTTAAAATATAATTCTAGTGATCAGAATTGAATTGATAGAGGCACTAAATCATTTGAGGGCCTGGGCCCCTCTCCAGAAGTGAGTATCACAGTTCACGTAGCAGGGACTAAAATTCACAAGTAACAGCTGTCTGCAGCCTTCAACACCAGGACTGTCAGAGGTCACGTCTTCTGACACTTTAAAAATTGGAATTTGCCATGGCTTTGAGCTTTGAGATTATTTCCCCAACCAACCAATGGCCTGCCTATCAAACAAATGCTGATACTGTTTTATTTTCTGGAAACAGGGACAGAAAACCTCCATGTTTCTCATATCTTGCAAAAAGCAAAAATTGAAGTCAGTGAAGATGGAACCAAAGCTTCAGCAGCAACAAGTAAGCACTGGGTCACGTGGCAGGGCTTCCTTTCGCAGGGGAGCAAACACATTCCTGTATACTCATTGGTTGAGCAAATATGTAATGCACCTTCTTTCCAGCCAGGCACTGTGTGTGGGTTAACCCTCGGGAGACAGCAGTGAGTACAGACAGATTGAAGACCTGTAACCACAAAGCTCAGAATCTATTTCATTAAAGAAAAGCATTTCAGTGAGAGAAATTCCTCTAGGACAGGAGTCAGCAAACTTCTATAAAGAGCCAGGTAGTATGTATTTCAGATTTGTGTGTCATACCGTCTCCATCACAGCTTCTTAGCTCTGTCATTGTAGCATGAAAACAGCCATCAACAATACAAGTAAACAGATGTGGCTGTGTTCCAATAACACTTTATTTATAAAAACAGGATTTGTCCTGGTAGACTTGCCTTGAGGAAAATAGTTTGCTGACCCCTGTTCTCAGGAGGATAAAACATGTTCTGGCTTCTTACTGGCAAAAAAGACCAATCTTAAGATTTAAACATAAAATAAACAACAAGTACTTAAAGGAAAATAGGCAATCAGGTCTATCCAGGATAAACCAAAGAACTCGCCAGCATCTGTTGAATTGCGGCAGGATTGCTGTACAGCCTTCCTTGATAATTAGAACATCCACATCTGCTTCCTTCTCAGTGGTTTATATAATGAAGGAGAAAACAGAACAATCCTAAGTCAGTTTTTTCACCCCTCATTATCCATAGGAAAATAGATGAATAGATTTGGCCAACTCTGTGAGCCCATAAAGTGAAAATCTTAGCTACACTTGCAGCTGGGTCAAATAACTCTGGTCATTGAAACATACCAGTTATACTCACAATAGATGTGTTATTGCCTTTCTCGAATAAACATTTTTAAAATTCCTTTAAAGAAGTATTTAAAACAAAGACC
Organism: Hylobates moloch; assembly: GCF_009828535.3. Classification (NCBI taxonomy): domain Eukaryota; kingdom Metazoa; phylum Chordata; class Mammalia; order Primates; family Hylobatidae; genus Hylobates; species Hylobates moloch. The sequence continues at coordinate 17,851,969 of NW_026652276.1, forward strand.
CTGAAATGAGAGGGTTAGAAATTTTAAGATGTTTTTTGTCTTTTCTAGGTAATTTTAAGTAACATCTAAAAGTTATTGACCAATTTTGCCGAGTGTAACTATCAGGACCAGCTACATGGTTTGTGGGGTCCTGTGCAAAATGAAAATATTTTGTTCAAAATGTATTAAGAATTTCAAGATAGCAACAGCAGAGTATTAAACCCAGTGCAAGGCCCCATGTAACTGCCCAGGTCCTCCTGTCTTAGTCTGCCTGGGCTGCCATGACAAAATACCATCGACTGGGTGGTTTAAACAACAGAACTCACACTTCTGGAGACTGGGAGTTCAAGATCAAGGTGTTGGTGTTGGCAGGTTTGTTTCTCCTGATATCTCTGGATCTCCAGAGGTCGCCCCTTCCCTGTGTCCTCACATGGTCTTTTCTCTATTCGACACATCCCTGGTGTCTCTCCCACTTCAAATAAGGGCAACAGTCCTATTAGAATAGAACCCTACTTAACCTTCATTACCTCCTCAAAGGCATTATCTCCAAATACAGTCACATTAGGGGTTTGGGGCTTCAGCATATGAATTTGGGGGGAGACATAGTTCAGTCCATAACACCTGCTATTTAATGTTTGTTTTTAATAACTTTGAGTAAAAGGGCTTGCCCCAGCATAACTGCAGGTGTTTCCTTTATAACATCAAGCCTAAGTGTTCAATACTTCATGGGGTTTGAGCAAGAGGACTGAGCTCTTGCAACAGGCATGTGGTAGTAATGCCACACACCTACCCTCCCTTGAAGCCCTGGTTCAGGCTTATTAAATGGAAGCAAGCCTGGCAGACGAGGAATGGCCAAGACCCATGAGCCTAAAGAAGTTTGCTTTCCAAGTCAGATGCCTATACCTGCTAAGTTGAACAGCAGTATAAGGTAGTAGGTCCCGGATGAGTGGTCTACATTCCAGTGCAAAGGAAACCTAAATAGTGTGCCAAAGGAGAAGGCACAGATACAAAAGCTGATAATTGGGCTGGGCCTTTATATACAAAAAAGATTTAGAGAAGCTAAACAGGAGCAGGGGTCGGGCACGGTGGCTCACGCCTGTAATCCCAGCACTTTGGGAGGCTGAGGCATGTGGATCACTTGAGGTCAGGAGTTTGAAACCAGCCTGACCAACATGGTGAAACCCTGTCTCTACTAAAAATACAAAAATTAGCCGGGTGTGGTGGCGCATGCCTGTAATCCCAGCTACTCAGGAGGCTGAGGCAGGAGAATCACTTGAACCTGGGAGGCAGAGGTTGCAGTGAGCTGAGATCACGCAACTGCACTCCAGCCTGGGTGACAGAGTGAGACTCCATCCCAAAAAAGAAAAAGGACCGGCGGCTTTATCAGCAAAGCAGATGGTGTGAATAAAAAATAGCTAATAACAATAAATATGCATTAGATGTGTTTAGTGGCAAACACTGTTCTAAGAGCTGTAATATGTTGTATTTAATTCTCATCAAAACTCTAGGAGGAGTAAGTACGTTTATCAGAGATGGTCCTTGTGTAGAAGAGATGAGAGAGTAATGTAAAGGGCCTGGCCCAAGGTAGGCTTAGTAAATGGTGACCATTGAGCCTGTTGTAACATGGCCAGCCTATGGAACAAGCATTAAGTGTGTCTTCAGACACCAGCCTCTGAGGGTCCATGAAGCTAGCTAACTTGCTGGCCTTATGCTTACATGACTTCATGTAATATGCACAACACATTTTCCTTTTCTTCCCATAGCTGCAATTCTCATTGCAAGATCATCGCCTCCCTGGTTTATAGTAGACAGACCTTTTCTGTTTTTCATCCGACATAATCCTACAGGTAAGTGACTCTCCTCTTCCATCATTCCCTCTTTGTTAGAATTTCAAAAGGTATATTGCACTCTTCATTACATCCAGCAGTGGTGCCCATAATCCATTTCCCTAATGTCAATAGTTGCAGACACTTTGAATAATATAACCACCCATGTTAAAGAGATAGGAAAATAAAGGCTGTGTTTACAGATGTGATGGAATCTTTTACACACTGACAGGATTTTAGGTTTTGCGGATTGTTTTTAACAGAGGGGCTCAGCATCCCTTTGGAACACTTTTGACATCTACTGACTTTTCCATATTTATATAAATGTGGTAGTTCAATTTTGCTAGAAGCTGTATAACTTCAAATTTTGTGTATTAGTCTGTTCTCACGCTGCTATGAAGAAATACCCTAGAGTGGGTAATTTACAAGGAAAAAGAGGTTTAATTGACTCGCAGTTCCACACGGCTAGGGAAGCCTCAGGAAACTTACAATTGTGGTGGAAGGCATCGCTTCACAGGGCAGCAGGGGAGAGAATGAGAGCCAAGGGAAGTGGGAAACCCCTCATAAAACCATCAGATCTCGTGAGAACTCACTCACTACCACGAGAACAGTATGGGGGAAACTGCTCCTATGATTCAGTTATCTCCAACTGGTCCTGCCCTTGATACATGGAGATTATTACAATTCAAGGCAAGATTTGAGTGGGGACACAGAGCCAAGCCATATCACTTTGTAAGCCCACTCTATTGTTATACCTTGGGAAGTGTTTATACGGTAGATTTTTGCTCTGTGAGTCATGGTTCAAACTTGGCTCTGGCCTTAAGCCTCATCTTTAAAATGAGGACAACAGTAGTGCTGACTGCTTATTACAATTATGAAGTATAAGTTCATCTTTGTACAGAGGTTGGCTTCTTGTTGGTACAAGAGTGGGCACTAATATATTTTAGCTTTTACTATTTTATTTAATCAGTAATATAAGATAGTTCCTTATTCTCTTATCTCATTGCATCTGTGATGTTCTAATTGGCATGCTCCAGAACTGAGCCAGCCAATGAGGGAGCTTCTGGCCACATGTGGCTATTTAACATTAACTTTAAAAATTCCATTTCTGGTTGGGTGCAGTGGCTTATGCCTGTAATCCCAGCACTTTGGGAGGCCAAGGTGGGTAGATCACCTGAGGTCAGGAGTTCGAGACCAGCCTGGCCAACATGGCAAAACCCCATCTTTGTTAGAAATACAAAAAATTGGCTGGCAGTGGTGGTGTGCGCCTGTAATCTCAGCTACTTGGGAGGCTGAGGCAGGAGAATTGCTTGAACCCTGGAGGCGGAAATTGCAGTGAGCCGAGATCGTGCCATTGTACTCCAGCCTGGGCGACAGTGCAAGACTCTGTCTCAAGAAATAAAAAATAAAATTAAAATTCAATTTCTTAGTCTCACTAGCCACATTTTAAGCACTCTCTGGCCACATGTGACTAGTGGCTACCATGCTGGACAACAAAGATATAGACCATCTCTACCACTGCAGACAGTTCTACTGGACAACACTACTGAGCAAGAGGTCAAACATGATTGTTTCCCTTCCCTTAAATAGAATACCTTCCATCTTATTTTAAGGATTATTAATTTACCGAGTCATGCATTGTTTTCTTTTAATTCTGTAGGTGCTGTGTTATTCATGGGGCAGATAAACAAACCCTGAAGAGTATACAAAAGAAACCATGCAAAGCAATGACTACTTTGCTACGAAGAAAGACTCCTTTCCTGCATCTTTCATAGTTCTGTTAAATATTTTTGTACATCGCTTCTTTTTCAAAACTAGTTCTTAGGAACAGACTCGATGCAAGCGTTTCTGTTCTGGGAGGTATTGGAGGGAAAAAACAAGCAGGATGGCTGGAACACTGTACTGAGGAATGAATAGAAAGGCTTCCAAATGTCTAAAAGATTCTTTAAACTACTGAACTGTTACCTAGGTTAACAACCCTCGAGTATTTGCTGTTTGTCCAGTTCAGGAATTTTTGTTTTGTTTTGTCTATATGTGTGGCTTTTCAGAAGAAATTTAATCAATGTGACAGAAAAAAAAAAAAGTTTTATGGTAGCTTTTACTTTTTATGAAGAAAAATTATTTGCCTTTTAAATTCTTTTCCCCCATCCCCCTCCAAAGTCTTCATAGCAAGCGTTATTTTGGGGGTAGAAACGGTGAAATCTCTAGCCTCTTTGTGTTTTTGTTGTTGTTGTTGTTGTTTTATATAATGCATGTATTCACTAAAATAAAATTTTAAAAACTCCTGTCTTGCTAGACAAGGTTGCTGTTGTGCAGTGTGCCTGTCACTACTGGTCTGTACTCCTTGGATTTGCATTTTTGTATTTTGTACAAAGTAAAAATAAACTGTTATGAGTAGTAAAAATAAAGCTATTTCTCTGCTATTTGAAAATACAATAGAAGAAACTGAGCCTTTTAAACATTCGTCAGCCTCTTCTAATTATGTAAACATCAGGAAATTCAAAGCTCGGAGACTTTTCCCATCCTTTTCCTCTAGACCTGACAGTCAAACAAACACTTCCCCGCTTCAACATGTCTCATTTTATAGATCAACAGAGTAACTATTACAGTAATCCTAGTTCTACTCTTAGCTACATTCACTACAGCAATGGCTAAGAATTCTCAGCAAAGAAACGGATTTTGTAGCAAGTACAGAATGAAGTTGCTGGGTACCATGTATTTTGGAAATCCTGGGGGAACAGGAACTGTTTCGTTTTTGGTGACAGGCAGGAGTGTTTTTGAAATGACAGGTTTTTTGTTGTTGTTGTTGTTGTTTTGTTTTTTTCGAGGTAACTTTCCAAGTTGAACTCAAACATCATAATTCTTTTTTTTCTTTTTACAGAGACATGCCTCACCATCTTGCCCAGGCTAGTCTTGAACTCCTGACCTCAAGTGATCCACCTGCCTCAGCCCCACAAAGTGCTGGGATTACAGGCATGAGCCACTGGCATTCAGCCTACAAATACCATAATTCTGAGGTTACCATTTGCCTGCTTTTTAAAAAACTAATTTCTTAAAGATTTATGCAGTCTAACCTAAATCAGAATTTAAGTTTAAAACATTTATCAACACTTAAAAACATTTTTTTCTTTTTAGCCCTTGAGTTCTACTTGCCTTAAACTATACATTAAAACCTCACATTTGGCACTCCATCAGTTTGCCATTTGGAATTATTATTTGTCAAGTGGGCTGAGCTTTGCTGTTCCCAACTATGTATGTGTGCTGTTTTTTTTTTCTTTTTTTTTTCTTTTTTGAGACAGAGTCTTGCTCTGTCACCCAGGCTGGAGTGCAGTGGCGTGATCTCGACTCACTGCAACCTCTGCTTCCTGGGTTCAAGCAATTCTCCTGCCTCAGCCTGCCCAGTAGCTGGGAGTACAGGCATGCACCACTGCGCCTAATTTTTGCATTTTTAATAGAGACAGGGTTTCACCATGTTGGCCAGATTGGTCTCGAACTCCTGACCTCAGGTGATCCGCCTGCCTCGGCCTCCCAAAGTGCTGGGATGACAGGCGTGAGCTACCGCGCCCAGACTACATTTTGATATCTTTAAGTCAATGGTCTGTAGGACTTGTCTTACTTCAAAATGATCAAATTTATGGAAACTCCTTTCCCTGAGGGAAACTGAAATAAATTTAGACTCCGAGACTGCCACAAAAATTACAGGCCCGTGATTGATAGATCATTTTTGCTGTGTAGACATGTTTTCTTTTTTCCTAAAACTTTTTTTGAGAAATTTAAATTTCCATTTCCATTTTGCCACCTAATAATTTGCTTTTTTTTTTTTAGAGATAGGGTCTCAGTATGTTGTCTATGTTGCCCAGGCTGGTCTCAAACCCTTGGACCTCCCAAAGTATTGGGATTATAGGAGTGAGCCACTGCACCAGGTCTCTAATGTTATCTGCAAACATTAACAATGTACTTGGTGTGATGCAGAATGGTGATTTCTCATTTTGCAAATTTCTCATTTAAATCATGCCATCACTCCAAGGTCTCTCAGTTGCCCAGGCTATAATGCAGTGGTGTGATCATGGCTCACTGCAGCCTTGAACTCCTGGGCTCAAGCAGCCCTTCTGCCTCAGCCTCCCGAATAGCTAGGACTTACAGGCACGCACCACCACACCTGGCTAATTTGTTTTTAAAATTTTTTTGTAGAGATGGGGGTCTTTGCTGTGTTACCCAGGCTACTCTGAAATTCCTGGCCTCAGGCAGTCCTCCAGCCTCAGTATATAGACATGTTTGAGCAAATAATGTATCTTATAGATTAGATGTCACACTGAGTTTGAACAAGAGACAGGCTGCAGTTTTCCTAAAGTAACAAAATGATAGACCTTTGTTAAAACTGAGACAAACCATCAGTGTAGTCACTCTTTTGACAGGTCATGAGATGGGTACTTCTGATTCTTCCTTGGACACCGTGGAGGAAGAGAGTAGGTGCTGACCCAAATACACTGAAAGCTCTGACTTAACTGGCCTTTGACTCTGTCCTAAAAAGGAGAGATGACAGGAAATTTTGAAGCAAAAGAAAATCCCAATCGTAACAGAAGTTTACAAAGAGGCCCAAGGGAGTGGCCTTTGTACCAGGAGTGCTGTTTTCTGAAAATGAAAAACTGAATAATACATGAGATTCACATGCAGGGCGGGTAAGAAAGAGCAGGGATGCAGGCATTTCCCCTGGGCCAGCAGAGTAGCAATTGCCCACTTCCTAAGAGTGATCAGTGGTGACAGCTGGGAGAGAGGTGCGAGCTGGGTAAGCTGGAAGGTGACTTCTATGTCCTTGACCTCCTGTGAATGTTGAAAGACACTGTGTCATTTGCCTACTGAGAGTCAGCTTTGGGAAGCCAAAGAGTGGAAGACACTACTGGCTTTAAAGCCCCGTTTCTCTGGGGATTCCCAAACTGTGCCTTCGACCATGTCTTAAATCTTGAAGAAAAAGAGATAGAGATGTTGTGATTTAAATGAGAAATCTGCAAAATGAGAAATAGCTGTTCTTCATCACACCAAGTGCATTGTTGGTGTTTTCAGATAAAATTATTATTAGGTAGCAAAATGGAAGTGAAATTTTTGATTCTTAGTGCCATACCTCTTTCATCTAAGTTTATGATCCCACCTTGACCCTCTCTTGAATCTTGAAGATAAAAATAGAGATGGTGTGATTTAAATGAGAAATTTGCAAGATGAGAAATCACCGTTCTTCATCACACCAAGTACATTGTTAATGCTTGCAGATAACATTATTATTAGGGGCTTGGTGCAGTGGCTCACTCTTATAATTCCAATACTTTGGGAGGCCCAAAGGTTTGAGACCAGCCTGGGCAACCTACTGAGACCCTATCTCTTAAAAAAAAAAAAAATTATTAGGTGGCAAAATGAAAATGAAATTTTAAATTTCTTAGTGCTATACCCCCTTCATCTGAAGTTTATAATCTCTTGCCAAAGGTAAAGTGAAAAATGGCAGGCCTCCATGCCTACCCTTCCTAGACAAAAAACAATAAAAAAATCCCAGGACCAACAATTGAGTCCTGGTGGCGGACTGCCAGGAGCCTCATGAACATCACTGTCAAGTCAGTTCATCTGATGATGGTCAGCTGATTTTTTTTTTTTTTTTTAACTAGATTTGTCTTATTAACTGTGTAAGTTTATTGCTAAATGTCTCCTGGCACTTACTGATATGTCTTCATGTGAAGATGCTGACATCAATAGTTTATGTACAGGAAGCATCATCAGAAAGTCAAACTCTTCCCCTCTCGGAAATATCCTTCTCTGTCAATGACCTCTTTACTCATGTCTTCTGCAAAAAAGATCAGAATAGAACAAACTGAGTTCATTGGAAATTTGAAAAATAAAATAGGGACAGGGTCTTGCTATGCTTCACAGCTGGTCTCCTGAGCTCAAGCAATCCTCTTACCTTGGCCTCCCAAAGTGCTGAGATTACAAGCATAAGTCTCGGTGCCACGCCTTCATTTGCAATTTTAATACACAACAGCTCAGGTGAAAAGATACTCCTTGAACTCCTCTGAATAATCAAATACTGTAGTTCTTCCTCAATTGAAGAAGGAGTAAGTTAATGTTTTTAATTTCCCCAACTGTTTTTCTCCCAGAAAGTTTTCTTAAACCATTAGTCTTCTGTAGTTAGTAAACACTAATAGGCAGGCAGATAAATGAACAACAAATAAATAGTCATGGAAAGCACACAGACCACCAATGCCAAAAACAGCTTTTTTCAGGAGCGCGTGTAATTGTGATTTTTGATTGCATAAGTTCCAGGAAAAATTGTTATTGCTTTGCATGATGGGATTAGATCTAGCAATCGTTCCTGGTATTATACAGAGAGAACCATGGCTTTCAAGTAAGTGCTTTGATACCCACCCAAAGTTAAGAGCCTCTAGGTCCCAGAGGACAACGGTTGAGGGACTTTGCAAACTAAGGCTGGGGGAGATGGAACAGGGAAGAACTGAGGGGAAGAAAAACAAAGTGGGCTTAGGATGGAGAACTTGGGCAGCATGCCAGCAGCTGAGCATCCTCAGTGCACAGCCCTCTGCTAGGGATGCTGTGAGCTGGCCGCCCTGATGGGAAGACTGTCTACGTCTGGCTTCAGGAACTGTCTCGATGGACACAGGATTCCCTTGCCTCCACAGTGCATCTTCTCCTATCAACAAAAGGAAGTAGGAAGACACACCAAGAAGAGGCCTGCAAAAAAGTCTTTTAAAAGTTTTATCTATGGCAGCCCTGCACTCTTCCTTCTTTCCAGGGAATAGAAAAGAGCTCAAAAATCCATACCTTCACATCAGAGGTGAATTGTTCATACATCAAATTCTTATCCAAAGGCGAGGGAAGAACAAGGTGAGCTGGCTCCTGAAGAAGTATTCATGGAATATTAGAGCCGAATGGGGCCTTGAAAAGTCATATTTCATGGTAATCCTGTGCCATATAGACATAATCTTTCCTGTATCAGTAGAAAGTAGATTCCCCATAATGGCACAATTGACATACTAAATTGTGCAATAGGATTACAGCACCATCTTGTGGCCAAAATCAGTACAGCGCTGAACACAAAAAGCTCCAATTTGCTCCGTTCTTACTTGGAGTTTAGTATTAGTTTCTAGTTTACTTTCTTGTGACCACATACAACATTGTGAGAAAAAAAATTCCTCATTATACATATGCATATAATAAAAGTATGAATTTTAAAGAATAGGGGTTATGTAAGTCTGTAGACATTAATGTTACATTTTTGGCTAGGGGATTTCTTGGTATAATTATGCTTTGGGCACAGGGAACTGGAGAGTGGGAAAAGGTGGAAAAAGTCAGAATTTCAAAGTAAATGACTAATGTCTTTCTCTGGTGTGAACCTAAATTCAAATGTCAGTGCTTCCTTCCAGTCTTATGACTATCTTATCAACATGGACGAGGCATTAGTCAAAGAGCTAGTCCTTCACATGGTCACTGAATGCTCTTGGTCACATGCACCATTTGACGACATCCTTGTACCCACGTTCCTTCTGCCCACATATCATACTTATGCAGTTAGGCTCATAGGACAAATAGCTACTCAGAGACTGGTTCCAAATTTCAAGCTATATCTGATATGCAATTGAAAATGTATGTCAATTTTTCTAAATTTCCTAAATTTCTACCCTATTTTAGTGGGTGCTTTAAAAAAGTACAACAATTTAAGTTCAAAGAAGGCTTTACTTAGAAATATGTTGAAATTACATTCTACATAAGGCATATGGGTCTCTACTTGCAAAGTAGTTTTATGAACTAGAGCTAGACTTGTCCCACATGTAAATTTGGAAGCATTCAAGGTTTAAAAGCTTGAAAACCTAAAAGGATAGTTCCCCTCCAAGCTTGTAGGTTAAGGTCCTGCAAACTCCCCTGAGCAGGAGAAATTTGGGAATGCACAATCAGCACTATTTGGGGGCAGGGGGCAGGAAGGATTACTGGGTTTGCAAATGAATTCCCTAGACTTTCTTAATGTTTACCTTAAAAAAAAATTAGAATCATACCACAGCTAGATTCTGCCATCTCACAGATGCTGGATAAGTGGTCAGAAGACATGTCTTGCTTTCCAGAAAAGTTCGTCGTATAATCTCTTTTCTCCTACAGTGCCAATGAGATGCTTATCAAATCATGTTTACTTGTGAGTAACACACATAAATGGCATTTTACCACTGGTTTTGGTCCTCTATCTTTGTGTTCCATTACTAGGAGTTGAAGTTAACTCTGCAAAAAAGGTAAAATATAGTTGACCCTTGAACAGTGCAGGGATTAGGGAGGTTGACCCCTCATGTAGCAGTAAATCTGTATATAACTTTTAACTTCCCAAAAACTTAACTCCTAATAACCTATGGCTGACTGGAAGCCTTACTGATAATACATTAATAAACAATCAATTAACACATATTTTATTATATATATTATAAACTATTCTTACAACAAACTAAGCTAAAAATATTAAAGGAATCAAAGGAAGAGAAAATATATTTACTATTCATTAGGTGGACATGGATGATCAAAAAGGTCTTCATCCTTGTCTTCACGCTGAGTAAGGGGAAGAGGAGGAGGAAAAGGGGATGGTCTTGCTGTCTCAGGGTGGCAGAAGCAGAAGAAAATCTGCATATACACACTGATCTGCACAATTCAAACCCACGTTGTTCGAGGGTCAACTTTAACTCGCTTTTAACCTACCAATTCAGTCAACTAGTTATTTTTCAAATTTTCCCCTCCAAAAAGTCTCTGCTTTATCTTTGGGAGCTATAAACCCTGTAAGATAACTCAAGTTCCACTTTCCTAGCCAGTCTCAGGAAAGGCATTTCAAAGTTCCTTCATCTTTCTTTATAAAAAAATATCAGGCCGGGCGCAGTGGCTCACGCCTGTAATTTCAGCACTTTGGGAGGCCGAGGTGGATGGATCATGAGGTCAGGAGATTGAGACCATCCTGGCCAACACGGTGAAACCCCGTCTCTACTAAAATACAAAAAAATTAGCTGGGCGTGGTAGCACGCACCTGTAGTCCCAGCTACTCGGGAGGCTGAGGCAGGGGAATTGCTTGAACTCAGGAGGCGAAACTTGCAGTGAGCTGAGATGGCGCCACTGCACTCCAGCTTGGGCAACAGAGCAAGACTCCATCTAATAAATAAATAAATAAATAAATTCATGGCAAAAGTACTGTTGGTTTTAACATCTTACCTCTTTTCTATTCTCAACTCGTAGGTCCTGCTATTCTTGTTAAACCCTGGGAGTGACCACTGGAAGACTCAAACTAAAACTTACTGTTGCCAAAGTTTTTAAAAAATGATAAATGAAAAGGAATTTGCAGTTAGGGGATTATTGAACTGACCACAAAGGATTAGAAAACCAAAACCTCTCTACTGAATTAAATGTGTTCCAATACCTAGAACAGTGCTTGGTACATACTATTATTATGACTGGAATACAAAATTGAACTGATAAATACCTGCTTTATTTTCCCTTCACCATTAACATTTTAAGCTGTTTTTGAGTTTCAACTTCTTAGAAAAGGCAATTTCTGAAAAGCATAAAATTTGCCTTTTCCTATTTATAATAGAAATTGAATAAGAAACTACTAGAAGTATACATAATTTTAAACTTAGAATTTAGGGATCATGTAAATAGCTGCCTACTTATAATCTGTACTATGCATTTCCCAAAGAGTTTTAACATTACTATTTTAGTTAAAATTGTTATTACAGAAGCGAAGTTCATCAACCTCCTGCCATTACTGGGTATATCAAATTAAAATGCAATGTAACATGTGGAGAAAAAAAACTTTACTGGTATTACAGCAAAAAAATTCACATAAGATACATAAATTATGATACCTCAAAGCTAGAGGCAAATGAAATACACCTAATTATACAAATTCTATACAATTAAATCAAGAATATTAGGAAAATTTCTTGCAAAAATGTCAAAAAAAGATTTGATCTGGTCGGGCACAGTGGCTCACACCTGTAATCCCAGCACTTTGGGAGGCCATAGCGGGTGGATCACCTGAAGTCAGGAGTTCAAGACCAGCCTAGCCAACTTGGTGAAACCCCATCTCTACCAAAAATACAAAAATTAGCCAGGTATGGTGGCATGTGCTACTAGGGAGGCTGAGTCCCAGCTACTAGGGAGGCTGAGGCACGAGAATCGCTTGAACCTGTGAGGTGGAGGTTGCAGTGAGCCGAGATCGCACCACTGCAGTCCAGCCTGGGCGACAGAGTAAGACTCCATCTCAAGAAAAAAAAAAAAGATTTGATCAAACCAAGATTTTAGAAAAACAAAACCAAAAACAGTGTGACTTGGTTAACATTTATTTAATTTTGAGAACATAGTAAAAAACAGAAACAAACAAAAACATCATCTATTTCTTCACAATTTTGAAAATGTCTGGCTTGAAACACCTTTGACATTTATCTCACTTTTGCTCTCAAGTTTCAGGCTGCTGCATCCATGGCTGGCTGGCTGGCAGTGATGCTCTTTTCTGCTTTCAAGGTTTCTGTGGGCTTGGAATAGTTCCAAGGCCGTCTATTTTCTGTGAATCCATAAAGTTTTCTAAGGGCCACTCGAGCAGCCTCTTCTTCTGCAACCAATACTGTTTCCCCAGGTCCTTCTGCAATCAACTTTTTATCACTAGAAAGAGAACAAATAGTAGTCTTAAATTACATGGAATATTGTAAGACAGTACACAAAGCAGTTATAAAGCAATTATGCCTTCTACATCTATTTCAATAACACCCATTAGAAGTAACACAATAGCTCTGATAGATCATCTTTTGGATTTTAACTAGATTTGTTGCAGGTTCATTACATATGGTAATTAGACAAAGATGCACTTATGTTTCCTTAGAAAGATATACAACTCTATCAAGTCAAAAAAGCAAGTCGTATCTACGTTTTCAATTGTTGATGAGAGAATTGGAAGAATATGTAAATAAATATCTCCTTATGAAAACCTGAAACTAGTAAAATTATCTGGAATTATGACTACTTTTATTTTTAATGTGTGATATAACTTGGGAAAAGATTCTGTTGAAAAAATTACGCCTTTTGAGTCTGTCATTTAAACTTTAACACAAATGAGAAACCAGAAATCAGTTCTATATTTCAAATTAATAACTTTAGGCTGGGCATGATGGCTCACGCTTTTTTTTTTGAGACCGAGTCTCGCTCTGTCGCCCAGGCTGGAGTGCAGAGGCACGATCTTGGCTCACTGCAAGCTCCGCCTCCTGGGTTCGCACCATTCTCCTGCCTCAGCCTCCTGAGTAGCTGGGACTACAAGCGCCCGCCAACACGCCCGGCTGGTTTTTTGTATTTTTAGTAGAGACGGGGGTTTCACCGTAGCCAGGATGGTCTCGATCTCCTGACCTTGTGATCCGCCCGCCTTGGCCTCCCCGTGGCTCACAGCTTTAACACCAACACTTTGGGAGACCAAAGCAGGAGGACTGCTTGAGCCCAGGAGTTCGGGATCAGCCTGGGCAACATAGTGAGACCTCTGGAAAAAAAAAAAAAAAAAAAGATATAGTATATAAATAAAAAGAAAAAAAAAAAGAATGTTAGAGCTTCAAAACAGGCTCAGATTTTAAAATCATTTTATATATTTCTAATCCAGTCTAATTTATTCCCAAGTGAGGAAACACTCAATGTTGGCTATGAGTATTCTATTGATAAATCTAACGTAGGTATTCCTCTGCTTTACTGATATTTCTAGATCATAACCATTTATCTTCCTTAAAAATGTAAAATGTTCCTTCAAGGGAACAAAGAATGTAGAATGTGCACATCAAATAACTATAATCCTATTTTTTTTGCTACTTCTGAAATATATTTAACTACTTTCTGGAAATTTTCTGACCTAAAATTTCATCTGTGCAATTAAAAGAAGCATCTCCTGAAAGTTTCATGCATGGCAACTGCATTTACTAAATCAGATTCATTTGGCAACTGCATTTACTAAGTCAGATTCAATATAAGCTGATTTGAAAGTGAAGACCGAAACCAAATTAAAGAAAAACTAGTGAAGCTACACAAATAAAACAACAATATGGAATAAATTTGCTAAAAAACATCTGTTATAATTGGAAATGAAACAAAGGTTATATAAGTGAAACTTTGTAATAATAAACACATACAAATTTGCACAAAGTTTGAGAATCAGAAAAAGTCATCTTAAAGTGAATAACGAGCATAGAATTTTGTTTTTAGTCTAATGTTGCTGGTTTTATCACTGATCATGTTTTAAAAAGTCATTATGTAAAATCTACAAAAACACTACTACCCAATAGTAATCACTGTAGTGATATGGCATATTACTTCTTACATTTTTTTTTTTTTAGATAAAAGATCATTCTCCAAAATGTCCCAATCTCATTAAAAATTCGTTTAAAATGTCGCCTGTAATAGCTGTACTATATTCCATCATGTACACATATCATTTCCCTCTTGTGGAATATCAAACTTATGTCTAATTGTTTTTTAGTTCAACAACTATTTACTGACCACCATGTCCCAGCAACTGTTCAAAGTATGGAGCATAAAGAGGTAAACAACAAATGTCTTTGTTCACAAAATTTGCCTGCAAATTTAAGGCAAACAACCAAAAGTTGAGATACCAAAATCAAAGAACATAAAAAATTTTAAGATGCTTGGCATTTTGTCAACATTATTCACAGAAATATGGCACATTTTTTTCCTACCAGCAGTGTATAAACTGATGATAAAAGATATGTTTAAAAAGTTTGCCAATCAGGTAAGGAACAAAGAGTATCTCACTGTTTTTGCATTTCAATAAATAAAACTTTTTACACTATCCATTTTCCCCATGTGGTAACTTCTATTTCTTTTATACTTACAAAGTCTTTCGTGATACAAGGATTAGAAAAAAATTTACCTAAATTTTAATCTAGCTATCTTAAATATTCAATATTTACATTTAACACTTTAATCTTGACATCTGAGATTAATTTGGGGCAGGTCAACTTTTTACTAACAAAACTAAAAAGCTCTCAACATGGGTTGATTTATACATTTTGATGGATAACTAAGGCCCTTCTTTTTCCAGTTCTAGGCTCAGCTGAAGCTACTGACAAGAATGGATTAAGGTTAAATCTGTAACACGAACAAGTCAACATTTGTACTTCTACACAGAAAAATTTAAGATAACACACTGCAAGTCTATAGCAAATAGCTGACTGACAAAAGCTACTATTAGCAAAACTCAGATTCCTCCTAAGCATAACTAGCGGGAAGGGAAGTAGTCAATAATAACCATGGGGAAGAGATTTTTAAAAAATCTTTTCATGCAATTAGAAGTTACGTTAAGGAATCTGAAGAGGTTATGTTAACATTCCTTATGGAATGTGAAGAGTGTTTTTAAGGCTTTGTGAGGAGTCTGTTTTTAGGATTTCCTCAAAGTTATAAAGTTAAGATTAAAATTTCACTAACCAGTATAAGCCAACAAAATACAAAGGCAAAGCTGTGGTGCCACCAGACTGCCTAGTAAGTCTTGATTCAGGAGCTGAAATATTCCTTTTCTTCAGTTCTTCTACCAATAGCCCCATGGGATTTATTATCTTCCACATCTCAAAGAGCTCTTTTCCAGTCATTTGAGTAATTAAGAAGTCCTGCATATAAAAATATAATTTATACATTTTAATTAGTAGAAAGAACATTAGGACAATTCAAAATACATTTTTTACACTTTTTAAATTACAGAAGCCACAGAGTACATTTTTAACAGAAATTTAAAACTTAATGGGAAACGAAAGACAAAAAGTACTATTCTTTTTCATTCCCATAGTTTTTACATAAATTTTATTACAAAAATCATAGTTGGATTAAAAAAATCTGCAAGCCTGAGAAACCTATTTCAAGCAGTATGATCTACCAAAATTCCACAGAAGGTAGAATCCTATAATTTTTTTTTTTTTCTTTTTTGAGACAGGGCTTCACTCTATTGCCTAGACTAGAGTTGCAGAGGCATGATCACAAGCAGACTGAAACCTTGACTTCCTGGGCACAAGCAATCCTCCCAGCTCAGCCTCTTCAGCAGCTGAGACTACAGGTGCACATCACCATACTCGGCTAGCTTTTAAATTTTTCATAGAGATGAGGTCTCCATAAGTTGCCCGGCCTAGTCTCGACTCCTGGCCTCAAAGGATCCTCCAGCCTTGGCTTCTCAAAGTATTGGAATTACAAGCATTAGTCACCATACCCTGCCCTATCTTATAATTTAGAATTATATTCCTACTAGTAAGAAAAAAAAATTTAAAAAATTAACGAATAAAAAGTAGTAACTTCTCATAGAAACTCATGTAAAATGGCACTCAGGGCCTCTAAATAACAATACTTCCTCCATTAATAATGTTTTTAAAAACTCAGCCAGGTGAGGTGGCTCACACCTGTAATCCCGGCACTTTGGGAGGCCGAGGAAGGCAGATCACTTGCGGCCAGGAGTTTGAGACTAGCCTGGCCAACATGGTGAAACCCTGTCACTACTAAAAATACAAAAATTAGCCAGGCGTGATGCTGCACACCTGTGAACCCAGCTACAAGGGAGACTGAGGCACAAGAATTGCTTGAACCTGGGAGGTGGAGGTTGCAGTGAGCCAAGATCATGCTACCACTACACTCCAGCCTGGGCAACACGGCAAGACTCTGTCTCAAAAAATAATA
The DNA here is from genome assembly GCF_009828535.3 of Hylobates moloch. Lineage (NCBI taxonomy): Eukaryota > Metazoa > Chordata > Mammalia > Primates > Hylobatidae > Hylobates > Hylobates moloch. Next base: position 17,868,492 of record NW_026652276.1, read on the forward strand.
AAAAATAATTTTTAAAAATCATTTAATAATTTCACATAAACTTTTAAAACTGTAACATAGTAGTAATTATTTATATGACTAAGATAACTGAGAAATTATGAACATTCAAAGCAGAATTGATTTTGCCAGTAAAAAGTGTTATGTTGTATGGAAACTATGGAAGCAAACATTAATTTTCACAGCAATTTACATATTCCAATTAACTTGTATTAACAAACATTAGTAATATGATAACAGGATGGATGGATGGACGGATGGAGGCAGGAGGGAAGAAATTTAAAAAGATCACTTAGTTCATGAAATGAAGTCAATTCATTACAACACTCCTCCAAGCACCAGAACACTTTCAGCTTCATTAATAAAAAATATTAGGCCAGGCGTGGTGGCTGATACCTATAATCCCAGCAGTTTGGGAGGCCGAGGTGGGAGCATCACTTGAAATCAGGAGTTCAAGACCAGCTTGAACACCATAATGAGACCACGTCTCTACAAAAAAAATTTAGCTGGGCACAGTGGCACATGCCTGTGGTCCCAGCTACTAGGGAGACTGATATAGGAGGATGGCTTGAGCACAGGAAATCAAGGCTGCAGCGAGCTGTGATTGTGCCACTGCACTCCAGCATGGACAACAGAGACGCTGTCTCAAAAAAAAAAAAAACTTACAAATCCATTCTCAATAGGGGATTTTGAAATGTTTTAATATACAGAGGTAGGGCTGGGCGCGGTGGCTCACGCCTGTAATCCCAGCATTTTGGGAGGCCGAGGAGGGCGGATCACGAGATCGAGACCATCCTGGCTAACACGGTAAAATCTCGTCTCTATTAAAAACACAAAAAAATTAGCCGGGCGTGGTGGCGGGCGCCTGTAGTCCCAGCTACTCGGGAGGCTGAGGCGGGAGAATGGTGTGGACCCGGGAGGGGGAGCTTGCAGTGAGCCGAGATTGCACCACTGCACTCCAGCCTGGGCGACAGAAAAAAAAAAAAAAAAAAAAATATATATATATATATATATATATATATATATATACAGAGGTAGATATGCCATATATGTATACACACATATATAAAAATCACTGAACTGCTATCTGTCATATAGAATAACCAAGTGTAAGGTAAGGAAACACAACTCTTTCCCATCATCTAAGATATTAATAGGAATATAGAAAGAAAGCTCAATTTTTCTTAAGTGATTACCTTCTATTGTCTCCTATTTTTTGCTATTTGCTCCTGGTCTTAATAACTTATTAGAATTTTCTAGTAGGGTGTGAGTTGAATACTCCAATCTCATCTCCCCAGAATAGGGAAGCAGTATGAAGAAATGATGTTTCTCAATGAACATTTGATCATTAAAAACCTCCCACTTAGAACAACTCCAGCTGTCGCTACACAAGATCATCCAAATACATACTCTGCAGCATGGCTAAGAGTGCTGTTCTAATTTCCAGATGCAGAGATATCACCTGGAGAGCTAGTTAAAATACAGATTCCTAGGCCCTACTCCCAGAGATTATGTACTCTGAGGGGGTGCCTGAGAATTTGCATTTCTATCAAGTTCTCCAGTGATGCTGATACTGATGCTCAAACCACTTTCTTAGTAATACTGTTAGCTCTTCTGTACACTGGCTCTTAAAGGTCCAGACTCATCTCTGATCACTTCGCCAAATGCAATATGATCCAGCCACAAAAAATTAACTGTAGTTCCCAAGCACGAGCTCATCCTTGACATTGTCTTCCCAAAACATCCTTTTAAGGGGCACAAATCACTTCTGCAAAACCTTTTCTAGCCTTACTAAAGTTGGTTGTTGCCTCCTCTAAGTTCACTCTGCACCTGAAAACCTCCAGGAAAGCACTTCCACACTGCATTCCATCTGAATAATGAGCTGTGAGTAGGATCAAATCCTATTTAGATAGTGGTTTCAGAGCTCAGCAGAGTGCCTGGCCCATAGTAAGGCACTCAATATTAAGTGGATGAACAAATGAAACAGGACAATCCAAACCTGTCAATTCTACTATAAGAGACATCAAAGCTCAACTTAGAAATAGATATTTGAATTATCTATGTTTCATAAGATCTTTACTTGGAACTGTTAAGATGCATTACAATATGGTAAATATTTCCAACAGTTTCATGACTACCTTGTAGAATTTCAAAACGGTGACCAAAAATTATTCAGAGTTTTAAAACTTACTCCACAGAAGTTATAGTTTGGAAATCAAAAAGGACTTTGTCAGAATTTCTATAGAAAAAACTAACTGGGGGGAGAAAGATAGGTCTTACCTATGAACAAAGCCTGAAGTGTCAGTAAATACAGATATTCTCTAACAAAATTATCAAACTTGGTATCAAAACTAAATGGAAAGATTCCAACAGCATGTGATGCTGGTTTAAAGACTGAACGTCAGTCAGATAGGTGCCTGAATTAAGACTTTTTTTATGACTTAAAGTGATTGTGTGGACTCACTATTATCAAAAAGTGAACAAAACCTCGTTTTCATCCAATGGCAGAGGATAAAACTTCTCCCAGTTAATAAATTATAAAAGGACAGTGGGAGTCAAGTTGTACCAATTACATAAGAATCTGAATTAGCTAAGCCACTAGCTAACAAAGAAGTATACATTAGAGGGACTTGAAATCCAAGATTTCATCACTTGGAAGAGCAGACAGCAGCTGGTACTGAAGCACAGGCCTCTGCATAGTGTCCTTTGACTTCACTCACTCACCAAACATCTACTGAGTATCTCTCATGCAGGCAGTATCCTTGGCCCTAAGGATGTAAACTTAAAGATGATATGGCTTGTGGTCCTTCAGAAATCACAACCCACAATTTAATATTCACTTCTGATGATATCCATAATAAGAGACAACTGGAATAATTACAGCCCTTCCATAAAAAACCTTTAGGTCTTTCTCAGTTTTTCTTGGGAGAAAAATTCACTTCCAAGGTGATATATCAAAGAAGTGAATTACAAAAGAATATTTTCCCTTCTGTCTATCTCAAGCATGTCCAATTATTACATACCCTGATGAAAAGTGCAGTCCTCTCGGGTCCACTGCTCTGTAACAGGGCTCCAATAACTGCAAAGAAAGTCTGCTGTAATACAGTCGGGGGCACTGGGAATTCCTCACTCAGTGTTAACTGCTCCACAGACAAGTTTCTAGCCACGTGACACACGACTTCCTCACCAGTGAGAAAGTCAGTAAGATTTTTGATGCCTTCAGTGGGCAGGTCTGGGTACTCGTCTTCAAGGAATTGTGTGAGGCAAGTCTGTGAAAAAGATGTCCCTTGTTCGGATAGTTCTTGATTACTTTTAAGATTCAGAAGAACAGCTTCTTTCTCTATCCCAAGTTGTTGGCGTTTGGCCTCCTCACTTTTAATATAGCAGCTATTAACAAATGCAGTTTTGAGAAGATCTAAGGAAAAGCTTTCCTGTAACCGATGTCCAAAAGCTTGTATTTCCGCATGGTAATCCCAGTTCGGCTTCTCTGAACTGAAAATGTAAAGACAGTAAAGAGAACAACCTGTTACTGTGATATAAAAATTGTTCACTGTGTTGTAATGTTATTAATCATATAAAGGAAATGAAAGAAGGTTATATTTCTTTTTAATGCCAGGCTGATATTCTAAATGTTAATCATATAAAGGAAATGAAAGAAGGTTATATTTCTTTTTAATGCCAGGCTGATATTCTAAATGTTAAGACTGAAGTCAGATACTGGCAGTCCTTTGCTATATTCTACACATATGATTGAATTAATTTTCCCTTTGATCCAATTGTCACATGAAATTGGTTCTTCAATATAAAAGACCAAGCCATTAGCCTTTTAGGTTCCTTATTTCTGCTCTAACCATGAAACTATGTTTTATACCTAAGTATGAAACATAAATGTTAATTTCACAGATTCAAGCCATAAACACTAGGTATGTTATATTTGCAGTCATCTCTCAATATCTGTGGGGGATTAGTTACAAGGACTCTCCTGGACACTGAAATTCATGGATGCTCAAGTCTCTTATATAAATGGTGTAGTACAGGCCCACTTCATTTCATTTTATTTCCGTCTATTGTGCTTCACAGATTTATTGCATTTTATTTTTACAAATTGAAGGTTTGTAGCAATTCTGCATGTTCTCACTTTGTGTCTCTGTGTTACCATCTTTTAGCAATAAGGTATTTTAAATTAAGGTACATAAATTGCTTTTTAGACACTACTACTGTACACTTAATAAACTACAGAATAGTATAAACATAACTTAGGTATACACTGGGAAACTAAAAAAGTCATGTGACTCGTTTTATTGTCGTGGTCTAGAACCAACCCTACAATATGTATGAGGTATACCTGTATTTGTATATAACCTATGCACATCCTCCTGTATACTTTAAGTCATCTCTGGATTACTTATACGTAACACAATATAAAACCCCTTTAAGAAACAAAGGGAAGCAAAGTATGAAAACCTGGGTTGAAAGTCATAAGATATACATATAACATATACACCTATATAATCTGTCCCACCCATAAAGTTTCTTCCAACTTTGAGAGCCTAAAATACTTAACCTTATAATAAACAAGGGAATGGGAATTAAGAAGAGATTTTATTTTTTGCCATAATCTTCTCTGTTAGAAGACCATTCCTACTGGTAAGAGTTCAAAGTGGATCAACATTTTTTGAACGGCAATGTTTAAGTACTAACAGCTTTCAAAATTTCATACTACGTATGCGTCCCCAAAGATGAAATAAAGATACACGCTGTTACATAGGTTTTCACGGCAATAATATGGAGCTCATAGGCCCATATACAGAGCCATAAAAAAGAGTGAGGTACATCTCTTTGTAATGCCATGACAACATGTCAAAGACACATTATTAAAGAGAAAAGATGAAGAAATTTAAATTATATAAAGTATGATCTGGTTTGAAGCTATAAAAACCTGTGTCTCTCTCTGCCAAATCTGTTACCAGAACAACATTAATTAGGGCAAAAATCTAAAGCTAACTTTTTTTCCTTTTACTCTAGACAGCAGACTTCAGGTTGTGGATTAATTTTTTTTCTCCTTAATTTACGATGCTGTGGACTGCTTTCTTCCCGCTTATCGGAATTCTCAGGCATTACAAATGGGGGCTACAACATCCAAGTCCACATAAGGAAGACCCTCCAACTAGCCCCATTTCTCCCAATTTTCAGTAGACAAAATCCTAAATTGGTAGTTTCAAAACGTCTGGAGCAGCCCGAAGCTCTACCGCCCGCGGCACAAACCCATTTTGTTTGCCTCAGGCCACGCGTCCACAGCTCACGGGTGTCTCTATCGCAAACTTCCTAAGGCTTAATCCAGGGGCGCATCAGCCGCAGGCACGACGCCGCGGGAAGAAGACCCAGTGTCTGCGACCGCCACCCTAAGACCGCCAGCCTGAGACCTCTTCCCGAGGTGGCTCCTACCGGCGCACGGGCGGCGGCGGGCACCGCAGAAGGCGCCGCCGCTCTAACTCCTTCTGGAAGCGGAAGGCGGCGCGGAATCCCTTCTTCACTCCCCGAACCGGAGGGACCAGCTTGGGGGCGACTGGGGCCAGGAGGCAGCGAGGCCCCTGCTGCAGCAATCTTACCAGCCCGGACGCCATTGCACGGGAGAAAACGATGGAGGACGGAACGAAAGTAGTCGGGCCAGTGTCCCCGTAACACACTTCCCCCGGAACCCGGAACGCGGAGAGAGGGCAGGGGCAGAGACAGCCCCCGGGGCGGGGCGACTGAGAGAGAGCGGGGGCGGAGACAGCCCCGGGGCGGGGTCACTGCGGCCGCCTTGACGCTACGCTTGCGCTGGTTCTCGCCTCACTTCGAGTTACTTTCCAATGATCCGGGCTTGAGGTCGTTCGGGTCCACAAGTTTCTGAGAGAAGTTGCTTCACCGTCTCAGTTACTCTCTTGTTCCTTCTTCTCTCGTTACAGCAAAACAAACAAAAATCTGTTTCGCTTTCAGGTTAAGGAAACATTTAAATCCTCAAAAAAAGAAAACATTTTTAATTTAGACCATCAGTCCGGCCACTATTAAGCAAGTATTTACCGAGCTTTCTATTTTTGACCCAGCACGCCTCCAAAAGCCTTAGTTTTGGAAACGCTAGACTCAGAAATGTTGGCTTATCCAAAATTAAAATTTTTCTTTAAAAGCAATCTAATAGTACATATTTTTAAACATCCGGAAAATGACTGGAAAAAAGAAATATAAAGCGGTAACTGTGGAATTACGGTTTCTTCCTTCTTTATCTTAACACTCTTTAACAATGTAATTCTATTGCTTTCCTACCAAACTTAATACAGTGCAATTTTTAAAAGAACATATTAAGTCACAAAGGGAGGCTTGTTTGAATTCCCAGTTTTGAGTTGCCTGCTGAACATCTAGACCCTCAAAGGGGCAATGCTTTCTGTGATCTCTTTTTTAAAGGCATCTGTGTCCCCAGCAGTCACCCAGATTGGACTCCTATGTCTTTGATTGTTTTTGTTTCCACAAACCCTCTCTTCGGTCCAGTTACCACCAAGTGCTTTTTCAATTTATTTCCACTGCAGGTACCTGGTGGCTCTCCTCACCTCTTTCCGTGGTTACTGTAATTGGCCTGGTACCTTCCTCCCTTCCCCAGACACGGCTCACCTACATTCATCTCTCTGAAACACAGACCACAAAGCATGTTATGACTTAGCTCAAGAATTTTCAGTGCCAGGATCATACAACTCAATTTGGGTTTCTCAGCTTGACCATTTCAAAAGGGAGAATCTAAATGGTTCATCTCAGCTTATAAAAGGGTTCCCTTTGGGAAGGGAGAGAGCAAAAGAGGGGCTGAGCACACACCAAAAAACAAACTGATGGATTTCTGGTTGAAGGAAATTCTCCAAGAAGGGGTGAAAGGAGGTTACGATTGACCTTCTTGTTACAATGTATGTAAAGTATTGAAAATTCATGGAACATCAATCCAATAAATGGATTAGGAGAAAATGCAGGGAACTGTCATTTCTGTAGAATTTCATTTATTAGGAAAAATAATCTAAGCCAGTTGTAGCACAATCATGTTAAGTTAAAATGAGGTGTCTCTGTGTTGAGAGTTTCTCAGTCATACAACAATGACAGCATCATTTGCAGATTAAAAAAATGTAGGTCCTCAAAAGATTTCTCCTACTAATGCCCTTCATGGAACTCAAGAATTAACCAGTTTTTTTTTTTTAAATTTGCTCATACATTTGTTAATTTATTCAATAAACACATAATAGGAGGAGCACTTGGTTCCAGGATCCAGGCTCAGAAAACTTTAAGGAAGAAAAAGGCCAATGTGTTTTTCAGCCCTCAAAAACCTGATTTTTCCTTTAACCTGCTGTTAGCCCTAATTTGATCAAAGCTCACAGATGTCAACAACTTTCAAGTTTTCATTGGGTTAAGGTCAGGTGGAAGGGTGGGGAAAAGTCGCACTTAGGAAGAGGAGGTGAGGCGATTGAGGGTTCACTTTAACCCTTGGGGAACACAACCTTTTGTGTTTTGATGCCAGGGATATTGCTTATATATTCCTTCAATGATGGTGAGGGCAGCTGGAATACAGGGCAGCTGGAATACAGCTGGAATACAGAAAGATGGATAACAAAGTTAGTAAGCTCTGCTATAGGACCTTCCTGGACAATCAAGCAATTCTGAACCACCTGGGATTACTCACCACTACTTCATAGATTAGCTAAGGAATAACTACCAAATAGTGGCCTTTAATCCAACTCACAAGGAAAATTACAGACAGAAATAATTCCATAGAATGAAAATTACTATAGTTAAAACTGTTCAAAATACAAAATTGGAGTTACTGATAAATATCGATATAGAATCAGTCTTCACCAAAGTTACATCTGTTCAACCTAGCTTTGGAAAATTTGACCTGATGGAAAATTTGACTTGATAGATCTAAAAGCTGCAACAGAAAACTCGTGATAGTAAAACTGATTAGCAAAAAGCCTTAGTAAACCTGAGCAACAAATAACATCTTAGGAAATAAATGTGGAAAAAAATTCATGAAAATACATTAAGCAATATAAACATGAAAATACAATTAGAAATAGGATACTTGTGCTGTATAGAAAATTGATCAAGAAATTTAACTGGTTTCATGGAGCTTATTCCAGAAAACATTTTCTCAAAAAAATGCATCAATGTTAGTATAATTCTGTTATAAACACTTTAATTCATAATTATGGAAGCAAAAACTTTTTGGTGTGTTAGCAGCCAGCAAGATGGCTCTCAACAAGCCCCACCTCCTGGTACTTACACCCTTGTATATTCCCCTCTCACATTGTGCCGGGATTACTCTGTGTAACCAATAGACCATGGATGTTTTTATCAATTCTGGGGTTAGGTAATAAAATACATCATAGCTTCCATTTTGGTCAGATACCTTGTATTTCTTGGATTAGTCTCCTATCAGGAAGTCAGCTGCTATGTTATGATGTTGCCTAAGAAACTATGTAGAAAGGCTCATGTGATGAGTAGCTGAGGCCTCCCACTAACAGCCATGTGAATGAATGAGCTGTCTTAGAATTGGATCCTCCACTCCCAGTCAGACTTTCAGATGACTGCCTACTGGCCAACGCTTTGACTGCATCCTCATGACAGACCCTCAGCCAGAATCACCCAGCTAAACTGCTCCCAAACTCCTGGCCCTCAGGGAATGTATCAGATAATAAACGTTTGTTGCTTTACGCCACTAAGTTCTGAAGTAATTTGTTACATAGCAACAGATAATTAATACACTTAGGGTCAAATCAACTGGATGAAAATGGCAAAATAAAAAATACTCTATATTCATGAGACTTAGGGGATGACCTCAGAGTGCTGGGTCTAGATGGAAGCATGGATTTTGCTAGATGCGGAAGAGATGGAAAGGAGGATCAACATTCCATAACATGAACAAAGTCATCAGGAATGATGATGACTTAGTAAATTCCCCTCCAAAAAGTGAAAGCTGCCTGACCCTTTAACCCCTGTAGGTATAGATCCCCTTTCCTGTCATTAGGGATACTTTTGAGAAACAAGTTCAGGAAATATCAAGGAAGATGTCAAGCACAGTGTTTCCACTTTACCCATGTTCCTTGATGTTTCTGCTAAACTGAGCAATGTTTGGATCTGAGAGAGGGATGCCTGTTACAGGAAAAGGAATATTTTAAAGGATTATAAAAATAAGTAAAAACTGGTCATGAGAGGGAAACATTAGTAGAGATATTAGAGAGGGAAATATTAGTGGAGATATTAGACCACTATGACTATAATATTGAAACTTCACACTTTTGTTTCTCTTTTTAAATAAAGCGTTGTAAAAGCGGTTTGAGATTTTTGCAATGTGATTATTATGCTGGCCTGCAGTGTGAAACTTGGGTAAAAATCCAGAGAATGGGCTAAAAGAACTCCTGGCAAAACTACTGAACAAAATTACCAAGTCTTCTTTCCTCTCTGGGATGAAACTGTGTCTCCAGATCTTTTGGCAAGGCCCAAGGAGACGAAGCATGTCCAAAAGCAATAAATCACTGTAGACTTCTTTTTCAGTCTGTTCCACAGATTTAACATGTATTGAACAGATAAACATCGATTAGGTATACATTATAACAACTGCTGAAAGACACTGAAAAGTTTTTTAAGTATTTCCTCTTGATTAGAGTTAACCAGATTATAGCCATTAAAAGTTATAAATTTAAGAATCTGGGCCGCGTGCCGTGGCTCATGCCTGTAATCCCAGCATTTTGGGAGGCTGAAGCAGGCGGATCATGAGGTCAGGAGTTCAAGACCAGCCTGGCCAACATGGTGAAACCCCGTCTCTACTAAAAATACAAAAATTATCTGGACATGGTGGTGTGTACCTGTAGTCCTAGCTACTCAAGAGGCTGAGACAGGAGAATTGCTTGAATCTGGGAGGTGGAGGTTGCAGTGAGCCAAGATAGCACCACTGCACTCAAGCCTGGGTGACAGAGCAAGACTCTGTCTCGGAAAAAAAAAAGAAAAGAATCTGGATAATCTGGATACTGCATACTAATAAGTTATTCTTTATTTTATATCATTATATGGTTTATATCTATTTTTGAAAATACTCAATTAGTGAAATATTGCCTTATAATTTACATATGTAATGTCATATTCTCAGTGAGTTATGTCCTACAATCCTCGTGATGGTGTCAAAAGACAAACATTAGACAAATTAAATTTAAGAGTTTAATTGATCAAAGAATGATGAATCAGGCAACCCCCAGAACCAGAACACATTCAGAAAGACTCCAGGACTGTCGCATGGTCAGATAACATTTATGGACAGTAAAAGGAAAAAGTATGTACAGAAAATGCAAATGAAGGACAGAAACAGCTGGTGTCTGCTTTATTCGAATAGGGCTGCCTGTGGTTGGATGAGACTTGGCTACTTTTACAAGAGCAGGTGACAGTCTTTTGTACATCAAGTTAGGTTACAGTTCACTGTGTACTGAGAAACCTTTAGGCCAAAATTAAAATATGTACGGCGGAGGCTTTAGTCCAAACTTAATTTAACAGTACTACAAGTTAAGTATCAGTATCGCCATAATTGTATCAGCCTGGGTCTTACCAAGAGAACAAAGGCACACCAGATGGTTCCAGGAAGGAAATTGAATACAAGGAACTAGTTACAAAGGTGTTAGAAGTACTGAAAAGCTTAAGAGATTAGGGACAGCAAGACTGGAGACACAAAGGGAACAGATGGTACCAGAGTACAGGAGTTAGGTGAGCCCCTGGGACCAAGAACCCCAGCAGAGACTGCCTGTTGAGGGCTGCGACAAAAGAGGGAAGCTATAGCCAGTGGGGACTGGAGCCACAAAGAAGGCACACTCCCTAAGCAGAAAGAGTAGAGGAGAAATACCCTGGTTTCTTCTTTCCTCCTATCTTCCAATGTCCCACCACTGCCTCCATCATACAAACTTATCAGGAAGCAAGTCGGTTAGGAAGTCTGGGATATGTAGTTTGCAGAAGTCAACCCCCTGCAATATAGACCAAGCAAGGTACACATAGAGTGGATCTGATAGCAATAGGCAAATGGCTAGCCTGTGATTACACTTAAAGTATCTGAAATGTGAAGAGTAGAAAGTCAAGGCCACATTAGAATGCTGACCCATTAAGCTAACATATCTTAGTTCATCCAAATGTTAAAGGTAGGAACTTCTTATTACAATAAATAATATTGGCATTTATGATTATCAGATTATCATCATTATCATTCTTACAGTACAACTATAAAATACTCCCTCAAGGAAGTCTAGCATGACACAGGTATTTAGAGTCAGAGGAGGTGATGGCAGGATAGACATTTAGAGATCAAGGTCCAAGGTAAGGGGCCAGACACGGTGGCTCAAGCCTGTAATCCCAGCACTTTGGGAAGCTGAGGTGGGTGGATCACTTGAGGTCAGGAGTTTGAGACCAGCCTGGCCAACATGGTGAAAACCCATCTCTACTAAAAATACAAAAATTAGCCTGGCGTTGTGGCGTGCACCTGTAATCCCAGCTATTCTGGAGGCTGAGGCAGGAGAATCATTTGAACCAGGGAGGCAGAGGTTTCAGTGAGCTGAGAACGTGCCACTGCACTCCAGCCTGAGCCACAGAGTGAGACTCTAAAAAAAAAAAAAAAAAAAAAAAAAAGTCCAAGGTAAGAAGCATGAGTTAACAATAAATACCACACATTATCTCTGCTTCCGACATCACCATTAAAAGGTAACATTCGGAGAGGCTGAGGCAGGAGAATGGCGTGAACCCAGGAGGCGGAGCTTGCAGTGAGCCGAGATCGTGCCACTGCACTCCAGCCCGGGCGACAGAGCGAGACTCCGTCTCAAAAAAAAAAATAAATAAAAAAATAAAAGGTAACATTATTATTCTCACTTTAGAATTGCACGATTGGTAAAGACAATAGCTTGCCAAAGATTTTACTGCTAGTTAACAGTAAAGTTCTCTCACTATAAAGACCATGCTGTTTCTACTGTTAGGGTAAAGTGACTTGTCCAAGATCACATAGCTGGCAGTGGATGGTAGAACTTTATTCATAGATTCCGCCTTCTAACTCAGCAGGGCAGCTCAGAAATCAATTATCTCTGTGTCTGGGAGCTAAGCTATGAGGATGCAAAGGCATAAGAATAATACAATGGACTCTGGGGACTTGGGGGGAAATGTGGGAGGGAGGTGAGGGATAAAAGACTACACACTGGGCTGGGCGTGGTGGCTCATGCTTGTAATCCCAGCACTTTGGGAGGTTGAGGCAGGCGGATCACAAGGTCAGGAGTTCAAGACCAGCCTGGCCAATATAGCGAAACCCCATCTCTACTGAAAATACAGAAATTAGCAGGGCGTGGTGGGGGGTGCCTGTAGTCCCAGCTACTCGGGAGGCTGGGGCAGGAGAATTGCTTGAACTCGGGAGGCAGAGGTTGCAATAAGCCAAGATCGTGCCGCTGCACTCCAGCCTGGGCAACAGAGTGAGACTCCATCTCAAAAAACAAAACAAAACAAAAAGACTACACACTGTGTACATTGTACACTGCTCAGGTGACAGGTGCATCAAAATCTCAGAAATCACCACAAAATTTCTTATCCATGTAGCCAAACACCACCTGTTCTCCGAAAGCCATTGACATAAAAAAATAATTTCTCTTTGTGTACCTAGAGTCTATCGGTTCCAAGAGACCGTGCTAAGGCTCTTCTATCACCACTTGAACTCACTTCAATCAGGTTTTACACCTGCCATTCATGGAAACTTTCAGTCACTTCATTTGCTTGATCTGCAGCATTTGACACAGTCGATCACTTCCTCCTCCTTAGAACACCTTCTTCCTTTGTCTTCAGGACAACACACACAATATCCATTTTCCTCCTACCTCATAGAGTCAGGGCGAAGGGGAGCAGGGGGAGGTTGGCTCCTCTGCAGTCTTTTTTTTCTGGTTCCTCCTTCTCTTCCAGACCTGTTGATGTTTCCAAGGCTTCTATCCTTGTACCTCTTCATTATTTACACACATACTCCCTCTTGGACTTCATGTACTCTTATGGCTGTAAATGCTATATGCATACTTTATAAAATCATTTTGTGTTTAAGCACTGATTTTATAAAATGTATAAAGGTGAGTTAAACTTAGAGCTTAATTTGTTTATGTAAATTGCCTTCAAAATATGTTATAGCTGAGATGTTTTCCATGTGTTTTGGAAGAAATCACATAGAGTAGCTGCTTTTGCAATAAACTGGATCAATGTTACATCTTTGGGTCGATTCACTGTCACTGTGCAAGGTGAGAGTTATGTGGGCGTTACCTTATTGTTCACATTGAACAATTCTGGGTGATGATTCATCTTATTTGTAAGACAACTCAATACATAAGGCCTGTTATAAAGGTAAACCAGGCCAGGCACAGTGGTTCTCACCTGTACCAGCACTTTGTGAGGCCGAGACAGTTGGATCACTTGAGCTCAGGAGTTCAACACCAGCCTGGGCAATATGCTGAACCATGTCTCTACTAAAAATACAAAAATTAGCCAGGCATGGTGGTGCATGCCTACTCCCAGCTACTGCAGTGGCTGAGGCAGGAGAACTGCTTGAACCCAGGAGGCAGAGGCTGCAGTGAGCTGAGATTGTGCCACTGCCCCCCAACCCGGGTGACAGAGTGAGATCCTGACTGAATAAAAAAAAAAAAAAAAAGAGGGCTGGGCACAGTGGCTCATGCCTGTAATCCTCACAGTTTGGGATGCTGAAGCTGATGGATCACTTAAGGCCAGGAGTTCGAGACCAGCCTGGCCAACATGGTAAAACCCCACATCTGCTAAAAATACAAAAAACCAGGGCATGATCAGCACACACCTGTAGTTCTAGCTACTCAAGAGGCTGAGGCACAAGAATTGCTTGAACCAGGGAGGCAGAGTTTGCAGTGAGCTGAGATCCCAGCAGTACACTGAAGCCTGGGTGACAGAGTAACACTCTGTCTCAAAAAAAAAAAAAAAAAAAAAAAAAAAAGGTAAACCAAGCCACAGTAATATTTTAAAGGGCTTATTTGTGTAAACAGCAATTCATGAATTGGGCAGCTCTAAACCGGAAGTGTTTCCAGGGCTCTGTTGGAGAAGCATAAGGGTCAAGCTTGGAAGAGTGAATGCTGAAATAATGCAAAGAAAATAATTGATTACAGTTATAAGGTGGCTTTATTTGGTGTATCCTGTGGGAAAATCCTGAGTTATTTAATTATAAGTCTGTTGACTGCTTCTGAATGGTTGAGCTTAAGTTTTATTTTTCTTTAATACAGGCATTTACAAGAAATAGCTCAAGTTAAGTTTCACTTATGTTTGCAAATCGAGCAAGGTTAAGATCACTTAGGAGGACTCACTGGCTTTGTCTCTTCAGGGATTCTTCAGCCCTGATTTCCATTTTAATTTAGTTTAACAGGCAAAGCCCTGATTAAAATTTTTTAACAATTATTTGTAGAGGGCCTTTCTCTCACTTAATTTTGACCATCCTGCTGCCTTAAGTTCAAGCATAAACTTGGCTCCTGTACTCTACTACCACCCAGTGAACATCTGCTGACCCTGCACAGGGTGGCACAGCATGTTCCATACCTGTGCATTTAACTCCCAGAGTAATGGCTGCAGTCCAGACCTCTCTACTATTCAGTAGCATATACACAACTCCTATATTCAGGCTGGTCATCATGCTGGCTCATGCCTGTAATCCCAGCACCTTGGGAGGCTGAGGCAGATGGATCACCTGAGGTCAGGAGTTCGAAACCAGCCCGGCCAACATGGCAAAACCCCATCTCTACTAAAAATACAAAAATTAGTCGGGCATAGTGGCACGTGCCTGTAATCCCGGCTGCTGGGGAGGCTGAGACAGGAGAATTGCTTGAACCAAGGAGGTGGAGGTTGCAGTGAGCCAAGATCGCACCACTGCACTCCAGCCTGGGCAACAGAGCAAGATTCCATCTCAAAAAAACAAAACAAAAACAAACAAACAAACAAACAAACACCTCCTGTATTCAACTGCCTACTCAGCCCCTTCACTTGGAGACCTAATACTCGTCTCAAGCTTCCTATGTCCAAAACTGAATTCTCCTTCTTCCCTTCCAAACCTGCTCCTCCTACATCTTCCACAAATCAGTAAATGGCAGCTCCACTTTTCCAGTTGCTCAGCCCACAAATCTTGATATCATTCTTAACTATTTCATATTCCATATTCAACAAATCTCACTGGCACCACCTTCTAGATAAGTCTAGAATCTGATGTCTTCTCACCACCAGCACCCTTAGAAAGCCACATCATTTCTCAATTACCCTGTTAATTTCTCAATTAACTTCCTGATTGGCACCTTGCTTCTATTCTTGCCTTTTAAAATTGAAGACAGATTAGCCTGGGTGCAGTGGCTCATGCCTATAATCCCAGCACTTTGGAAGGCCAAAGTGGGTGGATCACCTGGGATTAGGAGTTCGAAACCAGCTTGGCCAACATGGTGAAACCCTGTCTCTACTAAAAGTACAAAAATTAGCTTGGTGTGGTGGCCTGTGCCTGTAGTCCCAGCTACTTGAGAGGCTGAGGCATGAGAATCACTTGAACCCAGGAGGTGGAGGTTGCAGTGAGCCAGGATAGCACCACTGCACTCCAGCCTGGGCGACAGAGTGAGACTTCATCTCGAAAAATAAATGAATACAAATTTAAAAATTTGAAGGCAGATTAAACTAGCCATCTGTTGGAAACTCTCCAATGGCTTCCTATCTCATTTAAAGTAAAAACCAAAGCCCTTATCAATGGTCTCTGGGCTCAGCATGGTCTGTCTGGTGACCTGTCTGTACTTTCTTTCTCTGAGCACTCCCTCACTCACTCTGCTCCAGCCTCATGGGGTGCCTGGCTGTCTCTACAAAACCCCTGGCATGTGCTCACCTCAAGGCCTTGACACGTGCTCTTTTCTTTTCCAGAACAGTACTTGGCCCACATTTCCACATGGCTTACTCCCTCTTCTCCTTCTTGGCTCAAAATGTAACTTTACAATGAGGCTTTTACTAGCCACCTGTCTCAGGTTGCATTCTCCAGCAGCAGATACGGTGATAGAGGTTGGCTCAGAGGGTATTTATTAGGAATCAATGCCTGTGAAGGGAGGGGGAGGTAACAGGATTAGGCAGGAGAAGTCAGCTGCAGTACATGCCTTACAAAGCCTTCTCCAATCTAGGAGAGAGTTCTAGAGCAAGTGTTGCCCATCGGTCTGTCTTGATGGTCAGTCTTTTATCCTCCTATCTTGTTCAGTTACTGAATGTGGGCTTCCCTGTGAAGGGAACAACTGAGACCCAATGGTTCTCAGCAGCTGGGGCAGTCCCTGAAGGAGCTGAAGGCTAGAGGCTCTCTGCTGACCACCCTTCTTCCCTGAAAGCACATCTGTGCAGTGTATTCCTGAATCTATCACACCATCCTATTTAAAATCACAACATTCCCTAGAGTCCCTATCACCCTTCCCTGCTTTATTTTCTTCATAGCATTTAATAGCACTTAACATCTTCTAATATATTATATAATTTATTTTGTTTACTATCTGTTTCCTTCACTGGGATCTAAGTTCTAACAGCAGAGGGATTTTTGTCCTGCTTCAGCACTGCTGCATTTAGAATGGCACCTGGCTTACAGCAGGCACTTGGGAAATGTTGGTTGATTAAACAAAGTTGTTCAGTAGCCTGTCTAGTCATTATACTGTATAGCCTCACAAGACCCATGTCTTATTAATCTCATCAGCATACAGCATATAGTAAGTGTGCGATATATGTCTATTGAATATATGAATAAATAAATTCATGAATGTTTGTTAACAACTTCATCATGAGAAAGTATTGGGACAATGGTGGCTCATGCCCGTAATCCCAGCACTTTGGGAGGCTGAGGTGGGCAGATGATTTGAGGTCAGAAGTTTGAGACCAGCCTGGCCGACATGGTGAAACCCCGTCTCTAGTAAAAATACAAAATTAGCCAGGCATGTTGGTAGGTGCTTGTAATCCAGCTACTCGGGAGGCTGAGACAGGAGAATCCCTTTAACGTGGGAGGCGGAGGTTGCCGTGAGCCAAGATCGCACCACTGCACTTCAGCCTGGGTGACAGAGTGAGTTCGTCTCAAAAAACAAAAACAAAACAAAACAAAACAAAAACAAAAGAAAGTTCTAGTACATCACCGTACGTAGAAGTACCATGTGATTCACATCCATAATTTAAAGTTTTTATTAGCTACCTTAAAAAAAAAGAAGCAGGTCATATTAATTTTAATAGTATCTAACTCAATATATCCAAAATAGTATCATTTCAACATGTAATCATTGTAACAATTATTGATGAACTATATTACATCTTTTTGGTTTTGTGCTAAGTCTCTAAAATCTAGTAGTATTTTGCACTTGTACTACATCTCAGTTTGGACAAGCCACATTTCAAGTGCTCTATAGTCATGTGGATAGTATGGTTCTAATGCAATTCTGCAATTCAGGTGTCAGAATAATATAGTGAGGCAGAGGTTTGGAATCATTGACTTCCTGAGTCCAAATTTTGGCTCTTGAACTTACTGGCTGTCAGTGACCTCTAGCCAAAAACCACCAGGAACAAATGGAGTTGATTGCTTGTTGGAGGGAGAAGACACACCATTGGGAATGGTGAGGTGTCTGGGTAAAGGGATGTTAGGACAGTTTTATTATAGGATTTGTGTTTGTGTTGGGTGACCTGGGAGAGCTTAAGGAAGAGAGGCTCTCCTCTGGACTGGATGTTGTCAGGAAATGGGTATAATTCTAAGGTTGCATATCTTAATAAATCTTATCTAAATGGAGGAAGACTAGATAGCGGTTAACATTATAATTAATAAAGAAATAAGAGTCACTCATATTAGCCAGGATAGGGGGATGTTTGGTAATTTCTGTGGCTTGTACATCGCTCATATTTTGGCTGTGTTTAGATGTGATTATGGAGTGGCCTCGTCTGATATTTATGTTCCACAGGAAGCGAACACCTCCTAGCAACACCAAAGCTAGGCTGATAGTACCAGGCAGCTCCTGGAGATGAAGGGCTGCTTTTCTCCCTCTCACAGCTATGCAACCTTAAGGTAGTGATCAAACTTCTCTGGTTGTTTTCTCATCTCTAAAATGGGAATACAAGAGCATCTATTTCTTCATCTCTTAAGATTATCAGTATTAAATGAGATGCAAAGACACTGAGTTAATGCCTGGTATATGGTCACCACTCAGTGAGTGCTATCTATTGTAGTTCAAAGATTCTAAGATGCACTACATTTTTTCACATTTTAACATTTCTGAAAGTGTGTGTCTTTCAAACAATGGCTTCTTCGAATGGATGAAATGTAGTATTGTTATTTCTGAAATCTCTGGTTTGGGGGACAATTCCTTGTTCCCTCCAGGTGCTCAATTTATTCCTGGGTGAATGGCTTTACTTTTAAACCTTCCTTACTTTCCCCATTTCTCCGCAGGCGCCCTGTGGCATCCTCTCCCAGCCACAGACTTTTAGCTTGCGCCGCATCCCCAGGCAATACGGGCGGTGCCGCGGCAGCACTCGGGGGCTTACGGCGGCGCGGCGCCCACGAGGCCCCAGCAGCAGAAGGGAAACCGGCGCGTCCCCGCCCGCCCGCCCAGCCGTCAGCTGATGGGCGGCCTGCCGAGGAGGCAGCCGCCGTCGCCGCGCGAACATGGCTGCCGAAATCCACTCCAGGCCGCAGAGCAGCCGCCCGGTGCTGCTGAGCAAGATCGAGGGGCACCAGGACGCCGTCACGGCCGCGCTGCTCATCCCTAAGGAGGACGGCGTGATCACGGCCAGCGAGGACAGGTAGGGCCCGGGCGCAGCCGGGGCGGCCCGAACTCCGCGGCGACGGGGTGTGGGGGCGGTGGGGTCCGCGGCCCCGGTCCTTCCTGCGTGAGGGGGCTCCCCCCCGGCAGCACGGCCCCACCCCCACTCTGCGCCCCTTAGCTCCGCCGGGTTCCCGGTTCCCTCCCGCCGGTCCTCCAGTCTCGACTTGCACTTTTCCAGCCTGGGACCCCGGTCTCGTCGCGCCCCTCCAGCCCGGATCCCCTGTCCCACTGCGCCCCTCCAGCCCGGGAACTCCGTCTCACCGCGCCGCCTAAGCCCGGGACCCCTGTTCCAACGCGTCTTTCCAGCCGAGGACCCCTGTTTCAGTGCGCCCTACTGCGCCCTTCCCAGCCCACCTCGCCCCTCCAGCCCAGGACCCCTGTTCCAATGCTCCCCAACGCGCCCCTCCAGTCCGGGACCCTTGTCCCACTTCGCCCCTCCATCCCAGGAGCTCCGTCCCACCGCGCCCCTCTAGCCCGTATCCTCTGTCCCACTGCGCCCTTCCAGGCCGGGAACTCTGTTCCACCGCGCCGCTCAAGCCCGGGACCCCGGTTCCAGTGCGTCCCAACGCACCCCTCCAGCCCAGGACCCCTGTCTCACCGCGCCCCTCCAGCGCGGGAACTCTGTCTCACCGCGCTGCTCAAGCCTGGGACCCCTGTTCCAGTGCGCACCAACACGCCCCTCCCAGCCCCCCGCGCCCCTACAGCCCGGGACCCCTGTCCCACCGCGCTCCTCCAACCGGGGAACCCCGATCTGCGGTGTCGCACTAGCCTGGGACCTTCGTCCCGGTCTCTCTCCCTTGCGGGATTTAGCCTGGTACTCGGAAGGTGTTTCTTGGCCCTCCCGGGTCAGTTCCAAATCGTCTCCTCTGGAAGCCTGGCGGACCGGCGGCTGGTCACTGCGGAGCCTGGTGCCCCGGGTTTGCTTCTTTGCGAGGAACTCCAGCCGCCTTCGCTCTCTTCCTTCTCCTGTACTCAGGGATTTCACGCCACGCCAGGCCTCTAGATCAGTTATTTTTGCCACGGCTGCTAGAATCACCTGAACTCTTATTTACTAAATAGGTTTTTGTGAAAGTGACTCATTTTTAAAAATATTTGGATGCATTTATTTTAAAAGGAAATTTTATTTATGTCATTAGGAAAACTAACATTACTCACCAGACAGAGTAAACTAATAACTAAAACGTGTTAATTGGCGTGCACACAGAGTCCTCTCTTGTACTGTGACATCTTGCATTGGATGCCCACCATGCTTTGGGAAACACTGATTGAGTCCAGTTTTCTCATTTCTCCTAAGAGGAAGCCGAGGCTGGTGGGGGTGTAGCTTGCTACTAAGTCACAGAGATACTGGTGAAGCCAGAAATGCAATCCAGGACTCCCACCAGTTCTGGGCCTGAGTGATTGGATTGGAACAATATTTATGATTCGACTTTAAACTTTAGCGTCTTTCAAATCCTAAAGGTTTACAATGTCAGTAGCTTTCCGGTGGGAATTTGAAGGAAATGACTGATGTTTATTGAATGAAACTGTGTTTCCTTGATGCAATGAGCCGTCTTAAATAGGGATAGTCCACAAGTCCAAAAGCTTTCTGGAGAATGGGAGGTACTGCTGTTCTCTTAAAGCTAAAGGCATAGTCTCTAGCCTTTTGTAATTATACCTTTTGAAGTGACATTGACCCTGTCCTGAATGGGAACAGAAAGCCTGAAGCCCCCAACTCCTGTTGGTCCTTTGGATTTTGCTTTTGAGTGAGCTTGTGCCTTTTTCCTCAATTAGATAATGAGCTGATTGTGAGCAGGCAGTGGCCTCTCCCTGCTGGTTCACCTGTAGCTGACTTCCAACAAGGAGGGGAGTGATTGGTAGGACCTGGGTGTGGGTGTCTAAAGCAGAAAGGAGTGAGAGAGATTGAGTGCATGAGACATGGGGAGAAGATGGGGACCTGAAAAAGGCAAGAACAGAATAATGACTTTTTTTTTTTTTTTAAAGATGGAGGCTCGCTCAGTCACCCAGGCTGGAGTGCAGTGGCATGATCTTGGCTCACTGCAACCTCCGCCTCCCAGGTTCAAGCGATTCTCCTGCCTCAGCCTCCTGAGTAGCTGGGACTATAGGCGCCCGCCACCACGCCCAGCTAATTTTTCTATTTTTAGTAGAGACGGGGGTTTCACCATGTTGGTCAGGATGGTCTCGATCTCCTGACCTCATGACCCACCCGCCTCGGCCTCCCAAAGTATTGGGATTACAGGGATGAGCCACTAGTGTCCGGCCAGAATAATGACTCTTGCGTGATGTGAACGTTGATGCAGACAACACTTTAAAAGTTAGCCTTTGGCCAGGCGCGATGGCTCATGCCTGTAATCCCAGCACTTTGGGAGGCCGAGGCGGGTGGATTGCAAGGTCAGGAGATCGAGACCATCCTGGCTAACACGGTGAAACCCTGTCTCTACTAAAAATACAAAAATTAGCCAGTCGTGGTGGTGGGCACCTGTAATCCCAGCTACTCGGGAAGCTGAGGCAGGAGAATGGCGTGAACCTGGGAGGCAGAGCTTGCAGTGAGCCGAGATTGCGCCACTGCACTCCAGCCTGGGCAACAGAGCCAGACTCCGTATCAAAAAAAAAAAAAAAAAAGTTAGCAGCCTTTATTCAGTCAAATATTTTATTCATGACTCATGCGTGTTGGGTAAGTTGCTGAATATTTGAGATTGCTGGTCAGGAGCAGTGCTGATAAATGTTTTTGGAAAGTGATTACTAAGCTGCTCTGGGACTGAAACGTTCTGGGGGAGCTTGCATCTGCTCACTTTTTCACTCGCGCACCGCTGTTATTGCAGAGCCCAGGCAGATGACTGGACCAGGAGGGGGTTGGCATTTGAGGTTTCTGGTGTGTTCAGGCTCTTGCAACTTCCTTGAAAGGAGAACAACCTTTTTAGTAGGTGCTACACTTCATGAGATGTAATGAAAGCACATGGGTGTGGGTTTTTTCTTGGTGTTGGCCATCGTGGTTTGTTTTCACGTTGTCATAAATATGTGTCATGTTCTTCACTCATTTACTCATTCATTTAGAAAAAGTTTTTTATTGAGTGTCAGGCCCTGAGGATATAACCGGGGTCAAAAGCCACACTGCCTTGGCCAGGCAAGGTGGCTCACGCCTGTAATCCCAGCACATGTGTGGGGCCCATGCTAGACCTGTGCGGGGGAGAGACAGCTGAGAGCTAAGTTGCTCTTTCCCAACAGCTGAACAGTCTAGTGAAGAGTGGCCCCTATGCATTCAGCATCCAGTGCTGGGAAGACAGGAAGAGGAGGCTCTTTGGGCTGGGGCCATGGTTTGGGGACAGCCTCCTAGAGAAGGTCACTGAGCTGGTCTTCATGGATAGAGGAGTGGCATCTAGAAAGGAAGGAGGGATGCACCCTCATCCCAGTCAGAGGAAGGAAGAAAGGACAGGAGGGAATTGTAAGAGGGAAAGAACCAGAGCAAAAGGTGGGCAGTGACAATAGCAACAGAGAGGACTGAGAGCTGGAAGGACCAGTGTCCAGTTTTGTTTTGTTTTTTAAATTAAAAAAAAAAAAAGTTTTTGGGAGCCAAGTGTGGTGGCTCATGCCTATAATCCCAGCACTTTAGGAGGCCAAGGAGGGTGGATCACCTGAGGTTAGGAGTTCAAGAACAGCCTGGCCAACATGGTGAAACCCCATCTCTACTAAAAATACAAAAGTTGGCTGGGCGCAGTGGCTCACACTTGTAATCCCAGCACTTCGGGAGGCTGAGCAGGTGGATCACCTGAGGTCAGGAGTTTGAGACTAGCCTGACCAACATGGAGAAACCCCATCTCTACTAAAAATACAAAATTAGCTGGGTGTGGTGGCACATGCCTGTCATCCCAGCTACTCGGGAGGCTGAGGCAGGAGAATCACTTGAACCCAGGAAGCAGAGGTTGAAGTGAGCCGAGATCACGCCATTGACCTCCAGCCTGTGCAACGAGAGTGAAACTCCGTCTCAAAAAAACAAAAAACAAAAAAACAAAAACAAAAAACACCACAAAAATTAGCCGGGCATGGTGGCACACACCTCTGGTCCCAGCTACTTGGTAGACTTGAACCTGGGAGGCGGAGGTTGCAGTGAGCTGGGATCACACCGCTGCACTCCAGCCTGGGCAACAAGAACAAAACTTTGTCTCAAAAAAAAAAAATTTTTTTTTTAGAGACAGGGTATTGCTCTGTCGCCCAGGCTGAGT
Source organism: Hylobates moloch (assembly GCF_009828535.3). NCBI lineage: Eukaryota > Metazoa > Chordata > Mammalia > Primates > Hylobatidae > Hylobates > Hylobates moloch. Next base: position 17,891,572 of record NW_026652276.1, read on the forward strand.
GCAGTGGTGTGATTGTAGCTCACTGCAGCCCGAACCCCTGGACTCGGCATCCAGTGCTGGGAAGACACAGGGAAAGAAGGCTGCTTCAGCCCGTCAAAATGCTGGGATTATAGGTGTGAGCCACCATGCCTGACCAGCTTCCGGTTTTGGAAAGGTCTTCCTATGTGCCACTCTTAGGAATTTGGACCTTATTTTGCAGGCAGTGTAGAATCATCAAAGAGTTCAAAACAAGCAAATGACATGATCAGAATTTGTAATTTAGAAATAACAATAGCTAACCTGTTGAAAGTCCCTTTTCTCTATGAGTACAGAATTGGACCTTATGTGTTATTGGATCCAATCCTCACACTCTCCCTATAAGGTAGGCACAGTCACCTTCTCTTATCAGCAGTTCCAAAATTTAGTGCATTCTGAACATCAGAAATGTGTATGTGTGTGTGTAAATTGGACCTGAAAACTCATTTGGTGCTAAAATTTGGCCTGAACAAATGAGACTGTTTGTAATCTTTATTTACTGCATGCATCACCACAGTGGCGTGATCTCAGCTCACTGCAACCTCTGCCTCCCAGGTTCAAGCGATTCTCCTGCTTCAGCCTCCTGAGTAGCTGGGATTACAGGCACCCGCCACCACACCCAGCTAACTTTTGTATTTTTAGTAGAGACAGGGTTTCACCGTCTTGGCCAGGCTGGTCTTGAACTCCTAACCTCGTGATCCACCCGCCTCAGCCTCCCAAAGTGCTGGGATTACAGGCATGAGCCAGTAGCTTTTTACATTTAAAGTAGGGTCCAGCTGAAGTAAATTCATTTTACAAATGCTAAAAGCAGTGAGAACTAGCTGAGAGCATTTTGAGAAGAAAAGTGAAAGGTATGAAAGTCTTCCTGAAGTTAGTGTCCACTTTTGTAAAATCTAGGCCAGTGGTTCTGGTCCAGAGGTGGTTTTGCCCCCCAGGGGACATTTGGTAATACCTGGAGACGTTTTGGTTGTCATGATGTGGGGGAGGTGATATGGTTTGGTGGTGTCCCCACCCAAATCTTATCTTGACTTGTAGCTCCCATAATTCCCATGTGTTGTGGGAGGGACCCAGTGGGAAATAATTGAATCATGAGGGCAGTTTCCTCCATACTGTTCTCGTGGCAGTGAGTAAGTCTCAGGAGATCTGATGGTTTTACAAGGGAACACCCCTTTCGCTTGGTTCCTATTTCTCTCTTGTCTGCTACCATGTAAGACGTGCCTTCTGCCTTCCACCGTGATTGTGAGGCCTCCCTAGCCACATGGAACTGTGAGTCCATTGAATCTCATTTTGTTTATAATTACCCAGTTTCTGGTATGTCTTTATCAGCAGTGTGAAAATGGACTAATACTGTATGTAACTAATACTGGCATCTAGGTAGAGGGTAGGGATGCATCTCAGTATCCTGTTATGCCCCACACCAAAGGATTATTGAGCCCCAAATGTCAATAGTGCTGATATTGAGAAACCCCAGTCCAGGCTTCATGTACTTGTTTATCTGGCCTCTCTAGAACAATGGTTCTTTAACTTGAGTGTGCATCAGAATCACCCGGGAGTCTTATTGAAATTCGGGTTACTGGACCCCACCCCCAGAGTTTCTGATTTGGAAAGTCAGGTGGGGCCTGAGAGTTGGCATTTCTGCCAAGTTTCCAGGTGACGTTGATGCTGATGCTGCTAGTCTAGGGACCACACTTAGAACCATGGCTCTACAAGAAAGGAGGGTTGTTTGTCACTGTGCTTGCCTGTGTACAACCACCAAGAAAGAATACTGAATACAAAAATTAGCCAGGCATGGTAGTGTGCACCTGTAATCCCAGCTACTTGGGAGACTGAGATGGGAGGATCACTTGAGCCCGGTAGGTGGAGGTTGAGGTGAGCTGAGATCGTGCCACTGCACTCCAGCCTGGGTGACAGACCAAAATCCTGTCTCAAAAAAAAAAAAAAATACTGCTTACATTTTATCCTCTTTTTTTGTCACCTTCTGGGATATATTTACCTGGGATCATTCACAGATAGCCACCTAGTTCACTGTAATCAAACTGCATATGACAAAGCTAGATACGGTCAGCCCTCCAAAGAGTATTAAGCCAATGTGGAATATCAAAGCTTAATGCCATTACACCTGGGAGTCACAGGTCATTAGTGGTTTGGGTGGTCAGCTTAGGGTTCTGCTTAGAAAGCTTTATGGATTGATGTCTCGTGAATGGTTAATAGAAAATGGTACTACTTCTTGTATGAAGTCATTAGTATTTTGCTGAAGTAATAATTACCTTAAGCTCTTTAATTTAAATTTAAGTCTAAGAATTTGAACTATGGTGGTGACTTTTCTGGTAGGGGAAACAGAAAATAAGACTCTGCTTTCAGAACAGAACTAAAATGGTGAGACAGTAGGAACCAGTATGTTTGCTTTTTGGACTTTTTTGCTGTGGACTGCACCAAAAATGTAGACAGTCAGTTGATTGAATGATACAATTTTTAAAAGGTAGAAGCTTTATAAAGCCTTATAAATAAGTTAAGGCTATAGGCCTACTGTCTTCGCTTTTGAGAAACAGAGTTTGTGGATGGACGTACTTATACTGCTGCACTAGGGACTCGTAGGCCAGGATTGGTTTCTGCAGGAAACTCAATTTTGTTTGTCCCAAGTTAAAGATAAATCTCATGTGATTTAAAATGTTCTAAGATGTTGCACTTAGGCTGGGAAAGAGTAAAGATTACAGAAAACCAACTTTTAGATGTTTTTTAGCATTTTCCTTTTTTAAAAATTATACCAAATATGTAATATATTTGCTTCTACTTAGATATATCTAAGTTTATTAAGATGGTTTGGGGAAAAATTTGCATATTTACTAATTGTTCACATAGAAACAATCTTAAATAAATAACTTGATTTTTAAGTGTTATGCCTGGGAGGAAGGCTGGCATAGCTGGAATTCATTAGTTAATACAGAAAACCAGGATATTAACTGCTGTATTTTCATTGTCATGCAGAGCCTAAAAGTAGACTTTCAAATTTGTGTTATAAAATAAACTGAAGACCTGAGAAGGCAGGAAGCCTGGGCGGCCACACATTTACTCCTGTATTGTTAGAATGATCCTTCATTGTTACAATCATTTTCTTTTTATGGCATAGTTAAGAACAGAGGCTTGGGAGCCAGAATGCCTCAGTTTGAATCCCAGCCCTGTGATCTTAGACAAGTTATTTAACCTCACTGTATCACAGTTTTCTCATGTGCAAAATGGACATGAGTCCATTTTGTACCTGCTTTGCAGAGTTTTGTGAGGATTAGGTGAATTAAACCACATGGAACAGTGCCTAGCACAGAGAAAACATTATGCAAGTGTTAGCTGTTATTGTTTTCATTTCCATTTATTTTCCATTTAATTGCTTTAATCTTATCAAAGACTGGCACAGAGAAAGCACTATACAAGTGTTAGCTATTATTATTTTCATTTCCATTTATTTTGCATTTTATTACTTTAATCTTATGAAAGAGTAATATGTTTCTACTTACTCTGTATGCATGTTTGTGTGTGCACGTGCATATGTGAAAATAAAAATTTGTCCTGTTTGAATAGGACAATACCATTTGAGGGGTTATTTACAATCCTAAATTCTTAGAACTGCCTTTGAGTCATGCCTTTTCTTTATTTCCATATTTGGTTACTTGCAGGTCATGTCAGTAATTAGTTTCACTTAGACATCTTTCCCCTGCTGTATTTGAGATCCTCAAGATCGGGTTCACTGATTCACTAGAAAGACTGACACATTATAGTCATACGCATGGCTGTGATTTATCATAGCCAAAAGACGCAAAACAAAATCAGCACATGGGGTAAAATCCAGAGGAAACCAGACACAAGGCTTCCAAGGGTCCTCTTCCTGTGGAGTCACAGGACATGCTAATTCAGATGGAATTAAGACAACATGTGTGAAATATTGTTTATTCAGTGTTAGAGGCTGGTCATATAGGCGCCCTTGGCTAATGTTCCAAAATTCCAGACTCTCAGAAGGAAGGTAGGTGGTCAACATAAACCACATATATTATACAGGCATGAAGCACAGTGAGCCATTCTTAGGAGTTAGGGAATGGTGAGGCCCCCTCCGGATAAATGAGGTCCCAGACACCTGCCAAGGGCCAACCTTGCAAGCAAGCCTTTCTAAGGACAGCAGCATCAGGCCTGCTGTGGGAACTCTTTTCTGCCCATAATTACCCTAGTGTTTGTCCTCATCATCTTTTAAACCTCATTTTTCAAAGCCTATTAACTGGCTTCCCTGAGTTCCAGCATACTGTACTTGGATCTGTCCCACCAATGTCATATCTTTAACCAGGCTTTTATTGTGTCTTCTTCCTGCTCATGACCTTTCATTAGCTCCTTATTTAATCATATCTGTAAAAGGACTTTGGGGGCCAGGTGTGGTGGCTCCTGCCTGTAATCACAGAACATGGGGAGGCTGAGGCAGGCAGATTGCTTGAGGCCAGGAGTTCAAGACCAGCCTGGCTAACATAGTCAAACTCTGTCTCTACTAAAAATACAAAAATTAGCCAGGTGTAGGGGCACATGCCTGTAATCCCAGCTTCTTGGGAGGCTAAGGCACGAGAATTGCTTGAACCCAAGAGGCAGAGGTTGCAGTGAGCCAAGATCGTGCTACTGCCCTCCAGCCTGGGCAATAAAGCAAGACTCTGTCCCCTCCCCCCCAAAAAAAGGACTTTGGGAACCCCATAACTGCTCCCTGCTAAGCTTTATTTCCACCTTTTATCTCTCATTTATTATGGTTCTTTTGTGTCCAGTGAAGTCAGTGTGTGTTCTGTCCCATTCACTTCTGTTACATTTCCTACCTGGGTGCCTTTGCCTCCCTCACCAGGAACCTCCCTTGCCCGCTCTCCTGTATTCGGACCCCCCTTCATCTCCTAGATCCACTTCAAGTTCCACCTCCTCCATTGAATAATTCTTCCCAGCCCGTCATTCTCTGTCCTCTCTGAGCTTCCTTCAACACTCCTAGTATATTACTGATGATGCCTAGTTAATTACAATTAGGTATTAGTTCCTGTTGCTTTGTGTTTATTCATCGTATCTTCCCACATAGTCTGTATTCCACCAGGTACTGCATAACTAGCTACTGGTTGAATGATACAGACTTAACCATTTCTGCAGGGTAGACATTTCCTCTGCTGTGTTTAGCTTTAATAATCTGCTAGTTCTTTCCTAAGAAGCAGATTGTAATGTAATGAATGATAGTTGTTTCTAGAATTTAGGTATTCATCTTCCCTCTCTACAAAGTATGCTCAGCAAATCTTTCTGAGAGTTGTTAAGATATTATGAGCACATATATACTGATTTCATGATGTATTTTTGTCATACTTCATGGTGAAATAATCTCTTTATTCATTTTTCTTTGTCAACCACATACTACTTTGCTCAGAACACTTCCCTTCAAGGTCAAAGTGAATCTACAGCAGATCACCGTCAAAGAAATTTTAAGTAAAAAGTCTCCTGTCTGGATTTTTTTTCTCTTTCTCCCCCTCTTTATACTTGATTTAGACAGTTTGCATCAGTAGAGTACAGTTGCAAAGGTTAATGGAGAGATGAGGGTGCTTGTAGTGAAACCAGTATTGATGGGGGGCATTTTTGGTTTCTAGATTATGGTTTGCAGAAAATACAGGCTAGTATGGAATTCATGGGTTACCTGCAGTGTCCCAAAGAGGCTTCGTCCTGCTGTGCTGTTCTCCCTCACAGAAACCCTCTTCTCAGTTTCATTTGCTTGATTAATTCCTTCTCATCCATTAGGACTTCTTGTGCAACATTTGCCAAATCCCCCAACCCACTGTACCACCATTCCCACTCCCTAACATTAATCTACCCTTTTGCTGTCCTCATAGCTCTTACCACATTGTATTGTTATTGTTATTCATTTACATATTTGTCTTTACTAATTAAATGGTGACCTTTAAACTTTTTCTAGCTGGGCGCAATGGCTCATGCCTGTAATCCCAGCACTTTGGGAGGCCGAGGCAGGTGGATCACCTGAGGTCAGGAGTTCGAGACCAGCCTAGCCAACATGGTGAAACCCCATCTCTACTAAAAATACAAAGATTAGCCAGGCGTGGTGGCGGATGCCTGTAATCCCCGCTACTGGGGAGGTTGAGGCAGGAAAATCCCTTGAACCCGGGAGGTGGAGGTTGCAGTGGGCTGAGATCGTACCATTGCACTGCAGCCTGGGCGACAAGAGTGAGACTCTGTCTCAAAAATTAAAAGAATAAAGTAAAATTTTTCTAACATGAAAAACAGTGTAAAGCTTATAGTAATATCTCACGTGTTAGTTTGATTGAATCAGTCAACAAATCTGTTAGGGAAAAAGCATGGAACATAATCTAAAAATAGGCCACTGTCTGGGCGTGGTGGCTCACACCTGTAATCCCAGCACTCTGGGGGGCTGAGGTGCGTGAATCACTGAAGGTCAGGGGTTTGAGACCAGCCTGGCCAATGTGGTGAGACACCCCATCTCTACGAAAAATACAAAAATTAGCTGGGTGAGGTGTTGTGCGCCTGTAGTCCCAACTACTCGGGAGGCTGAGGCAGGAGAATTGCTTGAACCTGGGAAGCGGAGGTTGCAGTGAGCCGAGATTGTGCCACTGCACTCCAGCCTAGGTGACAGAGTGAGATTCTCTTTCTCAAAAAAAAAAAAAAAAAAAAAAGGCTACTGTTCCTTATTGCAAACTGTGCTTCTTTGTGATTCCTTTAATTTGTGTTTCAAGACTTCTAGGGTATGGATAGGGTTTGGGACTTTTTTTTTTTTGAGGCAGGGTCTCACTCTGTCTCCCAGGCTGGTGTGCAGTGGCACAATCAGAGCTCACTGTAGCCTCCACCTCCTGGGCTCAAACAATCCTCCCACCTCAGCCTCCTGGGTTTGAGACCACAGACATGCACCACCACTCCTTACTAATTTTTGATTTTTTTTTTTTGTAGAGATGGGGGTCTCACTATGTTGTCCAGGCTGGTCTTGAACTCGTGGGCTCAAGCGATCCTCCAGCCTCAGTCTGCCAAGTAGCTGGGATAACAGACGTGCCACCGTGCCCAGCTAATTTATTTTTATTTTTTGTAGAGACAGGGTCTTGCTGTTGCCAGGCTGGTCTCAAGCCCCTAGGCTCAAGTGATCCTCCCACCTTGGCCTCCCAAAGTACTGGGATTACAGGTCTGAGCCACTGTGCCTGGCCAGACTTTTTGTAATGTAAGAAAGTGTTGTCTAGATGCTTCATGGACTCCAGCCTGTCTAGATTATTCCTGCTCTTCAGTGATTAGTTTCTAGCCTTCTTGATGGCACAAGGATCACAAAAAATTATTTTTATGCTAACAGTGAAAAGATTACAGCAAGAATGGTTTGGAGTAAAAAAAAAAAAAATCTGCAGGTTTTCAGCCAATCTGGCTTCTGGAAGGGTGGTATTTATTTAAAGGGAGTGCAAATGCTGGGGCCACCCAGTGGCTTCCTCCCTGGATAAAATCTGCCTGTGGTGACATCAGCAGTCTAATTCTTGGTCACAGACCCTTGAAGCTGTCCAGTAATTCCTCTCCTAGATTGTGGGAGGGGATGGAAATTTCTATTTTTCTCAGCCAATCTAATTCTCCTCTACAAAATGAGGCTGGTTTCTCTGCCTTTTAATTTAGAGAATAAATTCAATAACAATCTAACATTTTCTCTCCCTGTTACCAAAGGAGAAAGACTTCTTTTTGCAGCAAGAATGAACAGGGCAGAATTCCGGAGACTCGTTGGAAGGAAATTGCTATTTATTCGATAAAAACAGATGGCACTGATGGCTGTGTTGTTCCTTCCCCCTTTCAGGCAAACGTCTTAATGTTATAGAAACCATCTAGCATGCCAGAAGTACACTTTTTTTTTTTTCCTGTATCCCCTGGAAGTACTGTCAGACTAGGAAAAAATATCCTTTGCTATAGGTGACAGAAATGTTCACAGATTTACCAAGATTTGAAATAGTATCAGCATCTCTAAGAATGACCAGAAAATCAGATTTTCTCAGAATTACTGTTTGCCCAGAGTTTAAAAGAAATCAGGACCTTGGGCTTAATTTGTAACATATAGTATGTCCTTTTAAAATGATTAATCGAATGATCTCTTTTCATCAGTTTAGAATTTAAAGATGGTTAAATTGCTTTAATTTAGCTGTTTTTGGAGTGATTAGGGTGTGTTTTTGAGAAAGTTTAAAAAAGATACTCAGTTTTAGAGATGTTGCTGTTTCAGGCCAGGTAGAACTTGGCGTAACTTTATAGAAATAATTATGTGCTAGTTGAGTCTGCTTATTAAAGTGTGGACATCAATTTCAAGGTAATCGACCCGGCGCAGTGGCTCACACCTGTAATCCCAGCACTTTGGGAGGCCGAGGCAGGCGGATCACAAGGTCAGGAGATCGAGACCATCCTGGCTAACACGGTGAAACCCTGTCTCTACTAAAAATACAAAAAATTACGCAGGCATGGTGGCAGGTGCCTGTAGTCCCAGCTACTCGGGAGGCTGAGACAGGAGAATGGCATGAACCTGGGAGGCGGAGCTTGCAGTGAACCGAGATGGCGCCACTGCACTCCAGCCTGGGCGACAGAGCGAGACGTCGTCTCAAAAAAAAAAAAAAAAAGAGGTACCCATACTGGTAATACATACTAGAAAATATGTATTGAACCCAAATGTATATCCTTATGGAATTATAGGTTTAAAAATATTTCCAGTGCCCTTTCTGGTACGGGGGAAAAAAATATTAGGCCAGGTGCAGTGGCTCACACCTGTAATCCCAGCACTTTGGGAGGCCGAGGTAGGTGGACCACTTGAGGCCAGGAGTTCAAGACCAGCCTGGCCAACATGGCGAAACCCTATCTCTACTAAAAATACAAAAATTAGCTGGGTGTGGTAGTGCACGCCTGTAGTCCCAGCTACTTGGGAAGCTGAGGCAAGAGAATTGCTGGAACCCGGGAGGCAGAGGCTGCAGTGAGCTGAGATCATGCCACTGCCTCTAACCTGTGCAACAGAGCAAGACTCTGTCTCAAAAAAAGAAAAGAAAAGAAAAGAAAAATATTAATGAGTCCTGCAAGATGCCTCCTGGTTTGTGAGCCAGTGCTTTTCAGAGGAAAAAAATCTTACCTTGAATCTCTTTGTTCCTACTGTATTGTGGCTTAAATAGATTAGGCTTTTGAGACTTAGTGATTCCCTTAAGTGTATTTTAACCTTGTTTTTAATTAGCTCTTTGATAGAGTTTAACAGTAGGAGAAATAAAAAGGAATCCTTCTACTTATTATGATCATCAGGCATATCTTTCAGCAGATCAAAGATTAATCTCCCTGGAATAAACACTTTATTCTTAATCATAACTGTGGTTATAACTCCACTTCTCATATATCTACTATAGGAAGGTAAAGCATACAGAAGTTTTATCCTTGGTAGATAGGGTGACAAACAATTACTACATGATATTTAAGAGTAATAACTTTATTTTGTACTTCCAGTGACTGCTTCCATTTTTAAGGATTCAAATTAGCACTTGTGCAAAATGGGAATCTTATATTTCAATTAAGAGTTGAAATGGAGTTATTTGTACTGCCTACTTGGAAATCCTTGGCATTCAATAAATGCCAAATGCTTTTTATTTTTAATTTTAACCTCAGATTCCTACGATTCTTCAAGGTATATTATTTATTTGGAACAGAAAGCATGGTGTCAGTTAGCTCGTGCTACATAACAAACTACCTCAAAACTCAGTGGCTTAAAACAGCAGGGATTTGTCATTGTTCATGAGCCTACAGGTCACCTAGGCAGTGCTTCTGGCCTCAGCCAGGCTCACTCATGCTTGTGGCCAGCCGTGGGCCAGCTCTGCTGAGCTTAGCTGGACTCTCTCATGCCTGGGAGTGAGCCTGCTACAGGCGGGCGGAGGATGGCTTCAGCTGGGACAGTTGAGCTCTCTCCCATGTCGTCATTTGTCCTCTGGTAGGCTGGCCCCTGTGGTTCATGTGACGTGGCAGTCTTCCAAGACACAGAGTGAGAGCAAACTAGGCCTCTGGACCCAGTACTGGCACCCCATTCAGCCACATTCTTTTGAACATAGCATCACTAGCCAACCCATATTCAAGGCTCAGAGAAATAGGCAAGGCGCGGTAGTTCATGCCTGGGAGGCCAAGGAGGGCGGATCACGTGAGGTCAGGAATTCGAGACCAGCCTGGTCAACATGGTGAAACCCCGTCTCTACTAAAAATACACAAACTTAGCCTGGCGTGGTGGCGCATGCCTGTAATCCGAGCTACTCAGGAGGCTGAGGCAAGAGAATCATTGCCTGAACCCGGGAGGCAGAGGTTGCAGTGAGCCGAGATCAAGCCATTGCACTGCAGCCTGGGTGACAGAACCAGACTCTGTCTCAAAACAAAAACAAGGCTCAGAGAAATATATTCCATCTCTTGATGGAAAGAACTGCAAAATGGCTGATTGTAAGGAGCATGGATACAGGGAGGAGTAAAGAATTGAGCACATTGTTTTTTAAATTGTTTCACCGCAGGCACTTACATACTATATTGCACGCTGTAGCTGGATTGGGCTAAATCTAGAGCTGGAGGTAGTGAGAGACTTTGTTGGAATCACCACTCCTGTTTAGCACAGAGGTCAGTATTTCTTTGAATCAAGTGAGCTTTGAAGTTAGACCTGAACTTTTCCATACTCTGATTTATTTGGGGGGAAAAGTAATTTAATGCTTCTTGTTTCCTTATTGTTTAGGAGTAACTGCTTTGGAGGATAAAGTGTGGATTTCTAAAAAGCCTTTAAAAATGTTTTACTTATTTACCGCATAAGGCTGCTTTGCTTTGTTTACTTTGGTAATGTTTTGAAAGATGAATTTTCACCGTCTTCTGATAAGAGAAAGAAAGTTGGTCAAGCTACTAACTGAAGTCAGTCTGATGCAGTGCTGCTGTTGGTTTGTGTGATTTTTCAGGTCGTATCTCTCCTTGCTTCTGCTTCCTTAAGTGTAAAATGAAGGCAGAAGTGCCTGTCATCCCTGCCATCAGGATGTGGCACCTTGTTCTCAACAGACCACAAGCTTTTCATGAATCTTTATTTTTTTTTAATTTTTTTTTTTAGAGAAGGTGGTGGAGGGAAGTTCAGGGAGGTGGGAAATCACAGAGTTGCTTTTCATGAATCTTGATGTGTGTCTAGAATGCAGGAAGTAGCCTCGTGTGTGCCACAACAGTTCAGTGTTGTGAGCTTGCAGGAAGTTAAGCAGGAGTCGGGGCGCAATGGCTCACGCCTGTAATCCCAGCACTTTGGGAGGTCAAGGTGGGCGGATCACCTGAGGTCAGGAGTTTAAGACTAGCCTGACCAACATGGTGAAACCCCATCTCTACTAAAAATACAAAAATTAGCTGGGCATGGTGGTGGGTGCCTGTAATCCCAGCTACTAGCAGGGCTGAGGCAGGAGAATCGCTTGAACCCGGGAGGTGGAGGTGGCAGTGAGAAGAGATCGCACCATCGCACTCCAGCCTGGGCATAAAGAGCAAAACTCTGTCTCAAAAAAAAAAAAACCAAAAAACAGAAAGAAAAAAAAAGTTAGACAGGGACACATGTTGATGGAGAGGCATAGTTTATTGCCTTGTAACTTTCAGGCCCAAGAGCTAGGTGCCTTTTGGGAGCATCTTCTCCTTCACTGTCCTTCTGCATCTGATGTCTGCCAGCTCTGCCAGCTCTGCCTTGTGCTCACTGCTCCTTTGGGAATGATGCTATCAAGGCCCCCGGCTACCCAGGCACCTCTAGTCTGGTGTCCAGGTCCATGTCTCCTTTTTGGTCCTGGGGCCCTCTCACCCCCCTGCAATAACGTCTGCAGACATGTCGAATCCCCTAATAGACTCATTGGGGGCAGATGGTGCTCCAGAATCCCAAGCCTGACCCAAGGCACAAGTTCATGTTGAAGGCCAGCATAGGCCAGGGTGAGCGTCCTCAGTGATGGACAACTGAAGCCTCTGGTATCTGCCTTACTGAAAAAAGGAAAGTCGTGCCACTATATTTGAATTTGTTTCTGATTCTAATGACTTCTGTTTTTGCTTTTGGTGGGGACAGCAATTTAAAGGATAGACTTAGGGAGTGGAACATTTTTACATGTAGAATTTTAGGTAGCCACTCTTGAAAATCAGACAAAATAAGTCCCTAAGTGCCTCAAGGCTCATTGCGCAAAGTGTTTAATTGTGGCTCACTGGGGAGGTCGCAGGTACCCTGCTGTTCTGCCAGAACTCAGCCTCCGCATCTCTTCTCTGGGGTTCTCACAAGGAGCCCAAGACATTGTCTGCATTGGAGGTGGGTTCTCTTCTCCTCCCCTTCTCCTGTCCCTTATCAGACTCCCTACCTGCCCTGCCCAGCCTGATGTAGTGTGGATGCATAATTTAGTTATATGATTTGATACAAGCATGCCTTGTTTTATTGTGCTTCTCAGATACTGCATTTTGTACGCATTGAAGGTTCATGGCAACCATGCATCAGGCAAGTCTATCTGTGCCATTTTTCCAATACATCGTGCTTACTTTGTGTCTCTGTGTCACATTTTGGTAATTCTTGCAATATTCCAAACTTTATTATTATATCTGTTGTGGTGGTCTGTGTTCAGTGATCTTTGATATTACTACTGTAATCGTTTTGGGGAGCCACAAACTGTGCCCACATAAGATGGCAAACTTAAATGATAGTGTGTGTGATCTGAATACTCCATCAACTGGCTGTTACCCTATGTCTGTCTGTTTCTGTCTCTCTCCCTTCCTCCCTCCTTCCCTCCCTCCCTCCCTTTCCCCCTCTCCCCTCAGGCCTCCTTATTCCCTGAGACACAACAATATTGAAATTAGGCCAGTGAATAACCTTATAGTAGCCTCTGAGTGTTCAAGTGAAAGGAAGAGTCACATGTCTCTAACTTTAAATCAAATGTTAGAAATGATTAAGCTTAGTGAGGAAGGCATATCAAAAGCTGAGACAGACCAAAAGCTAGGCCTCTTGCACCAAACAGCCAAGTTATGAATGCAAATGAAAAGTTCTTGAAGGAAATTAAAAGTGCTAATCTAGTGAAAACATGAATAAGAAAGCAAAACAGCCTTATTGATGATATGGAGAAAGGTTTAGTGATCTGAATAGAAGATCAGACCAGCCACAATATTCTCTTAAGCCAAAGCCTCATCCAGAGCAAGGCCTTAATCCTCTTCGATTTTATGACGCCTGAGAGGGGTGAGGAAGCTACAGAAGAAAAGTTTGAAGCTAGCAGAATTGGCACATTAGGTTTAAGGAAAGAAGCAGTCTACATAACATAAAAGTACAAAGTGAAGCATCAAGTGCTAATGTAGAAGCTGCAGCAAGTTATCCAGAAGATCTAGCTAAGATAATTGGTGAAAGCAACTACATTAAACAATAGATTTTCAATGTAGACCAAACAATTCTTTTGGAAGAAGATGCCATCTAGGACTTTCATAGCTAGAGAAGTCGGTGCCTGGCTTCAAAGCTCCAAAAGATAGGTTGACTTTCTTCCTGTGGCTAATGCATCTGGTAACTTTAAGTTGAAGTCATTGCTCATTAACCATTCCAAAAATCCTAAGACCATTAAGAATTACATTAAATCTACTTTGCCATCTGCTCTGTAAATGGAACAAAAAAGCCTAGATGACAACATGTCTGTTGACAGCATGGTTTACTGAATATTTTAGGCCCATTGTTGAGACCTACTGCTCAGAAAAAAAGATTCCTTTCAAAATATTATTGCTTATTGGCCGGGAACGGTGGCTCACACCTGTAATACCAGCACTTTGGGAGGCCGAAGCAGACAGATCACTTGAGGTCAGGAGTTTGACACCAGCCTGGCCAACACAGCAAAACCCCGGCTGTGCTAAAAATACAAAAATTAGCCAGGCACGGTGTTGCACATCTGTAAGTCCAGCTGCTCAGGAGGCTGAAGCATGAGAATCCCTTGAGCCTAGGAGGCAGAGGTTTCAGTGAGCTGAGATCGTGCCACTGCACTCCAGCCTGGGTGATGGAGTGAGACTCTGTCTCAAAAATACACACATATATATATACACACACACACACACACACACATTTGTATATATATAAAATACACACACATATATATGTAAATGTATATGTATTTGCTTATTGAAAATGCACCTAGTCACCCAAGAACTCTGAGGATGGAGACATACCACGAGATTAATGTTGTTTTTCATGCCTGCTAATACAACACTCATTCTGTAGCTCATGGATCAAGGAGTAATTTCAACTTTCAAGTTTTATGATTTAAAAAAATACACTTTTGCTAGGCATACTCGCTCATGCTTGTAATCTCAGCACTTTGGGAGGCTGAGGTGGCAGGATCACTTGAGCCCAGGAGTTTGTGACCAGCCTGGGCAGTATAATGAGACTTTATCTCCATAAAAGCCTTAAAAAAGTTAGCCAGGTGTCGTGGTGTGTGCCTTTAGTCCCAGTTACTGGGGAACCTGAGGTGGGAGGATCCCTGGAGCCTGGGAGGCATAGGTTGCAGTGAGTGTTGATTGTGCTACTGCACTCCAGCCTGAGTAACCAAAGGAGACCCTGTCTCAAAAAAAAAAATTTTTTTTATAACGCTATAACTGCCGTAGATAGTGCCTCTGATAGATCTGGGCAAAGTAAGTTGAAAACCTTCTGGAAAGGATTCACCATTCTTGATGCCATTAAGAACATTCATGATTCTTGAGAGAAGGTTAAACTGTCGGTATTAATAGGAATTTGGAAGAAGTTGATTCCAGCCCTCATGGAACTTTGAGGGGTTCAAGCCTTTAGTAACTGCAGATGTGGAAATAGCAAGAGAATTAGAATTAGAAGTGGAGCATGTAGATGTGACTGAATTGTTGTAATCTCATGATAAAAGCTGAATGTATAAAGAGTTTCATATGGATGAGCAAAGAAAGTGGTTCCTTGAGATGGAATCGACATCTAATGAAGATGCTGTGAACATTGTTGAAATGGCAGCAAAAGATTTAGAATAGTCCATAAACTTAGTAGATGGAGGAGCAGCAGGCATGGGGAAGATTGACTCCAATTTTGAAAGAAGTTCTATTGTGGGTAAAATGCTATTAAATTGCATTGCATACTGCAGAGAAGTCTTTTGGGAAAGGAAGAGTCAATCGATGCAACAAACTTTATGGTTGTCTTATTTTAAGAAGTTGCCACAGCCATGCCAACCTTCATCAACGACCATCCTGACGGATCAGCAGCATCAACATTGAGGCAGGACCCTCCACTGGCGAAATGATTACCCCTCGCTGAAGGTTCAGATGATTGTTAAGTTTTTTTTTTAGCAATAAAGTATTTTAAAATTAAGGTACGTGCATTGATTTTTAGACGTAATGCTACTGCACACTTAACAGACTATAGTGTAACTACAACTTGCATATGGGAAACCAAAAATTTATGTGACGCACTTTGTTGCGACATTTGCTTTATTGTGATAAACCTGCAATATCTCTGAGGGTTATAATAATCTCTGTGTTATGCTTTTTTTTTTTTTTAGGAACAAAAAAGCTGGCCATTTCATAAACATTTTATTGGGGGTCCAGGTCTTCATAACTATTTGTAATGATTATATAAGCTATTGAATTACTCTATCATTAACCCATTTCATTCTTTAACATATTTTCCCCATTTTTACTCCATGGGTAAGGTACATGAAGCTTTTTAAATTTGTAGTTTTTTTTTATTCTATTAAATAATTTCTATAGAACCAATTTCCAAGCCTGGAATTCCTTAATCACAGTTTATCATTAGTGTTGTTGTCATTATTATTGGGCAGGTGTATTTGTTTCTCTCTATATTGGAGCAAAATTCTTGCCAAATAGTTAGTTCTAATTTACAATTCTGACAAAAGTATGAGAGCCCTAGAAGTGGCATTTTGTTATTGTTTTGAGTTGTTTCTTTGCTTTCCCTGCACAGCAGTACATTTTAAAAACATTTTAATCTGAAATATTTAGCATAAAAAAGAATCAATTTTGGAATTTTATTTACTTGGAAAATAAATGAATCATCTACAGTGCTGAACAATGATAAACAAAGTGATGGGGCCAGGTGCAGTGGCTCACACCTGTAATCCCAGCACTTTGGGAGGCTGAGGCGGGCAGATCACTTGAGGCCAGGAGTCCAAGACCAGCCTGGCCAACATGGTGAAACCCTGTCTGTACTAAAAATACAAAAATTAGCCAGGCATGGTGACACATGCCTGTAATCTCAGCTGCTCGGGAGGCTGAGGCATGAGAATCGCTTGAACCCGGGAGGCAGAGGTTACAGTGAGCTAAGCTCGTGCCATACCGCTCCAGCCTGGGTGATGGAGTGAGACTCTGTTTAATAAATAAATAAAGTGATGGTAGTGGCATGCATACCCTGTAAGTTATATATGTATAACATAGTCATATGTGGAGATACCTTTTCTCATCTGTTCCTGGAAGATATTGCAGCTATATGCAAGTCCTTGCTTCTCTAATTAAAAGTGCAGAGGGGATAGATGGTAGAAGCCCTCCACAGGAATGGTAGCATGGAGAAGGTTGGAAAAGATTTATTAGGCTCTGAAAACAATGACACATTTCCTTTCTAAGGATCCTTTGGAAAAATATCAGACTATTGTTTTAAAACAACTTAAAAATAGAGCTTGGAAAAGAATGAACACGTTTCTAAGGTTGTGGTTTTAAGGAAAGATTTCTTTTCCCCAGATTGATGTGGTCCTGGAATATAAAAGAAAATCCAGCCGTTAGAAAAATGGGCAGAATAAGCAGCAGGAAAAACGTAAGATGAGTTTATGTGGGTGTAAAATTGTCAAAATATTAAAGGAAAACATAAGCCATTGTATCTTAGTGGAGAGAGTGGTTTAGACATTCAATCTAGACAGAAAATATTGTGATTTATACAAAAAATAATACCATCTGATCTTGACACTTTAGTGATTAGATGGTTTATTTATTTATTTATTTTTTGAGATGGAGTCTCGCTCTGTTGCCCAGGCTGGAGTGCAGTGGCGCGATCTCGGCTCACTGCAAGCTCTGCCTCCCAGGTTCATGCCATTCTCCTGCCTCAGCTTCCCGAGTAGCTGGGAATACAGGTGCCCGCCACCATGCCCAGCTAATTTTTTGTATTTTTAGTAGAGACAGGATTTCACCGTGTTAGCCAGGATGGTCTCGATCTCCTGACCTTGTGATCCACCCGCCTCGGCCTCCCAAAGTGCTGGGATTACAGTTTTATTAATATTATCTTAGACTTTGAAATAGTTTGCTCCTGTAAATATTACTAAACTATTATTATGTTGCTTTCAACTTACCGAATAGTAGATTTTACTTCCAGTTTACTGGATAGTAATTTTTTAGTCTGGAATTTGTTGTATTTTAAATATGTGGCCCAACTTAAAACTATTTTTACAACCATTTGGTAAATATTCTGGACGTAATACAAAATACATTCGTATATTACTCATAGAAATGAGCATCTCTGTTTAATAGGTTCTTGGGGTACAATAGTGTTAAGGGTTAAACTTTGGTTTGATTTAATCTTGGAAGAGGAAGGGTCTGGTTTGAAAAGAGATGGAAGGGAATGCCAGATGAAGGTGTGAAGACAAAGGTAGCGCCAACCATCCAGGCCAGTTGCCTCATTTGGAACCTGATTCCCAGACAAGGAGGGCCTTCTCTCAGCTGGGATGTGACCAACAGTTTTCAAACAAAAAGCCTAAAAGATCGTGGAAGTCTTGACAATTTCCTAGTTTATTAGATGGGTCCTAGCATGGTTCCAATTTGTGCCAACCAAACTATATGCTGATGTTTGTCTTCCAAAGGAAGTAATACTGTGTTCAAAATGCTGGAGTCTTAAGTAGGTTCCATTTTGACTTTGGGCCAGTTTAAGTATCCTAAAGCTATATGAAATTTACATTAGACTTTTCCAGGTTAAATACTTGGTTGGAAGAGACAACCTTTAAGATTTTCTCCTCCCAGCAGAGTTCTCTGATTTCTATATTGTGCCCTTCTTTCCCCGAGCACTGAGGAAGAGCACATGCCACTAGATCCTTTGAGCCACCTACACATTCGTGACCTAAGATGCTGGGATTGATTTGAAGAGTTTTAGAACATGTCAGCATTCTATTCTTCCTTTGACCTAAAAAACCCGAACACACAGGCAGCTGGCAGGTTTACTTTGTGATTGTACGAATGCAGCCTGTGAGTGTGAAGTGGTGCTACCTGAATCCTTGTTCTCCAGGTGCCTTGGCCTTTGTCACCATGTGTTTAGAGGTGGAGGAGAATCCTTGAACAGAGTTAATGCTTAGCAGGAAGTTGGCCTCTTGTTTATTTCAGTGGTTTTGGCTTCATCCCTTATGTCGGAATGTATCCATAAACATTCTGATTGAAGTAATATGGAATATAGTCAACACACTGCAATAATATATTGGTCGTTCATGTCTAAGGATCATCATTGGATAGAAGCATTCACTGATTCTTTTAGATGAAGAAGTATGCCGAAATGGCATCCATCCTGTGATCTGCTCAGAAAACACTGTCTGGAGAGAAGAGTTCTTGGTAGGGTGGGGAGGAAGGCGGATTTAGGGCATAACCTGAGCTGGACGTATTCAGGGAACGCGAGGATGACAGCTCACTGGGATGCAGGCTCTGGGATGGGGAGTCATAGGCGCTAAGGTTGTCAGTTGAATCTGGATTTGAAATAACCACTGGTGGGTTCTGAGCATAGGAGCACTGTGATCCAGGCGGCTCCTTGGGAAGAGGTAGCTGGGGATCAGCACACTGGAGATGGAGCAGAGGGAGGCAAGAGTCCACTACTCTTGTGAGAGCAGGTCTACTGCTGTGTGAAAGATGGGACCTAGACTGTGGTAGTCACGCTGAGGATGACAAATGAGGATGGCAAACGTGATATATAGGAATTATTGTTTACTTCTTAAAAAACAAACAGTGACACCATTAACATACCCAAAGGAATGAGCAACAGCCAGGTGTGGTGGTACACGCCTGTAGTCCTAGCTGCTCAGGAGGCTGAGGTGAGAGGATCACTTGAGCCCAGGAGTTCCAGGCTTCAGCGAGCTATGATCACACCACTGCACTCCACCCTGGGTGACGGAGCAAAACCCTGTCAAAAAAAAAAAAAAAAATCTTTAAAATATCCTCAAATATCTATACATCTTTTAGTTTGAATTAGGATTTAAGTAAGTCTACATATTTTAATTGCTGGATAGACCTCTAAAATCTCTTTAATCATAGGTTTGTCTTTCCTCTCTATTTTTTTTCCCTTGCAAATTATTTGTAGAGGAAAGTGAGTCATTTCTCTGTGGAGTTTCCCGCAGTCTTGACTTTGCTGAATGGTGCTCAATATGTTCCCATGTCCTCCGTATTTCCTGTCAATTGGTTGGTGGATCTAGAGGATTGATCCAGTTGTGTTAGCCCTAAGGCTTGTTTCTTTCCAGTTCACACACAGAATAGCATTAATCTCACTGTGGCTAGGTCATCTTTATTTGTTTGGATAAATAAAGACCAACTACTAGTTTTACTTTTAATCATATATAATAGTGTGTACAGATCTTGGGTAGAGTTGGACAGCTTCTAACAGATACATATACCCATGGTTACCAACACCTGGAGCCTTCCATTCCCCTAGAAAGTTTTCTCTCTTCTGATTGCATTCAGTCCTCCTCTTACCCCAGAAGCAACCACTATTCTGATTGTCTCTCTGGTCTCTGACCAGTTTGACTTGTATTTTTTGTTGCTGTTCTACATCAGTGATTTTAATAAAGAAAAACAGACTTCTGAGGGAAGGTAACCAGGCCCACTGGTCCGCAGTCTGTAAACAAAGTGATGTGATGCTTAGCTGAAGGCGAGGATAGCCACTGTTGAGAGTACCTTGTCTTGCGTACGATTCAGCCGTTCTCTGTTTTAAGCAAAGATAAGCCTTGCCCATCTTTTTCCCTTGAGGAGGGATGCATCCACTGAGGCAAGGGCCAAACTCCATTTTTCAAGAGATGGTTTTACTTTGAGCTCCATTTTCTTGTCAGGATCCTGCATCAGCCATGCCTGGTGAGACTTTGTTTTATTGCAAGGCTTCCCACAGCCAGCGTGTTCACACACAACAGGGCACTCTTACTCCTGAAAGGAGACTGTGGCTCTGGAGGTTACATACAGCTGTGCAGGTTCCCCTCTGTTCTTCTCTTGGACAGCGACCCATGTCCCTTTCTTGGATGTGTTTTCATGTGCTGCTGAAAATCATCTTTCCATGTAAATGTGTTCTGGCATACTGCACATGTTATTAATATTTCCTTCTTAGGAGTTTCTCTCACGTTTCAAAAGTTCTATGTTCTGGCCACCAAGGAACATCCCTTTGCCATATACTGTGCAGCCCTCATGGGCCTGGCCGCATGGGCCCAGCCTGCTGGGTGCGATGGGTGCTTCCTGATCCCCCCGGGGAACACTTGAGCAGCGGGTCACTGGCGTGCTGGCCCTGGTGGATGTCCAGCTGCTGATGCTTCTTAAAGATCTTCTGACAGCCTTCAAATCACATACCTGTTGTCTTTGTGCATTTTCATGTTTGTGTTGAAGATATTTCTTCAAGTTTGATTTTGTGTTGAATTTTTGCTTATAGCCACCAGCTGCACAGCTTTCCTCCAGTGTGAATGAGGACACGGGGACTCAGGTGGTACTCCCTGACGAAAGTCCTATCATGCCCTTCATTGCCACAAACAAATGGTTTCCGCCTTGTGCTTGCATGGGTCTGGCTTGCAGGCCTTGTGGTAATTGGCACTGCGTCGAGGAGAGAGTGGATGAACCTCCTGGGAAGTGCTGTGGTCAGGGTGTGTGAGGGTCTCCCTGGTCTCAAGGGTCAGGGAGGACACTGCCTCCAGGACACGCTGCCTATGCATCCCACCACCCAGTTTTACTTGTCTTGGCCTCAAAACTGGAAACATATAGTATCAATATTTAGGCTTCATGTATTTTAGATTAAGGGTGTAAACATTTATTCAGCTCCTACTTATGCCAGAATCTACACTGCCCTGTTAGAAATACAAAAATGGGTCAGGTGTGGTGGCTCATGCCTCCAATACCAGCACCTTGGGGTCCTGAGGTGGGAGGATTGCTTGAGCCTGGGAAGTCAAGGCTGCTATGAGCCGTGATTGCACCACTGCACTCCAGCCTGGGCCACAGAGTGAGACTGCGTCTTAAAAAATGACTCACGCCTGTAATCCCAGCACTTTGGAAGGCCAAGGCAGGCAGATCACTTGAGGTCAGGAGTTCGTGACCAGCCTGGCCAACATGATGAAACCCCATCTCTACTAAAAATACAAAAATTAGCTGGGCGTGGTGGCGTGCACCTGTAATCCCAGCTACTTGAGAGGCTGAGGCAGGAGAATCCCTTGAACCCGGGTGGTGGAGGTTGCAGTGAGCTGAGATCGTGCCACTGCACTCCAACCTGGGTGACAGAGCGAGACTCTGTCTCATAAATAAATAAATGAATGAATGAGAAATATAAAAGTGATTGTCACAGAGTTGGCAATGGGGACAACAAGCTGGTTATGAGTAACTACAGAGGCAGAGCAGGGCGATCACCCGCGGAGTCCCTGGCATCCTCAGGATGCAGGAGATGGAGAGGCCTGGCACCCAGAGGCCCTGAGAGTACAGGAGCAGGAACCGCAGGGCTCCCATTGTTTCTCTGAGGTCATAAACCTGAATATTAAACTTTGGCTACTTTGGTCGTTTGTCATTTTCCTGCATGTGCACAGGATTTCCTCATGGCCCTGTGCGTGTTCCAATGAAAGAGGGCCCCAGAGATGTGATGTGGAATGATTTCCTCCAGGGTGCAGAAGGCAGAATTGCCATGCCCAAGCCCGAGCCTGCTGTGTGCTCCCGGTGTGCGTGGCACCCCTCTCCATGGCACTCCTCCATGAGCCTCTTCCTTCTCACAGCCACCGCCTTCCTCTCGGCCCAGACGGTCTACTACCAAGTGCACACAATTTGTTTTTACCAAGAAAAGCAGTTAACAGTTCTGTTTTCTTTCTATGTCATTTTGTAATGAACATTTTCTTTTTCTTTTTTTTTTTTTTGAGACGGAGTCTTGCTCTGTAGCCCAGGCTGGAGTGCAGTGGTGCGATCTCGGCTCACTGCAAGCTCCGCCTCCCAGGTTCATGCCATTCTCCTGCCTCAGACTCCTGAGTAGCTGGGACTACAGGCGCCCACCACCATGCCCAGCTAAATGTTTTTTGTATTTTTAGTAGAGACGGGGTTTCACCGTGTTAGCCAGGATGGTCTTGATCTCCTGACCTCATGATCCGCCTGCCTTGGCCTCCCAATATGCTGAGATTACAGGCATGAGCCACTGCACCCAGCTGAACATTTTCATATTATTAAAATGATTTGAAATTCTGATTCATAGGTACTGCATAACTTACCTTATATCATCATACTTTATGTGACTATATATAGTATGTATACGTATATGATGTGCATATATGATATGCTATATATGTATCTGTATATAATATATGTTATATACTATATATGTATGTGTACATATATGTATATATTTGTCCAGTTTGTCCAGTTAATTTTATAAGGTCAGTTAGGAAATAGTATTAAACAAATTTTAAAAATTAAGTTCTCATGGAACACAAAAGATAAAATTACTAAAAACTACTCTATTTTTTGTTTTCTTTTCTCTACAGAACCATCCGGGTATGGCTGAAAAGAGACAGTGGTCAGTACTGGCCCAGCATTTACCACACAATGGCCTGTAAGTACCTGAACTGTTCTATTTGAGAGAAGTGTCTCTAATGTTTTTGATGATTTAAATTTCAAAATGTCGGTTGAGTATGGTGGCTCACACCTGTAATCCCAGCATTTTGAGAGGCCAAGGTGTGTGGATCACCTGAGATCAGGAGTTCGAGACCAGCCTGGCCAACATGGCGAAAGCCCGTCTCTACTAAAAATACAAAATTAGCTGAGTGTGGTGGCGTGTGCCTGTAATCCCAGCTACTCAGGAGGCTGAGGCAGGAGAATCACTTAAACCCAGAGGCGGAGGTTGCAGTGACTCAAGGTCACTCCACAGCACTCCCGTCTGGGCGACAGAGCAAGACTCTGTCTCAAAAAAATAAAAATAATAAATAAGTTTAAAAATGTCTGATAAAATATTGCTGCTAGATTTCAAAATGAGTTTCTTAGTTGCCTAATACCTCTGGCAGGCTGTAATAAACTGCAGGAAAAGTCCTTTTCTTTTGCAAAGGAAGTTGAGTCTATGGCTTAACTGAAGCAGACTTGAGCAAAACTGAAAAAAAAAAATAGGAAAATGAACATGTTCTCCTGGATTTTTCTTTGTCTTAATTTGGCCAACTTATGTTAGTAGTAACTTTGTCCTTTGTAGTAGCTGATATCAACACTAAGAAAGGACTGTGCCCTGCATAGCTTCATGACTGCCCAACCTTTTCACAAACCTCTGGACCTATTGAGAGACATGGTCCAAGGTACAACGCATTCTAAATAGATAATTTTCTCAGCAGTCAGTTATGTTCTGTAAATAAATCTGGACAATGAAGCTTCTGCTTTGAGACTTTAAAGCGGCCCTGGAGGCCGGGCGCGGTGGCTCATGCCCGTAATCCCAGCACTTTGGGAGGCCTAGGCGGGTGGATCACCTGAGGTTGGAAGTTTGAGACCAGCCTGACCAACATGATGAAACCCCATCTCTATTAAAAATACAAATTAGCCGGGCATGGTGGCACATGCCTGTAATCCCAGCTACTCAGGAGGCTGAGGCAGGAGAATCGCTCGAACCCAGGAAGCAGAGGTTGCAGTGAGCCGAGATCACACCACTGCACTCCAGCCTGGGCAACAAGAGCAAAACTCCATCTCAAAAAAAAAAAAAAAACAAAAAACAACACACACACACACACACACACACAAAAACAAAAAAAATCAGCCCTGGGATATACTGACATAAGATGACACATAAACTGTAGCCCTTCATGTGAATCTAAGCAGCATCACCATCTTGGTCTCCCACTTCATTTTTTTCAACCTTTCTTGAAAAGAAAGCCCTGTAGAGAATGCCTGGATGTCACCAAAGTTCAAACAGGGAGTCAACTCCGTTATGCCAAGTAGCTGGACAGGAGGCCTCCATAGCTGCTAATTTCCTTGAGGTTTGGTCCTTAATGAGTGATTTTCCTCAGTTAAGGGTTTGAATACACAGAGGACCGCCCCTAAGAAAAGAAAAAAGGCTTTAGTGCATGCTCGATGGTTTGTTACTGAAGACCATTATCAAGTTTTCCAAAGAAGAGCTCTTGACAGTGGTTGCAGATGCTGCTGATGCTGTCCACTGCTTTCTTAAGAGGTATTCCAGGGCTGTGGAGTTTGTTATAAAGACAGAGCAGCCAGTTATTCAGCAAACTACATCTCATCAGCTTGAGTCATCCTCTCAGGCACCTCCTCCTCTGGTAGCACTTTCTCCTTTATACATATATTTCATTGTGCATGCAGCATTTAGGTTCTGTAATAATTTTCACAAAAGGTTAGTAGTTTATTAGGATTTTTTATTTTTCTGCCTTCTACCAACAGCCTGGGCAGGCTGGCCAGCTTCTCTGTCTTGGTAGTCATTCCGTGAAATTGAGAGAGACCTTTTGGAACCCTGGTATAAAGATAACTATTATGAAAGGAGTAGTAAAGCTTTATAATACATAGGACGTTTGAAGACTTCTTGAAAACCTGATCATAATTTATTGTGCCAAGCAGTGGCATCTCTTCTGTTACCCATGCCTGCATGTACTGTGGATGCATAACCTTGGTTCTCACACTAAATTCTCACCTTGAGATATGAAGTAACCGATGTCTTAGTGAAGGTGCTTATGGAGCCTGTCTGATAAATTTACTTTGGAAATTTTGGCAGCAGGGCAGAGGTAGGTGGGACATCCTGGGCCTCTGAGCCCACCTGTTACCCAACCCGCCCCAGTCTCCCAAAAAGACTTCTGTTAGGCTGACTCCTTACTTTCCAGTGACCCAGAGATAGATCTGAGAGCTGGAAGTAGCAACAGCCTGAGGAGTGCATATCAGTGCTGGGAAATGTTTTGTCATCACTGGGGAAAATTTTGTTAATACTATGGCTCTTATGCTTCCCACTCTTCCCTTCCACCATCATTAGCATTTTGGTCATAGCTTAATCTCCCTGAGTCCTTAACCATGAAGTTCATGCTCATTAGAATAGAGACAGAGACTGAGATGGATTTTGTCCCATTTTTAGTTCAGTTACTCCTTGACTTGCATTTCCCCCAAATAGTACAACTTTGTAATGAATTTCTCTCCCAGGACGCCAAAACCTTAGTAGTAGAAATGTGTGTGCTCTCTTGGCTGTTAGATCTCGGGCAAGTGGCAGTGGATCTCTCTGTCTTCAGCCCTTTCTAACTTGACTTAACTGTCCCCTCCTGAAGGAGCTTCTAGCTCAGGAAGGAGGAACTTGAAAGAATAGACACAGCTTCGCAGTGGGTAGTCGACACCTGCATGTTTGTATCTGCACATGTTCAGTGGGTTACTTCTAGATGCTTCTTTATTGCTTCTATTTGTACCTATATCTGCTGATAAAACTGCAGGTACACCACACTAAGAAAACAGAGTGAATGAATTGTGAGAAATAACTGCATGTCTGTTTTAGAATGACTTTTTATTTCAAAATTAAATTTAGGATACAAAAAGAATGTCATGTTAGTTCTAAAAGCTATCTGCAGATTATCCAATTTAGGATGTCTTAGTGGTTATATCCACCAATTTAAACTTTTTCCTGTGACTTGACAGAGTGATCAATAAGCCAAGCCTTAGTATATTGCTATATGCAGTCCAATTATGTTCTATAACATTACCTCACATAAAAAATAACTTTCAGAATCTGCTTTAGCTGAAGAAAAATGGTAACTCTTGGCTTCTATCTTTACTGTGTACTTCATGCCTTTTTTTGGTAATATAATTTTATGAAACCATCACAACAGCTATGCAAGGCAGATAATATTTTTACCATTTTGTGAATAAGCAAGCTGAGGTTAGAAGGGTTAAGTTGGTTGCTTGTCGTTGGAATTCCAATCCATGCTCATCTATGACTCCAAACCTATGCTTCTCACCACAGTAATGGGTAGGTCCACACACTTTTTGTGCAAAGGGCCAGACAGTAAACATTTGGACTATGTGGGCCAATCTCTGTGACACTCAATTCTGCCTTCCTAGCATGCAAGCAGTCATAAACAAGACATAAATGTTGCATGTGAGCAATCATAAGTTATACATAAATGGAGCATGCAAGCAATCATAAATGAAAAGGTCTGACCATGTTCCAAAAAAAAAAAAGTATTTATTAACAAAATATGCAGTCAGCTGAATTTGGCCCTTTGGTGTGATCCAAAGTTTTAAACATTTGATTTTGGACTGCAGTGATGGCTTTTTAAAAGTTCATTGACTTGGCTGGGCACGGTGGCTCATGCCTGTGTTCCCAGAACTTTGGGAAGCCGAGGCAGGCTGATCATTTGAGGTCAGGAGTTCGAGATTGGCCTGGCCAACATGTTGAAACCCTGTCTGTACTAAAAATACAAGAATTAGCCTGGTGTGGTGGTGGGTGTCTGTAATCTCAGCTACTCAGGAGGCTGAGACAGGAGAACCGCTTGAACCCAGGTGGCGGAGGTTGCAGTGAGCTGAGATTGCACCACTGCCCTCCAGCCTGAGTGACAGCGAGACACCATCTCAAAAACAAAAAAAAAGCTAACTGATTGAAAGATGATTCCTATTTTGCTTTATATCCAACCCCTCCCCTTCTACATTAAATTTATATTGCTTATCTCAATTAGAAACCTCCTTTCTAGGGAGAGAGCCAGGATATTACTATATAATACAAAACAAACTAAGGAAGCCTTTCTTTTCTTTTTCAAATGTTGTAGTTGTTTGGCTTCATAAAGTTACCCAGCACTTTGTAATTTTTACACAAAAGAGGGATTTTTACATATTTATGTTGTTTGTTATAGGGTTGGGCATTAAAAAAATTGAAAAGAAGCTTAAAACTAATGCATTTAGTGCCAGCTAGAAAGCAAGCAAAAATGATGACAGTGAATCTCTAAACGCATCAAAGCGTGATTTGATTTGTCAAAGATAAGTGTATGCATGGTTTATTAAAGAACATTTTGATTGTATAAAGATATGTATATATATCTTTGTGGTCATAATACTTAAACTTGATCGTTCTTTTAATCTCAAACATCACTATGTTGGATAAGGGTATACAGGCTCATGGTCAATTCTAATTGTTTTGTGCACAATTTCAGTACGTACCTTTCAGAGCCAACTACATAGTTCTTGGATGCAACTGAAACAGTGTCTATGGTCTGATCATGCAATTAGCTATGTCTTTGCTTTGGGGTACAATCCAGTATTATAGTTTACTTCCTTCCTTTGGCGAGGATATCAGCCTACTAGAGAGAGAACTTTAAACTATATTCAAATGGTGACTTCATTTAAAAGATATTTTTCTTTTATCTTTTTTTTTTTGAGATGGAGTCTCACTATGTTGCTCAGGCTGGTCTCAACTCCTGGCCTCAAGCAATCCTCCTACCTTGGCCTCCCAAAGTGCTGAGATTACAGGCATGAGCCACCCTACCCACCCGTCTTTTAAGAGAAGTTTTATTCCAAAGTAAATTCAAATTTGTTTGTTTTGTTTTGTTTTTCCCTAGCGTGCATTTCCTTGTTTTGGTTCTTCCATTGCTAACTAAAATTCCTTAGGCTGAAACAAATCCAAAATTTTTTTTCCAAACGTTCCAATGTATAAATCACTGTAATTCTAATTTTTGGTAAAAGGAGACAATTTAGAATTTCTCCTTTCTGAAACTCATTCTCTAGCCTGTGATTTCTGGAAGAAGGTAGGGTAGAACATGGAAGGAGTGTTTACATGAGGAGAGGCAGCTGTTCTTCCAGTCACATAAGACTGCTATGGACAAGGAAACCTGTCTGCACCTCACAACTCACGTATGCCATATATCTGTACCTCACATATGCTCACATATGCCATAGAATGGGAATTCTGGTGCTGGGAACCCATCTTTGCACAGCTACTCTTTGACATTTGATGGGAAGGGTGGCAGGGGCGGGATGACCTCCTGAGCGTTTGGGCAGCAGGTCACACACTACACGCACTGGTCCCGAAGGCTTGCCAGACTACAGGTAGGACTTTCAGTCAGATGAAACTTCATGCTGGCTCGCTTCACCCAGCATTATCGAAATAACTAAGAAGATTTGTAAAATCAAGGTTTTAAACTAAGACAACAGAGAGAACTTTAATAACATTTTCAATACGTAATTTTTATAAAACATTTTACCCTCTTTCAGTGAACCTAAATTATACAGTTCTTAATCATGTAGTTCTTAATCAATCACTTTGAAGAATGACTTAAAGTGCTTAGCGTTGCTGGTAATGTGGTCTTTGTCTTTCTGGCAGCTCCTTGCTCTGCTATGGCTTACCATCATGACAGCAGACGGATATTTGTGGGCCAGGATAATGGAGCCGTAATGGTAGGTAGCTTTTAGAATGTGTTTATTACGTTCTTTATATTATATTCTTTATATTGACCTCCCATGTCCCATATTGGCCAGTTAACTTTGGATTAACAATGGATGCTCGATTGTTTGGCATGAAAAATGTTTAATTTAGGCCAGGCACGGTGGCTCACATCTGTAATCCCAGCACTTTAGGAGGCCAAGGCGGGCAGATCGCTTGAGCCCAGGAGTTTGAGACCAGCCTGGGTAACATAGTGAGACCTCATCTCTACGAAAAATCAAAAAAATTAGTTGGTAGTGGTGCACGCCTGTGGTCCCAGCTGCTTAGGAGACTGAGGTGGGAAGATGGCTTGAGCCTAGGAGGTCAAGGCTGCGGTTAGGTGAGATTGCACCACTGCACTTTCACCTGGGCAACAGAGGGAAACCATGTCTCAAAAAAAAAAAAAAAAAAAAGTTTAATTCAGTATAGCTATTAGGTCAAAAATGGATTAAATTAAATTACTGCTTAATTTTAAACCAATTTCTTGGAGCTCAGAATGCTGTCATAATTGATAGCTGGGTGCTCAGGCTGACCCACAGATCATAGCCTTCATAGAGTGAATATGTCACCTACAGCAGCCCCCATCCCTCAGCTGTGATGGTGGAGAGCCTCTGTCACTGTGTGTGTGTGTGTGTGTGTGTGTGTGTGTGTGTGTGTGTGTGGCCATTCAGCCAGCAACTCACAGAACTCTTTAAGGCAATACTTCTCAAACTATCTTTGGCAAAGGACCTGATATTCAAGTTTCTAGTCTGTTATAGACTGGCATTTTTGTGCATCAAATTATATGTATATACTTATTTTTTTAATTGAAATATAACTTATATAACATAGTTACCATTTTAAAGTATATAATTCTGTGGTCTTGTAGTATATTCATAAGATTGTGCAACCATTACCATTCTCTAATTCCAGAATATTTTCATCACCCCTCCCTGCAACAAAATCCCATACCCATTAGCACTCACTCTCCATTGCCCCTTCCCCCAGCTCCTGGAAATCACTAATTTACAGAATCCAAGGATTTGCCTATTTTAGACACTTTATATAAATAGACTCATATAATATGTGTGGCCTTTTATGTCTGTCTTTCACTTAGCATAATGTTTTTAAGATTCATGCCTGTTTGAATTAATTAATTCTTTTTGCAGTGGTTAGTATTCTATGCTGCACTTGGTTGATCCCTTTATTAGTTGATAGACATTTGGGTTGTTTTCATCTTTTGGCTATTATCAATAATGTTGCTATGAAAATTCATGTACATGTTTTTGTATGAACATATTTTTTTCTATTCTCTTGGGTATGTATACCTAGGAGTGGAATTGCTGGATCATACGGTGACTATTTTTTTTTGAGACGGAGTCTGGCTCTGTCACTCAGGCTGGAGTGCAGTGGCGCGATCTCAGCTCACTGCAAGCTCCGCCTCCTGGGTTCACGCCATTCTCCTGCCTCAGCCTCCTGAGTAGCTGGGACTACAGGCGCCTGCCACCGCGCCCGGCTAATTTTTTGTATTTTTAGTAGAGACGGGGTTTCACCGTGGTCTTGATCTCCTGACCTCGTGATCCGCCCGCCTCGGCCTCCCAAAGTGCTGGGATTACAGGCATGAGCCACCGCGCCCGGCCTATATTGAACTTTTAAGCAACTACCAAACTGTTTTCCATAGTGGCTGCACCATTTACATTCCCACCAGCAACACACAAGGGTTCTGGCTCTCCAAATCCTTGTTAACACTTGTTATTTTCTGCTTGTTTTGTTTTGCTTTGTTTTTGTTATGGTCATCCTGGTGGGTGTGAAATGGTACCAGATTGTGGTTTTGATTCGCGTTTTCCTAATGACTAGTGATGTTGAGAATCTTCTTAGGTGCTTGTTGGTCATTTATATCTTCTTTGGAGAAATATCTATTTAAGTCCTTTGCCCATTTTTAATAGAGTATTTTTTAATTGTTGACTTGTAAGAGTTTTTTTCTGTATGTTAGATACTAGACCTTTATCAGATATATGATCTGCAAATATCTTCTCCTAAGAGCTGCCTTTTTACTTTTTTTTTTTTTAAGTTTGGTGAAGTCCAATTTATCTTTTTTTTTTTGGCTACTTAAGCTTTAGATACCATATCTAAGAAACTATTGCCTAATCCAAGGTCATTTATATCTGTAAAGATAAGTATAAATCATCAAGATTTACACCTGTATTTTCTTCTGAGAGTTTTATGTTTAGCTTTACATTTAGATCTTTGATTTATTGTAAGTTAATTCTTATAGTGGTATCAGGGAGGGGTTCCACATTTATTCTTTTATATGTGGACATCCATTTATCCCCGCACCAATTGTTGAAAAGACTTTTTTTTCCCATTTAATTTTCTTGGCGTCTTTGTCACAGAGCCAGCCAGGTAGAGAGCCAGGGAAGAGTTTCCAGAAGTCAATGTTATAGTGGCTTGATGGTGCGGGGCGATAGGGAGGCACCCTAGGGCGACTGGAGAATTGGGCAGAGGCCAGGTCATGCAAGGTCTTGTAGGTCTGGGTAAAGCTTTAAATTTTATTGTAATTGCAGTGAGAAGCTGTTGAAGTGTTTTCAGCAGATGAATAGCATGATATAATTTATATTTTTCAAAGATCCCCCTAACTGCTGGGTGGAGAACGGATTGAAGCACGGCCAGAGTGGTGGTGGGAGAATCAGACTGTTTTAGCGGCCTGGGTGAAAGGACGGTGGCCATGAAGAAGGACAAGTGGATGGACTTGAGATAAGTCTTGGAGACATCTGAGATAAGTTGGCTGTGTAGAGGAGAGGAAGAGATCAGGTGACAGCCAGGTTTTTGGCTTGAGCAGCTGGGTAGGAAGTAGTATTGTTTGCTGAGAAGGGTAAGGCTGGGCAGGGAAGGCAGTTGGAGGGAGAGGAGACAGTGAGAGCCAGCCTAGTTTAAGATACCAGTGAGCTTCCAACTGGCCATGTGAAGTTGGCACAGGATAAACAAAACTGGAGTCCCAGAGAGGTCTGGGCAGAGGGCATCATCATCAGGTCATTTTTCAAGCCACAAGAATGACTGTGAGTAGCTGGGGGCGGGGAATGAAAGAAGTCAGGGCCCAGACCTGCGGCCTAAATAATGACAGTGTTTTGGAGTGGGGTCAAAGGGGAGGCCAGCCAGGGAGGAGGGGAAATGATGATCCTTGAGTGTGACTTTAAGGGGTCCAGACCACCTTATGTAAGCTGAATTTCCTGACCTTGCGTAGTCATGCCAATCACTGAGGGAACTTACTAAAATACAGATTCCCCGGCTCTATGCCAGACCCAGAGCTTTGGAATCACTAGGGAGAGAGCTGGGGATCTGTATAATAAGTGGCAAGTCCTCCAGGTGAACCCTAGGATCAAGTGCTTTAGGGAAACTACACGGTTTCGCTAAAACCACTGAGGAGCAGGAGCAGGTTTCTGGGTTTTGTCAGCTCAGAAATGTGTAGCAGGCTTTGAAGGGACAAGGCTGAAAGTGCAGGTGCCAGTTAGGAGGCTGCCTCTGGACCCCAGTGTGAAATCATGAAACACTGGGGTAGTGATGGAGAAGAGGCTGTGGCCTCAAGAACTGTCTGGGAAGCAGGGCTGGGTGTGTGAATAAAGGTGCGTGTTGAAATAGAGAGCAGCTTTAAGATGACTTTCAGGTTTCTAGCCAGGAGTTAGCTGTCTTCAGAGACAGAAAAGATGCTGATCTATTTTGGGGAAAGGTGATGAGTTCAGTTTTGAGAACTGACCTTGGGTATTTTGAGAACTGAACCTCAGGGTTTGGTCTGGGCAGGGGTTGGGAGTTCGCTGAACATAGACGTCAGAGGAAACTACAACGGTGGCTGCCGTGAACTAGAGAGAGCGGGTAGACTGAGAAAAGCAGAGGGCCAAGGTCACATTCCTAGGGAAGTGTCAATATTTAAAGAAAAGCCAGAGGACTGGGAGCCTAAAGGAGAGACAGGAAGAATGGGCAAAGTGGGAGGAGAGCCAGCCAGGACAGTGCAGCCACAGAAGCCGGAGGGCAGTGAGTTGCAGTGGGGAGGTGAGTAAAGGTGTCAAGGGCAGGAGGGAGAGGATGAAATTGGGCCTGGCTAGTGCCCTCGGGATGGCACTTAGAAGGCAGCTACTGATAACAAGAAGAGCCTTTCCATGCAGTGGGGTATCCCTGGTGAGCCATGCACTGAAGTGTGACTGGGAAATGAGGGAGCCAGAGAGCCTGAGGGTAACCAGAGTGGGCTGGTCACTAGAGAAGCTTTTGGCTGAGAAGGGGTCAAGGAAAGTAGAAGTATAGTTATGAGAGTTTCATTGTTTTTTTTTTTTTAATGAAAGAAGCAGCGTTGGACCAGGTGTGGTGGCTCATGCCAATAATCTCAGCACTTTGGGAGGCTGAGGCAGGAGGATTGAGCCCAGGAGTTAGAGACCAGCCTGAGCAATATAGTGAGACTTCATCTCTACAAAAAATAAAAAAATTAGCTTAGTGTGGTGGCATACCCATGTAGCCCCACTACTCAGGAGGCTGAGGTGGGAGGATCACTTGAGCCTGGGAAGTGGAGGTTACAGTGAGCAGAGATTGCACCACTGCACTCCAGCCTGGATGGCAGAACAAGACCCTGTCTCAAAAGAAGGAGAAAAAAAAAAAAAAAAAAAGAAGCAGCAGCCTTGATGTAAGGGCTGAGAAGAAAGATCCAGTGGAAGGGACAGGCTCCCTGCCCATGCAGTTCACACAGCAGCAGGCGGCAGGTGAGGGTGCTGGAAATGCATGACACAGTAGTGAATGCCGAAGCTCTCCGTTTTAGCCTTCAGAAAATTTTATAGAAATATCATGATGTGCATACACACATATAATGAGAAGCCACTAGGTATAAGCTTCATATAGTGCAGTGGTGCAGTGCTGGTGCATTCATCTCCCTAGGGACCCTTCTTGAGGCCTTCAGTTCAAGGGGAGACTGTCATTATAGGATGGCACATAAGAACTGTTACAGTTGTTCAATGGAAAGGGACAATGCAAATCCAATTTAGCATTAGTTAGCAATTGATCAATTGCTTTTCCACTGAATACAGATTAATATATACAGTGCTGATACATTTTTTCTACTTTGCAAAAACAAGATGGAAAACAAGAAATCTGTATTCTTTTGTGTGCTTTTTTCCCCCCTCACTCTGGTCTGTCAGCAATTCATAATATCCATGTCAATTTAGCATTGATCAATAATAGTATTCTTGGCTGGGCATAATGGCTCATGCCTGTAATCCTAGCACTTTGGGAGGCCAAGGGGGGGTGGATCACTTGAGGCTGTGAGTTCAAGACCAGGCTGGCCAACATGGTGAAACCCCGTCTGTACTAAAAATACAAAAAAATTAGCTGGGTATGGTGGCTCGCACCTTTAGTCCCAGTTACTCAGGACTCTGAGGCACAAGAATCGCTTGAACCCAGGAGGCGGAGGTTACAGTGAGCTGAGATTGCATCACTGTACTCCAGCCTGGTTGACAGAGTGAGACTCTGTCTCAAAATAATATAATAATAATAATAATAATAATAATAATAATAATAATAATAATAATAATGGTAGTAGTAATTAGTGATTTTTCTTTAGAGTTTTATCTTCATAGTTTTATGTTGAGGTTGATTTTTTTGCAATAAAACACATGTACTTTAAATTTCTTTTCCAAGTTATAAAGTATTACATCTATAGAAAGTTTGGGGCCAGGTGCAGTGGCTCACGCCTGTAATCCCAGCACTTTGGGAGGCTAAGGTGGGTGGATCACCTGAGGTCAGGAGTTCGAGACCATCCTAGCCAACATGGTGAAACCCCATCTCTATTAAAAATACAAAAATCAGCTGGGTGTGGTGGTGCACTTCTGTAATCCCAGCTAGTCGGGAGGCTGAGGCAGGAGAATCGCTTGAACCCGGGAGGCAGAGGTTGCAGTGAGCCGAGGAAGCAACAAGAGCTAAACTCTGTCTCTAAATAAATAAATAAATAAATAAAATTTGGAAAATACGGGAGCATAAAAAGACAAAAACCACCTACAATCTCAAAATTTCTCTTTTGTTGTTGTTGTGTTTGTATATTAAATAGGTGTACTTTCCCCCACTAAATTGCTGAGCTACCCAGTGCCCTGTTTTTACTGTAGCTGAGAGCTCTGTTAGAGAGGGGTCTTTGCAGTTTTGCTTTAATATGCAGTGTCTTGAGGGATTTTTTGTGTCACTAAGAGAATAAAGTTTTGTAGTAGGAGGGAGAAGGAATACAGAGTGCTGATTTGGGCAGGAAGAAGTGGACACAAATCCCATGCTGATCAGCAGCACTTACTTCATTCAATTTGGTCTGTTCTCCCAAAGCAATGTTGGCCTGAGGACAGGTCTGGTGAAAGAAGCAATTCATATCATTCCTAAATAACTCGTCTGAAGTCCCAGGTCTTGTGATAATCATTTTTAGATTTTACTTCATTTTTGAAAGTTAAGTTTCTGTTGTTTTTTAAAACCATAACTCTTTTTTAATTTTTAATTTTGTGTATTTGCTTTTAGGAATTTCACGTTTCTGAAGATTTTAATAAAATGAACTTTATCAAGACCTACCCAGGTAATTATAATACACATTATCTTGCGTACACATACATGTAGACATACACAGAACTATAACATCATCTCTTATGATGAAAATTAGATTTTCACATTTTTTAGTTTTGTTACCCCCACAATGCAAGAGACTGTTGTCTTTTAGTGATATTTCAGCTCGTTTTTGCTCATTAACATTTAAAATTTTGTATATCAGGTACATGTGTCAGATTTAATTAACCATTCTTTTATTATTGGATATGTGTACTGCTTCCATTTTTTTGATAACGCACACTACTCTTCATACATGTATGTGTGTGTATATAACTGTGTGTACAATTTTTTGATATGTGTATACATGTGTGTGTGTATTCTTGAATAAGTGTATACACATGTGTGTGTGTGGGTATTCTCGACTGTTATTCTGACTCTAATCCTATAATTCATTGTTTCTGTTTTGTTTTGTTTAAATAGAGACGAGGTCTCAGTATGTGGCCCAGGCTGATCTCGAACTCCTGACCTTAAGTGACCCTCCCACCTCAGTCTTCCAAAGTGCTAGAATTCAGATGTGAGCCACCACACCTGGCCAAATTCTATAATTCTGATTATTTAAGACAAATCCTTAGGTGCTCAGTGAGGAATTTCTTTTTTTTTTTAAAGACAAATTCCTACGAAGTGGAATAACAGGGTCAGACATTAAAAAGTTTTTTTAAATGCCCTAGATTTATTTTGCAAACTGCTTCACAGCAATAGTCCAAGTTTTTACAGTCTGCAAGTGGCGGCTGAGAATACCTGTTCTTGAAGTCTTCACAACATTGCTGCCTTATAATTTCTTTTTCCTGTTTAATAGTCAAGAAAGTTCTCAGTTTGAAAATGATTTAAGCTTTATTTAATGTTGACCATTTGTCATCTTTTCTGAATGTCCATTTATGATTTTGCACATATTCCCAGGGAGCTGGAGTGTTTTGTAACTGAATTGTAAGCACTTTTCACTACAAAGCTATCAATACTTTGTGGCATCTGTGACATATACCTTTTTTTCAGTTTTTACTTTGTTTTGTAAATTTCAATATTTTAAAACTTAAGAAAAGCAAGATCCCAATGACAGCTTCAGATTGAAGTCGCAAAACTAAAGCATTTTGATTAAGTTGTGGATTCCCATCAGACCAATTAGCTGATTCCCAGAAACTTCACCAGAAGACATAACATTTAGGCTCATTTCATTTACTCTATACTTCTAAAATTTTATACTTAATGCTTGTGGATAAAGGTAAAAATTAGAGTGTATATGTGTTGTTCATCTTGGTGAATGTGGTCTAATAATAGGATACTTTAATAAGAAGGCCAAATTGCCTTTCCCTACATATTGTTTCACCTGTTCCAAATTTAAAATAGGAGAAAAGCGTCCAGGCACGGTGGCTCACCCCTGTAATCCCAGCACTTTGGGAGGCTGAGGCAGGTGCATCACTTGAGGTCAGGAGTTTGAGGCCAGCCTGGCCAACATGGTGAAAATCCGCCTCTACTAAAAATAACAAAAATTAG
Source organism: Hylobates moloch (assembly GCF_009828535.3). Lineage (NCBI taxonomy): Eukaryota > Metazoa > Chordata > Mammalia > Primates > Hylobatidae > Hylobates > Hylobates moloch. Next base: position 17,928,263 of record NW_026652276.1, read on the forward strand.
CTGCGTGTGGTGGCACATGCCTGTAGTCCCAGCTGCTCAGGAGGCTGAGGCAGAAGAATCGCTTGAACCCGGGAGGCGGAGGTTGCAGGGAACCGAGAGTGCACCACTCCACTCCCGCCTGGGCAACAGAGCGAGACTCCGTCTCAAAAATAAATCAATAAATAAAATATGAGAAAAGTGATGTAACAATGACCATACATTTGCCCTTGGAGTATGTTGGTCAGGGAAACTGTTTTATAACAATGAATGATAACACTTTACAATCTTGCATTGAGTAATGTACTAGCATTATGGTGTTATTATAACATCAGAAGCAACTTTGAATTCTCAGCTATCATATACAGGTTTATCTTTAAAATAATCAAGAATCCATAAATTCTTTTGTGAGGTATATACCTACGAGTTTGGAGACCTTTAAATGCCTGGCTTGGAGACCCTTAAATGCCTGGTCAATGTTTTTGTCAAAAGGCAAATTCCTTAATAAATTATTTCATCTGGCCAGTTGTGGTAGCTCCCACCTGTAATCCTAGCACTTTGAGAAGCCAAGGAGTTTGAGACCAGCCTGGGCAACATAGAGAGACCATACTGCTATAAAAAATTAGCCAGCCATGGTGGCACACACTGTAGTCCCAGCTACTTCGGAGGCCGAGGTGGGAGGATCACTTGAGCCCAGGACTTAGAGATTACAATGAGCCATCATCAGACTACTGCACTCCAGCCTGGGCAACAGAGTGAGACCCTGTCCCTTTTTTTTTTTTTTTTTTTAAAGCGTGTGTGTGTGTATTTTTCATCTGTCATTAAGGATCAAATTATTTCATATTCACATCTCATGTTATTATCTATATTTTGGTTGTCAAAGTGTTTTTTTTTTTTTTTTTTTGAGAAAGAGCCTTGCTCTGTTGCCCACACTGGAGTGCAGTGGCATGATCTTGGCTCACTGCAACCTCTGCCTCCCGGGTCCAGTCGATTCTCCTGCCTCAGCCTACCTAGTAGCTGGGATTACAGGTGTGAGCCACCACGGCCAGCTGATTTTTTGTATTTTTAGTAGAGAAGGGGTTTCACCATGTTGGCCAGGCTGGTCTTGAACTCCTGGCCTCAAGTGATCCTCCCGCCTCGGCCTTCCAAAATGCTGGGATTACGGGCATGAGCCACCATGCCCTGCTGGTTGTCAAAGTTCTTTATGGGGTATAAGGCAGCATAGGTTTCTTGTGCAGTGGTTCTTGGACCTTTATATTTAATTGACTAATAACATTTTAGAAAACATTTGGAGGACTAATATAGGGATTGCTTATTTTTTATTTTGCCAAGTGAGAGTTTAAAAACTAAAAATGAAGCAAAATAAGCATGACTGTATCTCACCATACTTTCATAAAAGAAAGGATATCTAAAAAAAACCAAACAGCAGAAAGGATATAATCTTAGAAATAGGATGGCTCTTCCCAGGAAAAAATAGCTGACTATTCACTACAGCATCTTTACCACAAACTAGTTTAAACCCTATGACTGTTTGGCCTGAGTTTAACAACTACAGATTTAGTGGAAAAAGTGTTTTGAGTCAGATAGACCAAATTAATCTATCACTTATTAGACTTTGGGCATATATTAGTATTTACATTTAATTTATATTTATAAATATTTAATAAATAGTTAATATTTGCTTCTCGGTTTTCTTACCTGAAAATCAATATAATAATACACACCCTGTAAGTATTTATGCAAATTAAATATCATTAAAGCAGAAAAAGCATTAGGCTCCACATCAGACGCTGAGACAGATCTTTCGCGATATGGCCTACTCAAATTTAACATTATTTTCAGTTTTAAATTTTTATTTTTTAATTAGAGACAAGGTCTCACTGTCTTACCCAGGCTGGAGTGCAGTGGTGCAATCATAGCTCAATGTAACCTCCAACTCCTGGGCTCAAGAGATCCTCCCACCTCAGGCTGCTGAGTAGCTAGGACTACAGCAAGTGCCACCATGCCCAGCTGGTTTTTAAAAATTTTCTGTAGAGATGGGGTCTTGCTTTGTTGCCCAGGCTGGTCTCCAATTCCTGGCCTCAAACAATCCTCCTGCCTCGGCCTCCCAAAGTGCTGGGGTTATAGGTGTGAGCCACTGCGCCCAGCTGAATTTAAGATTAATAGCTGTCATATCATCCTTTAAGTTTCAGAATCCTTCATGAGTATTTAATTGTTCAGTGTAACCTTTTAGCAGTGGATGAATCTGACCTTCACGTAGACTTTTGGGGCGAGCCCTTCAGTTCTTTCTAAGCAGTCTGTACAGCTGAGAGCAAGGTCAGCAGTTTCTCTGTCTGGCCTTTGACTCATTCATCAGACTGGATGCTTATTAAACATCTGCTGCATGCAAAGTTCTGTACCAGATGAAGTAGAAGGCAGGTTACACTGCCCCGGTGTGGCTTATAATTGACCTGGAAATATTTCCAGAGTTAGGTAACAGACAGGATACCTTCCTCATTCTCAGCTGTTATTTTGGAATAGAGAACTTTACAAAAGCTTTGTCTTTATGAATAATAAAATGTTACACACTGATAAAAAGTATTCCAGAAACAAAACACATAACACCATTTTTTAATTTTAGAAAACTGCCATTGCTCTTATTTAGAATGCCAGTGTTTTCTGAAGGTTCCAAACACTGAAGTTACAGACGATTAAAACATTGCACTGTTACAACTGCTGCTTTCCACATGGTTCTTGTTCATACAGTTTTTTACAGGAAAGTAAAAATGTTCTCTTGAGCATAGCAAAAAAAAAAAAAAAATCTATTCTCTAATCTATCATTTGATTTCTCCTTGGGCATTACTCTTTAATGATTCCTAGCTTCTGGTGGCCACGCCTGTGGGGAGCAGAGGGCAGGGCCTTGGAAAGAGCCTGTGCTAGTGAGTTTGTTGAGCTGGGGCGGGTTGTCTGAAATATACTCACAGAGGACAGGCATTTCTAGTACACTCTTGTACACAGCTGTGTCCTGGCTGAGCAGATTGAGAGGCTGAGCCTCAGTTCTTCCCCGTAGAGTGCTGTTTCTGGAGATGACGTCTCTTCACCTTTGTGTTCCTGCAGCTCATCAGAACCGGGTGTCTGCGATTATCTTCAGCTTGGCCACAGAGTGGGTGATCAGTACCGGCCACGACAAGTGTGTGAGCTGGATGTGCACCCGGAGCGGGAACATGCTCGGGAGGCACTTCTTCACGTCCTGGGCTTCGTGTCTGCAGTATCCTTCAGAGCCACGGACCTCTCCTTCCCCTGGCCTCTGCTTCTCGGTGTTTGGTTCTGAATCTCATCCCAAATTGCTAACTGAGATCTAAAGACTGAATGAAACCTATTTAAGTTTGTGCAAAAGTAATTGCGTTTTTTGTTTGTTTGTTTGTTTGTTTTTTTACCATGGAAAGTAATTGCAAAAATTGCAATTACTTTTGCACCAACCTAATACATATTTCACTGAAAATCCAAGAACTTCCGTATTTGCTTTTCTTTGCTGTAAATTGGGTTTATTAAAAAAATAATGAAATGAATTGTTCTGTGCTGGGAGGTGCTAAAGGTTTTTAATACAAAATTGTGGAAAACCCAAGCCCATTAATGCAAACCCTTCCTCTCACATCTTTGTGTTTCTAATGGAAAGACTTTTTATTGTGCGAAGAAAGGAAAAAAGGATCTTGTCTTCTAGTAATTGGTTATTTGCAGACTCCGTAAGTATATATACTGAATATTAAGGGTTTATAGCCCTGGGGTTTGTTCCTAAATGGGCTACAAGGAGTTTTACACAAAACTTTTGCTTAATGCTTTTTTGTATGTGGAGAGGACCCATAATCCTTATAATACTCTCAAAGATGGCTCAGAATCCCCCAAAATGCTAAAAATCACGGCCTAAAAAATTCCTGCTACTACATGGAATTTGCTTCATGTAGAGCTTGCCCTTACCTAAGGATACCTCTGCCTGCTGTGTATCTTAGTGATGGCAAGATCAAGGTTAACAACAGGCAGACACCCCACAGTAGTTTCTCTCTGAGTTGAATGTCTGACATAGTAAAATTCCGTCCATTGAAAGCCTTTCTTTAAAATGTTTGCTACAAATGAATGCACAGCATGAGATATTTAAAATAGTACCATATACTTTAGGATCAAACAAGCAAAAAATACTCTGATATAGTATGTGCTACATAAGCGTTTTTGTTATGTGCTAGGCCTCTCATAATGGATTTGTAGAAAATGACACAGAATCACAGTCATGCCCTAGTTTACAGTGCTCTTTTTGACCCGTGTTTTGGAAGAGTGATAGTTACCCTATTGTAAATAGCTTTCCTATTATAAATAGTAGTTAACATGTCGTGTATAAATTTCTGGTTTTCCACAAATATCCATGACCACAAATTGAGAAAGTAATGAGTTGTGACCAATAGTTAATATATTTTCTAAATTTAAGTGTACTACCACCACAAATAACTGCATTTTGGATTATTAAACTATCCACAGTAATTTAAAGTGAATCATCCTCTTCATTTATAGCTAAATTCTCTAGGCCAAAAGAAACATGGATTCATGTCTTGTATTTACTGTCAGATTTACATTATTGTCAGAGACATTTCATAAATAACCATTACGTTTCAGAGTTTTCTTGCTATTTTCAGTAATTAGCAATTTCTTTTTCTTTTCTTTTTTTTCTTTTTTTGAGACAGAGTCTTGCTCTGTCACCCAGGCTGGAGTGGTACAGTGGCACCATCTCAGCTCACTGCAACCTCTGCCTCCTGTGTTCAAGCTGTTCTCTTGCCTCAGCCTCCCGAGTAACTGGGATTACAGGCGTGTGCCACCACGTCCAGCTAATTTTTTGTATTTTTAATAGAGACAGAGTTTCACCATGTTGGCCAGGTTGGTCTTGAACTCCTGACCTCAAGTGATCTGCCCGCCTCGGCCTCCCAAAGTGCTGAGATTACAGGCGTGAGCCATTGCACCCAGCCCAGTAGTTATCAGTTTTACTCTTTGACACTTTATTGTACTTGATTATATCTACTTGTTTTCGTGTGTGTCTGCCCTACCAGCTCTTTTTTTATTGCCAGTTCCTGGGATCTTGCTTGATATAGTAACAGGCACTCAGTGAGTTCCTGTTGAATGAATGAATATACACTTTCTCAGTAATAACAGCTGTTTTAATTTTTACCTTCAATATTTACATATTGCATGCTTTTCAGTTGGGTGTTTCCTTTCTTGTTACAGTTTTACGTGTATGCTTATTCTCTTTAAAATGCATGTTTTCCAACTTTGAAAACTAACTTTGACTAATGCTGGTATCTCTCTTATGAGAGGATTTTCAGGTGATTTCTGTTCTACATCCTTGACTGCTTCTCCTCAGATATGACTTTGACACTCAGTATGCTTTCGTTGGTGATTTTTCTGGGCAGATCACCCTGCTGAAGCTTGAACAGAACACGTGTTCAGTCATCACAACCCTCAAAGGACATGAAGGTAGGCTATATTATCACCCAAGAGGTTTTTTTTGCCTAACTTGGACATCCAAATTCAGTTCTCTGCTACGTGGATTCATGAATGCTCTGTTCCTCATGATCTGTCAGATTTCATTTCGATTGGCCAGATATGGGATTTAGAGTGAAGACTAAGTGAAGGTGGGGTGATGGGTTCATTTCATATTGTTGAAATCCCTTCTAAGTTGCTTGTGTGGATAATACTTTCTACATTGCTTACCTTTTTAAATTAAGTTATGTCTGGCACATTGGTTCACACCCGTAATCCCAGCACTTTGGGGGCCGAATTAGGTGCACCACTTGAGGCCAGGAGTTCGAGACCAGCCTGGCCAACACAGCAAAACCGCCTCTCTACTAAGAACACAAAAATTAGCCAAGCATGGTGGCGCATACCTGTAATTCCACCCCTAGCTACTCGGAAGGCTGAGGCAGGAGAATCACTTGAACCTGGGGGGCAGAGGTTGCAGTGAGCTGAGATTACAGCACTACACTCCTGCCTGGGTGACAGAGTGAGACTCTGCCTCAAAAAAATAGAAATAAAATAAGTTATTGTGTTGAGAAGACCTTTAAAATTACTTCTAACTGGTAAAAACCTTTTGGAAAAATTGTTATTACTTTAAAAAAATTTGTCAGTTTCTAAGCCCCTGAGCAAGACCTGATAAATACAATTAGAAGAAATGTGTGGGCTGGTTCAGCCTCTGCTTGGGAAACATACCCTGCGTAGGGACTGAGGGAAAAGAATTACTGGGTGGAATTCCATTTCTGTAGTGCAGTGGGTTGGTGAAGCTCTGTGGAGGGGTTTTTAAAGTCCATTGATTGTACTGAGTGACTCGCCACATACACGTGTAATAAAGAGGTTTCATTAGATGCTGTATTGGGCCATTCTTGCACTGCAGTAAAGAAATATTTAAGACTGGGTAATTTATAAAGAAAAAAGGTTTAATTGGTTCGTGGATCTACAGGCTGTACAGGAAGCATGGCACCGGCATGCTTCTGGTGAGGGCCTCAGGAAGCTTACAGTCATAGCAGAAGGTGAGGTGTGAACAGGCACATCACATGACAAAAGCAGGAGTGGGGGTGTGGGGGTGCCACACACTTTTAAACAACCATATCTCAAGGGAGCTCATTTACTAACTCAAGGAGAGCACCAAGGGGATGGCACTAAATCATTCGTGAGAAATCCACCCCCATGAGCCAACTACCAAGCCCCACCTGCAACATTGGGGATTACAGTTTAACATGAAATTTAGAGGCCGTGCCCGATGGCTTACACCCGTAATCCCAGCACTTTGGGAGGCTGAGTTGGGTAGATCACTTGAGGTCAGGAGTTTGAGACCAGCCTGGCAACATGGCAAAACCCTGTCTCTACTAAAAATACAAAAATCATTAGCTGGACGTGTTGGCAGGCGCCTGTAGTCCCAGCTACTTAGGGAGGCTGAGGCAGGAGAATCTCTTGAACCCGGGAGGCGGAGGTTGCAGTGAGCCAAGGTCATGCCATTGCACTCCAACCTGGGTGACAGAGGGAGACTCCGTCTTAAAAAAAAATATATATACATATATATATATATACGAAATTTAGAGGGGACACGTGTCTAAACTATGTCAGATGCTAGCTGTAATGGATTGCAGTTTTCATACAGATCACAAGATCACATACTGATATGTGTCACAAAGTACAAGCTTTGAGGCCATCTGGTTTATGGAGAACTGGGGAGTTGCTGAAAGAATTAATGATGGACTTGTTTATGACCATAGTAAGCGTTTTAGTTGTAACAAGTTATAATAAATGTACACTATGCTTTCTATGTAATCTATTTAGGTGAAATGGAGTATATCAAATCAAGGACCCTGTAGGGGAAAAGAAGAAAAGAGAACAGCAAGTTAAAATAGCTTTGGACAGGAAAGCAGAGGCCCGTGAAGAAACCACTTTCTGTTTATGACTAATTCTCTCATGACCCCCAGGCTCGTCAGTTTTTTCAGAGTTGCTAAAGGCAGAATGAGTTCTGGTAACTACCAGAATGGTTACTGGTTTTCATGCTGAAAGACCATATTTATCTGCTCTTAAGCCTCTAACTGAAATGGATGGCACATAGATTACACAGGGTCGAAAGTCATGTGAAACTAACCCCTGAAGCCTTTGCAGAATATTTCTTTGTTTCTACTTTTGTTCTGTTTTTGGAAAGTGTATGTGATAAAGTAGTTTCTGTTTGCTTTTGAATATGGCATCATTAATTTTCTATATACCTACCAAAATTATTATTAGCTTGTGTGGCTGGTTCGGTTTTACTAAGTTGATTAATGTTTTTTCTAGACAAACAGCAGTCGATGAACAAGGAAAGGATCTACTGAAAGATATACCTGTAGAAAGAAAGATTTCCCCAAGGGTTTCACATTTGATAAGTTAGCCAATAGAAAGTATGAAATGTGAAGTTCAGATTTTTCAGTTAAATTATTTGGCATAATTATGTAGTGTACAAGAGACTTTTTTCTGTGGTACTTAATGTACTTTTCTTAAACCTAGACATCTTGGGGGTAAAACACCTGCCAGGTCCCAGAGACCCAGAATAATCTAGATTTTTTTTATCTTGTGTAGGTTGGACACAGTAAACTTTACTGGTTTTTCTCACTAAATATTAGTAACAATTTTTTTTCTTCAGTAACTTTTTCTGAACATTTCATATGTACGCTACTTTGTAATTTTTGGCACAGAACAAGGAAAAACTTCTTTAAAAATCTTTGTATGGCCGGGCGCGGTGGCTCACGCTTGTAATCCCAGCACTTTGGGAGGCCGAGGCGGGCGGATCACAAGGTCAGGAGATCGAGACCACGGTGAAACCCCGTCTCTACTAAAAATACAAAAAAATTAGCCGGGCGTGGTGGCAGGCGCCTGTAGTCCGCAGAAAGGCTGAACCGGAGGGAGTTGCAGTGAGCCATGGCCTGATGAAGCACCCGGGAGAGAATCCGTCTCAAAAAAAAAAAAAAAAAATTTTGTATTACAACAGGATTGAGACAGAGTCTCACTCTGTTGCCCAGGCTGGAGTGCAGTGGCGCTATCTTGGCTCACTGCAAGTTCCACCTCCTGGGTTCAAGCAATTCTCCCACCTTAGACTCCGGAGTAGCTGGGATTACAGTGCCTGCCACCATGCCTGGCTAATTTTTTTTTTTTTTTTTTGGAGAGACAGGGTTTCACCATGTTGGCCAGGCCTAGTCTCGAACTCCTGGCCTCAAGTGATTCAACCTCCTTGGCCTCCCAAAGTGCTGGGATTACAAGTGTGAGTCACCATGCCCAGCCCCAAGTAGTTTGATGCATAGTTGAAAATTCTAATCTTATGACTGTGGATAATGGTGCTGTCTTCTGTATGACTCATGCTGGCATGGTTGAATGACCCATTGTACACCATGAAGGTACCTTTTTGCTTAAAGACTCAGCTGGTCCTAGTTTGGTCTTCAGCTGTCAAATGTGTACATCCTGATGTAGACTTATATTTTACCTCTCCCCTGCGTCCCTCTCTCCCTCTCTCTCTCTCACAAATCCCTAGGTAGTGTCGCCTGCCTCTGGTGGGACCCTATTCAGCGGTTACTCTTCTCAGGAGCATCTGACAACAGCATCATCATGTGGGACATCGGAGGAAGAAAAGGCCGGACGCTCTTACTTCAGGGCCATCAGTGCGTGACCACTTGTGGGGGTGGGGAAAGAATCCGAGTTAGTGGGGAGCTAGTGAAAGGCATTAATAGTCTGATACCACTTTCTGCAAACCCCATGTTCTAAGATGGCAATTATCATTGATAGGGCTCAGTTCACTTTTAACTGCTTTCTGTCAGCCCCGAGTGTCTGATGTTTAGTAGCAAAAAACAAAACAAAACCAAAAAAAAAAAACAACAAAAAAAAACGAGTGCAGGGCTTTCTTCCTCCTTAGTCCAAAGAGCACTTGCCACTTTTTCTCTCAAGGAGTCACCCTGTTGAAATATCTGATTAAGGCAGGCATAGGATAGAGATGCAGGTGAGGACTTTGACCATGGAAGGTTGCATGTAACATGATACTAAGCTATTGTTGAGCTGGGAGCCTAACTTGTTTTTTGTTCTTTGTTTTTTTATTCTAAAAGATATTAAATTAAGAAATGTTGTCTAGTTTGACAGTAGAATTCACCTGAGTAATACCATTGTATATTTAGGATCTTGCCCTCTAGCCCTGAAAGAAAAAGAAATACATCTTCACCTTGCTTTCTTTTCTTTCCTTTCTGGCTAGGCTGCAGCTGTTACTATAATCACAGTCAAGCTGAAAATTAGCTGAGGAAACATATTGTACACAAGTATAACAGGCCAAGAGCTTGTTTCCTTGGGCATCCTAAGGGGTAGTATGACAGGCATGCAGGAGGGACAGAGGTCTTCACCCCATCTGTGTGTGTGTCTGTGTGTGTTTGTGTGTGCACACTAGTGATCTTTGTGGTGTTTGACTCCTTGTTCATATGAATTGTGTTCAGTAGGGGAGCTATACCTCCTTTGTTCTTGTTTCTGAACAAGTAGGTAAATCTTATGCATCTGAAAGGGAAATCATGGTGATTGGTCCCGAAAACCATAGCCCTCATCAAATCTCTGGCCTACAAATCTTAATGACTGATTTGAAAGTAGTCGTATATTTTATAGAAAGTATCATTCTGTATTATGAGTTATAAAATGCCAAGTAAAGTTTATACTAGAATTCATTTTACCATGCTAAATAGTCAGTGGTAAAATACCACTTGCTGATTTTAATGAGGAGAGTGATTTGAGCTAAATGAAGACAGTTCCTGTGTTTTTCCTCATGGAGACAAGTGACTGTTGTGTGTGCTGTTTGCAGTGACAAGGTGCAGTCGCTGTGCTACCTTCAGCTCACCAGGCAGCTCGTCTCCTGTTCCTCGGACGGCGGAATTGCGGTGTGGAACATGGATGTTAGCAGAGAAGAGGTAAGAGACAAGGGCAAGTCCAGGCTGATCAGGAGAGACCCCCAAGAACCTGGCTGCTTCTTGGCTTTTCACACCGCAAGCTGTAAATGCCGGTCCAGGTGCAGACAGTCCCAGCTTCCCCTTCTGCTAATGGGTTATTTCTGACAAGGTCCTTTGTGTCATTTTGCATTGCTTCCTCTGCTCATTTGAGAGTTTCTACCAATGACATGCAGTATATACAATCAGCATTTAGGCTGGTTCTCAGCCTTGAGCAATACACTGAGACAACACTTTGAGACAGATTTCTGGCATATCTAGGTATTTGGACTGCATAGAGGTCCTCCGAAGCACCACTGTGGTCCCATAGCATTCCTGTAGGAAACCATGAGAGATGTATCAGTGACTGCTGTCAGGGACATAGCTAAACACTTGACAGGTTTCTGGGAAAATACATTTCCATTTCTCTGCTTTTACTTCCCATTGAGTTCTAGTTCACTGAGGCCATGTCGACATAGTATTCTTTTCAGGTGACCTAATTTCTAACTTGGTTGGGCCACTAACTAGTTGTGAGATCTTATTTGGTTAAGTGCCTTAATTTCTCTAAGTATCTGTTCCCTCCTACATAAAGTGGAATTGTGGAATGAAATGACTTCTCAGTTGTCTTCCAGTTCTTTAGACAGACAGTCTAATTGTCTAAACAATCTCTCTCTCTCTCTCTTTTTTTTTTTTTTTTTGAGACAGGGTCTTGCTTTGTCACCCAGGCTGGAGTGCAGTGGCATGATCTTGGCTCTCTGCAGCCTCAACCTCCCAGACTTAAGCGATCCTCCCACTTCAGCTTCCTGAGTAGCTGGGGCTACAGGCATGCACTACCATGCACAGCTTATTTTTCAATTTTTTTTTTTTTTTTTTTTTACTAAAAATACAAAAAAATTAGAGACAGGGTCTTGCTGTATCATCTAGGCTGGTCTCAAACTCCTGGGCTCAAGCAATCCTCCTGCCTCGGTCTCCCAAATTGCTGGGATTATAGGCATGAGCCACTGTGTACATCCTCTTTTTTAAATATTTTGAAGAATGCTGCAGTTAATATTCTTGACCTTGTCATTGCGTGATTGATCAATTATTTATTTCAGACAAATTTCTGGAAATAGATCTTCTGGGTCCAAGGATATATACATTCTTAAGGCTTTTTATAGATGTCGTCAAATGATTTCCAATCAAGGTTTCCATTCTCATCTCTGCCTGTAGTGTCATTATCTTTCTTTTCTAAGTGACATCTACAACTTATCATGTTGTTAGCAAAAAAGTTGATTCCAGAGAAGATTTTAGACCATGAGGGATGTTAATGACTTACAGTTTAACTTCAGAAATATTTGTTGGGCACCTACAGGGTGTCCTTACAGTCGGGAAACTTAAGTGGATGTATATAATAAATGGCTTATTGATATTGCATTGCAGTACCTACTATGTTGCATGACATCACATGATCTGTTCAGTATCCTGTCCTTTATGGCAATATGTTGTTCAGTGTGCTGTGCACCATTGTAACAGACATTATGCATTGACGCAGAATTCCCACCAATCCCTGCACATGTGTCTGCTTTGTGTTGTCTCTGATTCTTTGTCTGATTCTCACTGATTAAACCTTCATTTTTAGCATATTCCAGTAGAAGTAATCAAGGGGCTTTCATCTATTTTTTTTAAATGGTGACATTACTCATTTCCAGACTTTATGGCTACCGTACACAAAGATACTTGCCCACAAGAAATTTGTAATCTAGTGGAAGAAATAGACTACCCTATAAATAATAAAATGCAATCCATAATACAGAGACGTACTGATTGTGAGATTTTTTGGTAACCTTGTAAGACAAGTTAGATAGAGGAAATTTGGATTGCATGTCTGCTGGTTAATTTCTCTTTCTGAATTTTCTAAAAATTATTTGGTAAGGCTTAGAATATTTTATTATTAAACACAGATACATTGGCTCAATAGTATAGGATATGGCCAGCGCAGTGGCTCATGCCTGTAATCCCAGTGCTTTGGGAGGCTGAGGCGGGTGGATCACCTGAGGTCAGGAGTTGGAGACCAGCCTGGCCAACGTGGTGAAACCCGGTCTCTACTAAAAAATATAAAAATTAGCCAGGCGTGGTGGCGGGTGCCTATAATCCCAGCTACTTGGGAAGCTGAGGCAGGAGAATCACTTGAACCCAGAAGGCAGAGGTTGCAGTGAGCCAGGCTCGCCTCACTGCGCTCCAGCCTGGGCAACGAGCAAAACTCCATCTAAAAAAAAAAAAATATATATATATATATATATATATACTACTATATTAGTAAAGATTTATTTGAACTGTGTTTTACATTTATCAGCTACTACTTATATGCATCAAGAAAAGCTGGTAGGCTGGGCGCGGTGGCTCATGCTTGTAATCCCAGCACTTTGGGAGGCCGAGGCGGGCGGATCACGAGGTCAGGAGATCGAGACCACAGTGAAACCCCGTCTCTACTAAAAATACAAAAAAAAAATTAGCCGGGCGTGGTGGCGGGCACCTGTAGTCCCAGCTACTCGGAGAGGCTGAGGCAGGAGAATGGCATGAACCCAGGAGGCGGAGCTTGCAGTGAGCCGAGATTGTGCCACTGCACTCCAGCCTGGGCGACAGAGCGAGACTTCGTCTCAAAAAAAAAAAAAAGCTAGTAAACCATTCTTGGCTCTTGGCCTATTGTTTTTCAATCTTATTCTGAGACAGCAGAAAACTCAGAGAGAGGCTGTATTCCCTGGATGATGAGGGGAGGAGACCGTTGGTGCCCAGCACCGCTGGCAGCTTTCCTGAGGGTTTCACAACTTAGATTTTAACCTGCTGTTTTTATCGTTGGTAAATTCTTTTAGAAAAAGTACTTAGAAAGTAGAAGTGGGATTCCTACCTTCAAAGTGCATCATTGTGGAGTGTATTTCTTTATCTAGGGAAAGAAAAAATAGTCCCATCAATCAAGGCATTTCCTGTGTGTGCAATTCACTGCATCTGTAGAAGAGACAGGAAGGCAAATTGTGTCAAAAAGATGCATTATTTTTAGTAGTTTTTTTTGTTTGTTTTTTAATAACTGAGAAAATATTGCAAGGATAAACGGGCTGTAATCTGTAAGGTTCTGACCCTGCCTTAGGATTTTTGGGCTTTTTTTATTTTTATTTTTATTTTTTGAGACGGGGTCTAGCTCTGTCACCCAGGCTGGAGTGCAGTGGTGCGATCTCGGCTCACTCCAACCTTCGCATCCTAGTTTCAAGTGGTTCTCCCACCTAAGCCTCCTAGGTATCTGGGGCGACAGGCTTATGCCACCATACCTGTACCTGGCTAGTATTTTGTATTTTTAGTAGAGACGAGGTTTCACCATGTTGACCAGGCTGGTCACGAGCTCCTGACCTCAAGTGACCCGCCCGCCTCAGCTTCCCAAAGTGCTGGGATTACAGGCATGAGCCACCGTGCCCGGCCTTTAGGGTTTTATAGGACTTTCTTAGACCAGGGCATAGAGGGTTGACCCCAGATCCTCTAGCTCTGCAATGCTTGCCTGGAATTTCTCTCCAAGTCCCCTGTCAATACTAACTGGAGCATTTACTACCCTCTGTGGCTTCAAGCACTACGCTGTCGAGTTGGAAGCAGATTTGCCTCCTTGCCAGATCATAATGAGAAGGGATCCTTTTTTGGAAGTAGGCACAAAATATAAATGAGCAAGTAACAATAATTAGAATGAATCTTCTTGAAAAGAGAACTTTATTTTAAAGCTAGTATATTAGAATGTATAGCATTTTATATACTAGTGCAATGTGATGAGTGCAGCAGTTAGTGGTAGTAGAACAATGGAATTTATTCTTGGCATATCTTTGTTCAGGTTTGGCAGGTGCACAAAGATTTAGAAAAGAGAGTGAACAATTATATCTGTAATACAGATAACAGATACACTCTTTCTTGCTCTTCTCAGCACAAAACAAAAGCTTCTCCTTAGATAATAAGTATAAGGATGGCTCATGTTAGCTTATAGTGTAATGCTATATTCTGAGTATTAAATGAAATAAAGTTAGGGGTATCTCTTATATTAAAATATGTTCTAAAAAGCTATTCGTGATTTTGATTTTAATTTGTTATCTCAAATTATTTTAAGCATATATTTTCATCACTGCAACCTCCGCCTTCTGGGCTCAAGTGATTCTCGTGCCTCAGTCACCCGAGTAGCTGGGACTGCAGACGTGCCACCAGAGACAGGGTTTCACCGTGTTAGCCAGGCTGGTCTGGAACTCCTGGCTTCAAGTGATCCACCTGCCTCAGCCTCCCAAAGTGCTGGGATTACAGATGTGAGCAATTGCGCCCAGCCAAAGTAATATTCTTTCTTAAACCTAAACAGAATCATGCTTCCTGAGGCAAGAGCTCAGATCTGTAGGTTGCCCTAGCCCGGGACCATGTTTGGAGACCCCCACAGGTAGAAGTGGATAGGCCTCATATACAGAGGCTGTGTGGAGCATAGGGATACACAAAGAGATGCAGGCTGGACTCCTGGATCTGCCCAGGATCTGCGTCTACTCATTGACAGTTGCTTTAATCTCTGAGCCAGTTTCATTGCCTGTAAAATAGGGATAGTGTTGCTCTGTATCTCCTAGGACATAATAAAAATTAAGTAAAAAAAAAAAAACAAAAAAACCATGAAATACTTGGCACATTGCCTGGACTTCGATGTCACTTACTGTATGCCACGTAGTACTCTGAACACTTCAGAAATATTAACTCACTTAATCCTCACAACCTTATGAGGTATATTCTACCGTTATCCCATTTTATAGATGTATCAGTCCATTCTCATGCTGCTAATAAAGATATACCCGAGACTGGGTAATTTACAAAGGAAAGAGGTTTAACGGACTCACAATTCTGCATGGCTGGGGAGGTATCACAATCATGGTGGAAGATGAAGGAGGAGCAAAGTCATGTCTTACATGGCAGGCAAGAGGGCATGTGCAGGGGAACTCCCCTTTATAAAACCATCAGATATTGTGAGACTTACTCACTACCAGGAGAATAGCATGGGAAAAACCCACCCCCATGATTCAATTACATCCAACTGGGTCCCTCCCATGACACGGGATTATTACAATTCTAAGTGAGATTTGGGTGGGGACACAGAGCCAGACCATAACAGTGGATGAGGAAACCTAGGCACAGAGAAGTTGAGTCACGTGCCTGAGGACAGTGCTGACAAGTGGCAGAGCCAGGATTTGAAGGCAAGAGATCTGACTCCTAGACTTGGTGATTATAACCACTTGCTATGACTATTAGAAATGAATTGAGAGGCCAGGCACAGTGATTCATGCCTGTAATCCCAGCATTTTGGGAGGCTGAGATAGGTGAATCCCCTGAGGTCAGGAGTTCAAGACCAGCCTGGCCAACATGGTGAAATCCCAACTCTACTAAAAATACAAAAAATAGCCAGGCATGGTGGCAGACACCTGTAATCCCAGCTACTTGGGAGGCTGAGGCAGGAGAATTACTTGAATACAGGAGGCGGAGGTTCCAGTGAGCCAAGATCACGCCATTGCACATTGCACTCCAGCCTGGGTGACAGAGCGAGACTCTATCTCAAAAAAAAAAAAAAAAAAAAAAAAGAGAATTTTACAGGCACGGTGGCTCACGCCTGTAATCCCAACACTTTGGGAGGCCGAGGCGGGCAGATCACTTGAGGTCAGGAATTTGAGACCAGCCTGACCAACATGGTGAAACCCCATCTCTACTAAAAATACAAAAAAATAGCTGGGTGTGGTGGTGGGCACCTGTAATCCCAGCTACTCAGGAGACTGAGGCAGGAGAATCGCTTGAACCCAGGAGGCAGAGGTTGCAGTGAGCCGAGATCATGCCAACGCACTCCAGCCTGGGCAACAAAGCGACTCTATCTCAAAAAAAAAAAAAAAAAAAAAAAAAAAATTGAGAATTTAAAAATGGCTTATCTGTATATATTTTTTAAATCCTTGCTTGAAATTGAATCACTTAAAAACATTAAAATGTTAGGAAATCCATTGATGTACTGCTTAACAGACATTGCTGGAGATAGAGGCCTTTTGTGTTAAAGGAATGCTCTGGGTAATTGAAACATAATTCAAATGCCAGCCCCTTATGAAGACAATCACTTTGATGAAAATGTACAGCTGGGCACAGTGGCTCAAGCCTGTAATCCCAGCACTTTGGGAAGCTGAGGCAGGCAGATCACTTGAGCCCAGGAGTTCAAGACCAGCCTGAGCAGCTTGGAGAAACCCTGTTTGTACAAAAAATTTCCTGGGTGTGGTAGTACATATCTCTAGTCCCAACTACGAGGGCAGCTGAGAGGAGGGAGGATCACATGAGACAGAGGTTGAGGCTGCAGTGAGCCATGATTTTGCCCCTGCAGTCCAGCCTGTGTGACAAAGCGAGACCCTGTCTCAAAAAAAAAGAGTGTAAATTTAATATAATTTACTAATTTCTTGATGATGCAGGTTCACCATTCTGACCACAAATGTTGCATGTGTGTTTCATGGTAATACAATTTTGTATCTGTAGAAAATTATTTCATGTAGGACTGAGAACGTTTTTCCTGCAACTATGTTCTTGCCTTCAATTCTACCCACCTTAGTCCCTTTAATCTGTTATGTCCTAGGAAACAAATTTTAAAAATTTGTGGATCAAACCAGGCCAATAATGTCATAAATGAGAGGCTAAGGGGGGAAAATGCAGACATTTCATTCAGTGATTTTTCTTTATTTTTTTTTAACTAAATTTTAACTCAAGAAAAATAGAAAATTTAATCCTCCTTCTGTTTTGGTTGAGAGTGAGATTTCTGAATTCCAGACCAGTAAAGTTTGTTTTAAGATTTTTATTTTAAGTAATACCTAATAGACACTGTGTGGTCAAGGAAAATAGAAAATCCAGCCATTAACTGTAGACAAAAGAAAGAAGTAAATTTCTAAAGCACTGAGCAATAATGGGCAAATTTGCAAGTCAGTTCTTTTTTACACTTAACATTTTTGTGCACTAAATTAAACATCGAATTCCCTGCTGCTAAGTGTGGAAAGTATGAATGAGAACAAACTTTCATCTATTATTCTGTTTCCATTAAAGCCGTCATTGTGTCGTCCTTAAAGCACATTAGCCCTTACTGAAGTTGTTTGGAGATGGCTTAGTGAATACATTTTTGTGCTGTTTTTTGGTCCACGTGACTGCGGTTTTGCAAGAGTTACCCTTGGGCATGTCCCAGACATAAGATTAGGAAGCTATACTTACTTTCCTTCCTCCGGCAATTAAATATCCCGTGCCATTGGCAGCACAGCCTGCTGCGTCTCAGGGACAGCGTCCCCAGGTAGTATCCCCACACATCACCAGCCTCCATCACCACCTGCCTTCCATTGATCACAGAAACAAAGAAGTAATTCCATATCAAGAAAATAATTTTTCTCACATAGATACATATCTCTTTATTCTTCTTTCATCCCTTCTCATCTCCAACATTCACCAGTTATTTAAGGAAACCTTTCTTCTATCTCAGCCTATTGCAGTCTACTTGTGAGTGCCTTCTGCACCCCCCCCTCAAAAAAAGACCTTTCTAATGTCTGTTATATGTAGAAATATTTCTAGTGACAGATCCAAAATAAGAAACAGGAAGGCCAAAAGTTTTGATGCAATAGGCGACAAAATGAAGAACTAGGGGCACCCATCATTCAAACCACCAAATATATTAATATATATTTTAGAAAAAATATTTTCTACTATTTTTGTTGCACCTATTTAATGCTAAGTGATTGGGGTTAAACAGGCTTTTTTTTTCTTTTTTCTTTTTTTTGAGACGGAGTTTCACTCTTGTCGCCTAGGCTGGAGTGCAGTGGTGCAATCTCTGCTCACTGCAACCTCCACCTCCCAGTTTCAAGCGATTTTCCCTCCTCAGCCTCTTGAGTAGCTGGGTTTATAGGCATAGGCATGTGCCACCACACCTGGCTAATTTTGTGTGTTTAGTAGAGATGGGGTTTCACCATGTTGGCCAAGCTGGTCTTGAACTCCTCACCTCAGATAATCCGCCTGCCTTGGCCTCCCAAAGTGCTGGGATTACAGGTGTGAGCCACTGCGCCCGGCCTAAACAGGATTTTAGCAGGTTTGTCTTAGAATTGAGTATAGTTTGTAATTTTTTGTTTAGAGAAATATTTTCTAATTTTTTGTTTTGTTTTGTTTTGTTTTTTGAGACAGAGTCTTGCTCTTGTCGCCCAGACTAGGGTGCAATGGCATGATCTTGGCTCATTGCAACCTCTGCCTCCTGGGTTCAAGTGATTCTTCTGTCTCAGCCTCCCAAGTAGCTGGGATTACAGGTGTGCGCCATCACACCCAGCTAATTTTTGTATTTTTAGTAAAGATGGAGTTTCACCATGTTGGCCAGGCTTGAACTCCTGACCTCAGGTGATCCACCTGCCTTGGCCTCCCAAAGTGCTGAGATGACAGGCGTGAGCCACCACACCTGGCCTATTTTCTAAGTTTTTTAACAAATTAATTTTGAGACTGCTTCCTCTGTTTCAACAAAAATATATTAAGAAGCTACTGTGTGACAGGCTGTGGCTAGATCAAGATGAATAATACCAAAAAGTAACTCGTTGGTTAGAGGGGAGAAGAAACGTGCACCAAGAGTTCCAGTATCAGAGCTTGCTGCTCAGTGAAGCTGCAGGATGCCTGTGTGGCCCCAGGAGGGAGGGACCTGCTGCTGTGGCTGGGAAGGGAAGGGGGGCAAATCTGCCAGCATAGTCCCTACCCAGAGCAACTAGGTGATGGGATTTTGTCGGATCTCTTCTATTAGTCACCTGTGACCCCACAAGCCTTTCCAAGTGGTAGGTCACCAGATTCTGCTGCATGCACTGGGTTTCTACTCAACTGGATTTAGAGTTCAAACATCTTTGGCATAAAAAAGAAATACATAAAGACAACCCTAAGGGTTCACAATAAAAACCGATTTACTCCCTCCTATCTATAGATTACAAATTGAACACCCTGTAACCGTGGCTAAAATTGTCATGATTACTCAACACACAATTAAGGCTGGGCGCAATGGCTCATGACTGTAATCCCAGTGCTTTGTGGGGCTGAGACAGAAGGATTACTTGAAGCCAGGAGTTCAAAACGAGCCTGGGAAATATAGTGATATCCTGTCTCTACAAAAAAATAAAAATAAAAAGTTAGCTGGGCATGGTGACACACACCTGTGGTCCTAGCTATTCGGGAGGCTGAGGCAGGAGGATCATTTGAGCCTGAGAGATCAAGCTTGCAGTGAGCCATGTTCACGACACTGCACTCGAGCCTGAGTGACAGAGTAAGACCCTGTCTCAAAAAAGACCCCCCCCCCACACACAATTAAACATAATATTGAATATGACAACTAGCTAGAATATTTTGTGGAATTAAAAAGAAATGCTAACTGGCCGGGCATGGTTGCTCATGCTTATAATCCCAGCACTTTGGGAGGTCAGGAGTTTGAGACCAGCCTGGGTGACATGGCAAAACCCCATGTCTACTAAAAATACAGAAATTAGCCTGGAGTGGTAGTGCATGCCTGTAGTCCCAGCCACTTGGGAGGCTGAGGCAGGAGAGTCACTTGAATCCAGGAGGCGGAGGTTGCAGTGAGCCAAGATCACATACTGCACTCCAGCCTGGGAGACAAAAAAAAAAAAAAAAAAGAAGAAGAAAAGAAATACTAACCCTGGCAAGGTCTAGAACTGTTGGATTAATTTTGAAACATGGGAGTAAATATAGACACACTGATGTTGCCTTTGACTTTCTGCTCCCCCAGGCTCCTCAGTGGTTGGAAAGTGATTCTTGTCAGAAATGTGAGCAGCCGTTTTTCTGGAACATAAAGCAGATGTGGGACACCAAGACCCTGGGGCTAAGACAAGTGAGTAGCCACTGTCGAGTCATCGCTGGCTTGATTGTGTATTTCACTATTTGCATACTTAATCTGGGGTTTTTTTGAAACACACTTTGTTTTTGCAAAGCTATTAATTCCTACATTTTCTCTGTCTTTATCATTGTGTGACTAACAATGAGGAAGACCTTTCCCAGGGCCGGTGAGACTGTTAACCTCGCTGTTCCATTGCTTGTCCTGTATTGGAAAGGCAGGAGTGCCTAGAAAATGCTGAGAGCCTGTTTTTAAATAGATAAAAGATCTTTCAGTTTAAGACTATTACTTATTAAGGTCAGTGTTTTATGCTAGCCAAGAACAAAATTAGAATAAATTAAGTCATACAGTTATATACCTTATACTGTCACAAACAGATAAAAAGTAATAATTTAGTCCTCACTTGAATGCCTGACCCTATGAGTTTTAGATTATTTTAAATTGTTCCCTTATAAGCATACCTGGAATATTTTTATTAAGCATGTTTTGAGTACTGTTTTTGAATTTTTTTAATTAAAGAAATATGTTCCAAATAGCCTGTAGATTTCAAAGGTGCTGTTAAAGGATTCTTGTAATACTAAAGTTCTACCAAAAAAAAAAGCAGGTAAGTAAAAAAGAATGCTGATTTTATTCTTTTTATTATTGGTTGCACCTCTATCTATGAGAGATTAGCCTAAACTCTGTATGTGTTAATAAACTTTCTTGGCCCTGCATGGTGGCTCAGGCCTGTAATCCCTGCACTTTGGGAGGCCGAGGCGGGTGGATCACCCGAGGTCAGGAGTTTGAGACCAGCCTGGCCAACATGGTGAAACCCCGTCTCTACTAAAAATACAAAAATTAGCTGGGTGTGGTGGCGGATGCCTGTAATCCCAGCTACTCGGGAGGCTGAGGCAGGAGAATCACTTGAACCCGGGAGGCAGAGGTTGTGGTGAGCCAAGATCGCGCCACTTCACTCCAGCCTAAGTGACAGAGCGAGACTTTTAAAAAATAATTAATAAATAAAATCTAAAAAATTTTACTCACAGAGCTACTCCACAGTGAGGTCTCATATGAGACTGGCAGGCAAGAAGGGAATTATTTTAGTACTCAGACCATTATAAAGCTCTGAAATAGCACCTGAGTTCTGTCTGTCATTAGCCAAGTTCTCACAATGCATGGCTGATGGTAATTAGTGCAGTATGATTAATAGGTGAAGTATTCCCTACTTCTAAAGGAAACACAGAGAAATGGATTTTACTTCCATTTATCAACAGTTAACAGAAGAGAGAAGAGGTGCTGGTCACTAAACTTTTGGTGGTAAAAGAATATGTCAAAATCAGTAATAATAATTGGACTATTTTGTAATGTTCTTGAGGCTTATTTCCAGAATCACAGTTTGAGAGATTTTAAAAAATAGCAAAACATATGATTATGGGCATTAGTTTCTTAATGAGAGCATAGTGTATTTAAAACTTATTTTAGGCCTGGTGTGATGGCTTATGCCTGTAATCCCAGCACTTTGGGAGGCCAATGTGGAAGAGTGGCTTAAGCCCAGGAGTTTGAGACCAGCCTGAGCAACATGATGAGACCCCGTCTCTATAAAAATAAATAAATAAAACTTATTTTAAAACCCTTTAGGCTGGGCATGGTGGCTCACACCTGTAATCCTAGCACTTTGGGAGGCCGAGGCAGGAGGATCACTTGAGTCTAGGTGTTCAAGACTGGCCTGGACAACATAGCAAGACCCTGTCTCTACAAAAAAATCAAAAAATTAGCCAGACATGGTGGCAGACACGTGTAGTCCCAGATACTTGGAAGGCTGAGATGGGAGGATCGCTTGAGTCTAGGAGATCAAGGCTGCAGTGAGCCATACGCCATTGCACCTTTGCATTCCAGCCTAGGTGACAGAATGAGACCCTGTCTCTGAAAAAAAAAAATAATGCCTTTTTTATGATGGAGGAATAAATTTTTCTTTCCCTAAATCTACAGTGATTAGGCTCCTAAATGAACTAAATTTAGTGTTAATAATATTGTTTGTTAACATGTAGACAGATAATATGATGAATGAAAAGCAACATTTGACCAGTACAGCAAAGTTTTTTGGAAATCCTTGACTAGTGTCAAAATTGTCTATCTTGTGAATCTTAATTGATACATTGAATTGGGGTGATTACAATTCAAGGCATATCCTCCCCACTCCTGTTACCCTACTCTAGAGGGAAACCATGTGCTTTAAAGCAAAAGCTAGGCCAGGAGCAGTGGCTCACGCCTGTAATCCCAGCACTTTGGGAGGCTGACGCAGGTGGATCACGAGGTCAGGAGTTTGAGACCAGCCTGGCCGACATGGCAAAACCCCGTCTCTACTAAAAATACAAAAATTAGCTAGGCGTGGTGACAGGCACCTGTAATCCCAGATACTTGGGAGGCTAAGGCAGGAGAATCACTTGAACCCAGGCGCCAGAGGTTGCAGTGAGCCGAGATCACGCCACTACACTCCAGCCTGGGTGACAGAGTGAGACTCCATCTCAAAACAAAACAAAAAGCAAAAGCTAACACCCTGTTTTCCTCCTCCTGGTCACCCGTGAAGCATCACTGCAGGAAATGCGGGCAGGCTGTCTGCGGGAAGTGCAGCAGCAAGCGCTCAAGTTACCCAGTCATGGGCTTCGAGTTCCAAGTCCGAGTTTGTGATTCTTGTTACGACTCCATCAAAGACGAAGAGTGAGTGTTTGCATGTTTTTGTCTCATTGCCTCTTACTACATCTGTCTAATGGTTCTCTGAAATGTGAAGAGCTTCAGAAGTGATAGGATATGTTTAGCCATGTGTTTGTTTCTCCTGAATTTCCTAAGCCATTTTATTTGTTGTTTGTTTTTTTGAGACAGAGTCTTGCTCTGTCACCCATGCTGGAGTGCAGTGGCATGATCTCGGCCCACTGCAACCTCCACCTCCTGGGTTCAAGCGATTCTCCTGCCTCAGCCACCCAAATGGCTGGGATTACAGGCGCCCCCCACCACCTGGCTAATTTTTGTATTTTTAGTAGAGATGGGGTTTCACCATGTTGGCCAGGCTGGTCTCAAACTCCTGACCTCAAGTGATCTACCCACCTTGGCCTCCCAAAGTGCCAGGATTACGGGCGCAAGCCACTGCACCTGGCCCCTAAGCCATTTTTGAAGAGAGGACCTGCCCTAGCTTTATGACTTAAGACCACGACTGTGCATCTCAAGTTGCCCCTCTGACTGGGCAGCTTTCTCCTGAACACAGTGAGGAATGCTAAGTTACATGGCCCAGTAACTGAGCGGGCACCCTGAGCCTCCGTATCCCACTGGCTGCTGTGCAGGGATAAGTCCACACACCTGTGGATGGCAGTGGTTGAGCTGGTTCTCTATAAAAGTATCCAGTGCCCAGACCTTTGTTCACACATGCATGTAAATTTACTTGGAAAGCTCTAGAGACCAATGTTTTTTCTTTCACAAAAATCTGGCCTAGCAGTCTATTCTTAAATTGCTCTTTGTGTGTAAAGACACATCTGTTTGTATACCCCACTCTGCCCTGACTTTTAGGCAAATCTATTAGGACAGAACCACCATTTTCTTTCCTTCTCTTTGAATCATCTTTTAAAGCAGCAGAGGCAAATGTTGGCAGAGGTCCACATTGGAAAGCTAGTGTATCACGACTGGTGTTGGTAAACGAACTAGTGATGGGATTGGGGCAGCTGGGCTTTGAAGCCGGTGCTGTAAGAGGCACTGCTCCTGTGCATGGCAGAGGTTTCAGGGAAAACGGCAGCTCTCTGATGAATGTTTTGCCCATGCTGTATGATTTTATTCCATGCAGTTCTTCTTTTATATTGAAGATTTATGTTTTTATATCTAGGAATGTATCAGCCTTTCCAGTTAAAAAAAAAATCAGTTATTTTGGGAGTTTTATAAAACAGTCTTGTGATTTAACATGCTTTCTGTCATCATTAAATTATAAGGTTAGTTTTCAAACCATAGCCACAATTTTAGGAGCAAATTGTAACACTATTATCATAAGCATTTACTTTTTTTTTTTTTTTTTTGAGACTGAGTCTTGCTTGATCACCCGGGCTGGAGCGCAGTGGCACAGTCTCGGCTCACTGCAGCCTCCACCTCCCAGGTTCAAGTGATTCTCCTGCCTCAGCCTCCCGAGTAGCTGGGATTACAGGTGTGTGCCACCACACGGAGCTAATTTTTATATTTTTAGTAGAGACGGTGTTTCACCATGTTGACCAGGCTGGTCTTGAACCCCTGACCTCAAGTGATCCACCCGTCTCGGCCTCCCAAAGTGCTGGGGGTACAGGTATGAGCCACTGCATCTGGCCATATTTGCTTATTTTATGTTGCTAAAAAAGCTTACCCCATTAGCTCTAGGTACAGTCAAGTAAATTTTCAGTGATCTCTTTTCTCTTGTTAGTCGGACTTCTCTAGCAACCTTTCATGAAGGAAAACATAACATTTCCCACATGTCCATGGACGTTGCCAGGGGACTGATGGTGACCTGTGGGACCGACCGCATTGTAAAGGTAAGCTGGCTAATTGTCAGCATCTCAGTTGAGATTGCCCATTATCATGCTGTGAATGTGCAGGAGACAGTCACTCTTTCTGATTGGCAAGCTTTATAAGCAACTGATTGCCAGTTTAAAACCTTGAGTAACAAATTGCTTGCCTGTGAGTTTCCATGCACTCAGTGGTGGTCAAGCCCAGTGGCACCTCCCTCTGCAGTGTCTGTCTGGCGGAGTGAGTCTGGCACCCTGTATATCCCTATGGGTGGAGCTGACCTCAGGGTTTTCCCTTGCTGGCCTGGGCCCTCACCCCTGACCCATCTCAAGACATTTCTACCCTTGCCAATGTTCCTTTTCATCCTGGGCAGAATGCGTCCTCATTATAAGGAATAACCAAACATTTTAACAATTAAATCCCTGGGTCACTAACACATAAATTGAAATGAAGTGTTTCATACTTAGTACCACTCTTTTTTTTTTTTTTTTGAGATGGGTCTTGCTCTGTTGTCCAGGCTGGAGTGCAGTGGCACAGTCATTACTCACTGCAGCCTTCACCTTCCAGGCTCAATCAGTCTTCCCACCTCAGCCTCCCAAAGTAGCTAGAACTACAGGTGCCTGCCACCAGGCTTGGCTAATTTTTGGGGGATTTTTCGTAGAGATTGGGTCCTACAGTGTTGCCCAGGCTGGTCTCAAACTCCTCCGCTCAAGTGATCCTCCCACCTCAGGCTCCCAAAGTACTGGGATTACAGGCATGATCCACCATGCCTGGCCTAAGTACCACTCTTCAGTGGTGAAACTGTGAGATACTCTATATTCCTGATGGGCTTTTCTAAAAAAAAAAAAAAAAAAAATTGAATTTATACTAAAACATTATTATGATATAATTCTATGTGTAAAGACACTACCTATATGCTTTATTCACATTTTAGTGAACTACATTGTTTTATCTTTCTGAAAATCTTTTTGTTTGAGACAAGGTCTCGCTCTGTCACCCAGGCTGTAGTGTAGTGGTGTGACCTCGGTTCAGTGCAACCTCTGCCTTCTGGGCTCAGGTGATCCTCCCACCTCAGCTTCTTGAGTGGCTGGGACCACAGGCATGTGCCACCACACCAGGCTAATTTCTGTATTTTTTTTGGTAGAGACAGAGTTTTGCCACGCTGGCCAGGCTGGTCTTGAACTCCCGGGCTCAAGCGCTACACCCGCTTTGGTCTCCCAAAGCGTTGGGATTACAGGCGTGAGCCACCGTGCCCAGCCACCCCGCCTCTTCCTATAAATCTTAAGGGGTTATGAAAGAAGAGAATGAGAAAATTCATTATTTTGACACCTTTTCAGGTTTAACAGTCGTTTGTTTGTCTGTGTTGACTCTCACCATTAGACCTGGTTATCACTGCTGCCGTTTCCGCGTTTCTTCCTTCCTTGTAGATCTGGGACATGACGCCTGTGGTGGGCTGCAGTCTGGCGACTGGGTTTTCTCCACACTGATCTGAGAGCTGGGCGTCGTCCACACCTAAGAACAGCAACTCCACCAAATGAAGTCCTTCTCACGCAGCTCCACAGCGCTGTCTCGTGAATGGACAGTAGCCACTTACAAACAAATCAACATTTTTAAAAAGAAAATGTAAAGATGTGTTTTGGGGCATTTGTGGAACTTACCCGTGGGGACTAATATGGAAAAGGTCTATCCGTAGTGGTTCCCTGAAGACTGGAATTACTTCAGCGAAACTTCCCCATGAACAGCTAATGTGTAGTGAAAGAATGAGCTAGCAAATGAGTTTTAGCAGGGACAAAAAAATCAAACAAAAAAGTGAATGCTTAGAACTTTCTCAAAGCAGTCACAAGTACAGACACTTCACTTAGCCTAGGGGGCCTTCCAGGGTTCTTGTGGCTGTTGTCAGAGCAGGAGCTGGGGGAGGGAAGACTTGTTCTCCCTTTCTTGAGGGTGGCATTAGGAACTTAGGAAACCAGAGACCTTTCCCTATGAGCTGGCAGTATGTGAATATCCTCTACACTTAGTTATTGATAAACTTCTTAAAGAGATCTGTTACTTTCAGGTAGTGCCATAATCTGCACTTAGCATTGGCTTGCTTCAGTTGTTTCTCTTCCCAGCCAGTATGCCACAGGTGAACTTTCGAGGTTGTCATTAAGTAAGTTGTGAAATTTCTGTAATAACCAAGGCAGTCCTCATTCTTCCCTTTCCCCCATATTCCTAGGACAAAACTTTTTTATGGTGCTGTTAACATGGGAGTCACACAAGCCGCCTGACTTTTTCTCATTGCCGTTAGTAATGACCAATGGAAAACCCAGCCACCATTGTGATGCAAAATGATCGGTCTGTTGCCTGAAACAGCCCAGTCCTCTTAACTGAAACAGCATTCTACTTGTTCCACGATGAGCCTCTGCAATATTCTGGCAATTTAATATATCCCCTACAAAAGCACTCCACAGCTTTTACACTGTTTTGACTTTGAGTTATAACTAGTATTATTCATGTTTTCATAAAAAGAAGTTAGTGACCCAGAGCTGTAATCATCCATCAGGTCTTCCACAATAATTCCCAACTCGTAAACTGCTTTCCTAACAAGTAGCAAAAGCTGTTGTTCATAATGGCATTTCTAAAGCTTTTGGGCACTGTGTACCAGGATGAGGAAGAGAAGAAATGAGGAGCCTGTCTTTTAATATTCCAGTATTTGTGTGTTTGATTTTTTTTTTGACAACAGTACATCTATCTATTTCTCTAGGGATATGGAAGTAAGTGGAGAAGGGCCTACCTTTTTAAAGGACAAATATAAAAATAGATAGCAACAGTATCTTTGCTAATCTTACTAATGGATATTGATTAAAAAAAAAAAAAAACCTCAGTACTGCATCACTGTGTTGGGATCATACCAAGACAATAGGGTCATTCCATATGATAAAACTAAAGGACTGAATTTGTTTTATAATGACGTCTTAGAGGGACTGAAAAGTTTAAGGAGGCAATCAAACTAAAATGTCTTAATGGCTGTGTGACACACGTAAGGAAAGGAAAGGGGGTCAGGCACATCATGTACTGGAATGATCTGCATTAAACGTTGACTTGTCTTCAGAAACAAGACTGAAGGGTTTTGTTGTTCCTTAGAGTTTTCGTGTCACATCACCTAAAGCGATTTCTTTTAAAAACTTTCTAGACTCTTTGCAAAATGTATATTACTAGCACAGTTTGGAAGAAAAATTGAGTAGTGGTAAGTTTTGTTCAAGCACAATGTTGAATGTTAAGCTTCCTGTATTAATTTTAGTTCAGTTAATGGTTCAGCCCATACAAAGGTGCTATCCTAGGGATTTTATGAAGTCCTGAAAGGAAAATAGAATATGATCAATTCCTTGCCCTGTGGAAGAGTGCAGAACTGTGGTTTTGTTTTCCTTTGACTTCTGTAAAATGTGACCGTTTGACATCTGTGGTAGATTGAACCGACTATCACAGCTGCTGAGTTTACTCCACAGCTTTCAAACCTTTTTTATTTTAAGAAATTCTTGAAAAAACCCTATGTTCCATGGGAACATAAAGTTATTATAGTGCCTCCTAAGGGGTTAATATAAATCAAGGAGGAAGTTTATATTTAAGGAAGAATTGGAGTGACGTATCTTAGAAAAGGAAAGGCAGATGTTTCCATATAGCTTGCTCTCCACCAGGCCTATCATCATTTTTCTTTTTGGAGACAAACATGACAGGCTTGTCTTGTCTCTCTCACATGCTAGGTAGCAAATGGGGTGATATTTTTATAGAAGTGGGCAAAAATTATTTTCTCAATTTTACTGAGTAGGCACAGAAGAAAAGTATAGATAGGCTGATCGTTATTGCCTTATTTTGACTGCATTTCTCTTAAATGGATCATTTAAATTAGTTCTTCAAGTAACAGTTTACTGGTCGTCCCATTCCTGAATATGCAGGCTAATTTGTACAGATAGGGATTAAGGAATACAGACTATTAGAGAAGATCCTTATATTTAGATCTGGTGTATATGTGATAAGGAAATGCCAATTCTTCATTATAAACAAATTTTAAAATTGTTCTTTCTTAGTCCAAATGATAGCAATACCCTTATAGCATTAGGTAGAAACAAATTATTCATTACATTGTAAATCTCTTTACTATGTCCTAGTTCTGTCCTGCCACCAAAAGGATATAAAGAAATACTATTGCTCTAGAATGTATCACTTTGTTCTCCCATGAAAGAATTCAGTTTGTTAGTACCTATATTTTTAAACTGGTGAAACTGACCCAAATATGTAATAAATACCATAGTAGCTCAAACCCAAGGAGATATTTTTCTAAAGTCAGTTTTCATTAAAGTACTTTCTACTTCCGTTATTGGATATGGTATCTCCTAAAATGTAAAAAAAAAAACCTGTTACTATAACGATAAACCATCTGCTCATCGTAAGTGTGAGGCTTAACAAATAAGTAATACATGCTATATTTATTCAAGTGTCTATTGCTTAATTGTTAATTGTGAGCAGATTTATTGAATGCCTATTCTATTTTCTGCAGTTTACAATACAATAACTCTTTGAGTAAGTTGAAGTTTAACTGTGCAACAAATTTGTATTAGAGTACAACTTAAAGTGTTTTTCTCTATAGCCTTTTTTGACTGGGGAAGCAAAGGGTAATGTTAATTAGTACACTTTGTTCTTGTACTAGCTATGTTTCTATAAGATATGGTGCCCTGTGTATCCCAGAGATGCTAGAAAACTTTGTTCTTTGCTTCTATTTGTGGGTTCTGTTTTTGTGGGGTTTTTTTTTTGGGTTTTTTTTTTTTTTTTTTTTGAGAAAATGTAGACAATAAAACATTCCTTGCTTACTATGTTTGCCTAATATCACTTCTGTTGTAGTCGGCCTGGACATAGGGCAATAACAGTAACAACTATTTATTCAGCACCCTCTGTGTGCTGGGTGCTTTCACTACATTATCTTACTCAATCCTGGCAACACTTGGGCAAGGCATTATTCCTCCCATTTTACAGATGAGAAAACCAAGAGAATTTGTGTTATTAAGTCTGTCTTTCTGTCTTGAAAGCACATGCCTTCTTCCTGCCTCTGGCCTGAATGTGCTAGCATGTCATTTGTGTTGTCTGTAAGGGTGATGGGTATTACTATCTCTGCTGCTTGAGGTAGCAGTCAGCATAGTGCAGGATATTTAGGCTTTCTGACTACACAGCTATCTAGTGATACCAAGATCAAGCTCTACTTCTCCTCAGCAGCTCAGTTTTGTGAGTGAACACGTGTGGTTCAGACCCAGAAGAACTGATACCTCAACTAAACCAATCAGAGATTGATTTAGAAACCAGAAAGGCAGTGAATAGTATGTTTTTCAAAATAGATATGGCTTTCTTTTCTCTCATCATCAAAATATTATCTTATTATAATAAAAAGAAAAGGAAGTTGGGCGTGGTGGCTCACGCTTGTAATCCCAGCACTTTGGGAGGCCGAGGTGGGTGGATCACAAGGTCAGGAGTTCCAGACCAGCCTGGCCAAGATGGTGAAACCCCGTCTCTACTAAAAATACAAAAAATTAGCCAGGCATGATAGCAGGCACCTGTAATCCCAGCTACTCAGGAGGCTGAGGCAGGAGAATCGCTGGAACCCGGGAGGCGGGGGTTGCAGTGAGCTGAGATCGTGCCACTGCACTCTAGCCTGGGCAACAAGAGTGACACTCCATCTCAATAAAATAGTAATAATAATAAAAAAGGAAAAGAAAAAGATAGAACCAAAACGTATAAAACAAGTTGTTTTTAAAATCATCTCATCCCACCACCTGGAGAAAACACCATTAAACTTATCCTGTATATCTTTCCAATGTTTTTATAAATGTCTCCGTACATATGTAACACACACTTAGAGATACGTTGTTTTAATGGGACCATACTTGTTTTCCCACTTGATAGGTTATGGATAGTTTGCCCCTGTCAAAAAGTAGAGCTCCATGTTAGTATTCTTTATGGCTGGGTAGTTGCAGTAGACATTCGCTCTTGCCATCATCTGGACACATGTTGGGACCCCACATCTCCAGTTGAGGTCAAGAAAGACCCTTGTAACTTGCTTTAGCAAATGAAACGTGGGCAGAAGCTCTTTACTGCAGGTGAGAGGCTCTGGTACCATGACACTTTCTTCCATGCCCCTCATGAAGCGTGTGTTGGTGAAGTGTGATGCTAAGCCATTCTACAGATCACAACCGCTCTAGGACTGCAGCGGACTTTGCATGACCGAGAAATAAATCATTGTTTTAGCCCACTGTGGTAGGGGTGTGTGGCGTGTGTGTCAGGGATGGGAGAGTGGCTAGGGATTTGAGTGTGTGTGTCTTACAGCATAATACTAGCATGTATAGCAGTATTCCATTGTCCTATGTGGCTAAACCATCATGTATTTTACCAATCTCATGAAATTAGATTATATATGTTTAGATTATCATTTTAATTAAAACACTAAATATTTTTTAAAATTTAAAATTTAAAAATATACAAGCTCAGCATGCTTATATGTTTATCTTGCCCACTTTTCCAATTATTTTCTGAGGATAAAGTCTTAAAAAGTGGGAATTGCTAGGTCAGAATATGCATGTTATTAAGTTTTTTATTGTTATTGATAATATCCTCACACTCTTGCCAAGATTTGAATTTGTGTTTTTGGATAGGCAATAAAAAGGTATCTCTTAGTGTCTTAATTTATGGAATGGCAGTTACTTTACAGCGAAAATAATATCAATTTCCCAAGTAGAAAACTGGAAATTCTGAGGCCGAAGTCCAACCTCCTTTTCTAGTAACCCTGTATTTCAAACCAATTATTTACTTCCTATATTCTCTAAAGACCAGTGATTCTTAATTGGTGTTTTATGATACCATATTTTCTTTATTTTGAAAATTTTTTTTAAATTATACTTTAAGTTCTGGGATACATGTGCAGAACATGCAGGCCTGTTACATAGGTATACACATGCCATCGTGGTTTGCTGTATCCATCAACCCATCATCTACATGAGGTATTTCTCCTAATGCTCTCCCTTCCCTAGCCCCCACACTCCCCGACAGGCCCCAGTGTGTGATGTTCCCCTCCCCGTGTCCGTGTGTTCTCATTGTTCAACTCCCACTTATGAGTGAGAACATGCGTTGTTTAGTTTTCTGTTCCTGTGTTAGTTTGCTGAGAATGACGGTTTCCAGCTTCATCCATGTCCCTGCAAAGGACATGAACTCATCCTTTTTTATGGCTGCATAGCATTCCATTGTGTATATATCCCACATTTTCTTTATTTAGTCTACCACTGATGAGCATTTGGGTTGGTCCCAAGTCTTTGCTATTGTGAACAGTGCTGCAATAAGCATACATGTCCATGTGTCTTAATTCTTTCTAGAAAGTACATTTTATTTTTTATTTTTTGAGATGAGGTCTGGCTCTGTCACCCAGGCTGGACAGCAGTGGCGTGATCTCAGCTCACTTCAACTTCTGCCTCCCGGGTTTAAGCGATTCTCCTGCCTCAGCCTCCTGAGTAGCTAGGACTACAGGCACATGCCACCACGCCTGGCTAATTTTTATATTTTTAGTAGACACAAAGTTTCACCATGTTGGCCAGGCTGGTCTTGTGATCTAATCTCAAGTGATCTGCCCGCCTTGGCCTCCCAAAGTGCTGGGATTACAGGCATGAGCCACCACCATGGCCTAATTTTTATCCAAAATAGATTAACATTAATGCACAGCAAAGAATGGAGGGATGTCCCAAAATCGAGCGAATAAATTTGAAAGAACTTGGGACTCAGTCTTCTAGAGTATGGCTGTTAAACCTATGATGCTCTTAAAGGACTTTTTAACTTAAATCCTCCTTTGTAATAGGGATATTATCTCTTCCTATAATATTGAGAATAGCCAATAGCTTTGCAGATTCTACCATGAAAATCAAACACAACTAATAAAAGTTACAAAACAATCATGATTTTAGTATTTCAAAACTGCAGCTATCATTCCTTTATTAAATAAATGTGATATTGAGTTTTGGCAAGATAATAGCAAACAACCAGATTTTTTAATAGCTGTAGATTTCTTTGGTTAATTCTGTGATACCAAGTTTTGCAGGCTTGCATAATTTGTTGAATTCAAAATACCTTAACTCGACCAGGCACAGTGCTTCACACCTGTAATCCCAGCACTTTGGAAGGCCGAGGCGGGCAGATCACCTGAGGTCAGGAGTTCAAGACCAGCCTGGCTGACATGTTGAAACCCCGTCTCTACAAAAATACAAGAATTAGCTGGGCATGATGACGGGCGCCTGTAATCCCAGCTACTCAGAAGGCTGAGGCGGGAGAATCACTTGAACCCAGGAAGCGGAGGTTGCAGTAAGCTGAGATTGTGCCACTGCACTTCAGCTGGGGTGACAGTGTGAGACTCCGTCTCAAAACAAACAAAAAAACCTTAACTCAGAGAAAGGAAAATTGTTTTTGAACAATTTCACATTTATTTAAATGATTCTTCTAGATCCACCACATGCTTAAACTCTTGTTGTGAGACTTGACCCATGCATGATAATGGCCTGTAACCTGCGTTTCTGCTCTAGCTTGGAAGCCTCTGGAAGACAGGGGCTGGTCTTATCCTCAGTGTCCATCACACAAGACCAGCTCAGTCCCTGATCTTTAGACCTTTGATTTAGATCTTGTTTTCATTTATTCCACAGATTGGAGAGCAAAACTGGATACGTTTCTTCTCATGCTTTGAAAATGCCACATTAGGCTGAATGTGTGGCAAGTTCTGTTGTGCAATTTTCCTGTTGGGGTTAGAGGAACTCGTTAAAGAGCAACTTTTATAATTAGGAACATCTGGTTGAATGAACCCACTGTGGTGTCAGGAAGAAAGGGAGAAGAAAAAGAAGACATACGGTCAGGCAGAAATTTGTTCATTTCTGGACTTACCTGTATAAAAACAATTCTTTGCTCAGGTGATTTGAGGACTTTATTTCTAAGTTATTCATGTACTTTTTTTTTTTTTTTTTTTTTTTCAAGACAGAGTCTCACTCTTTTGCTCAGGCTGGAATGCAGTGGTGCAATCTCGGCTCACTGCAACCTCCGCCTCCTGGGGTCAAACGATTCTCCAGCCTCGGCCTCCCGAGTAGCTGGGATTACAGGCATGTGCAACCATGCCTGGCTAGTTTTTATATTTTTAGTAGAGATAGGGTTTCACCATACTCGCCAAGCTGGTCTTGAAATCCTGATCTCAAGTGATCCACCTGCCTCGGCCTCCCAAAGTGCTAGCATTACAGGTGTGAGCCACCATGCCCGGCCTATGTACTTTCGTATTTCTTGTATTGTCAGGTATATATTATCTGTTATCTGAGGGAGTCATATCAGCTGTTATCTGTCAAACAAATCTCAAGTTGCAACTGTGTGCCGACAACATAGGCGAGCTTGCCGACATAAACCTCGGCACAGGCCTGAGGGCACTACCTTCCAATAGACCCCCTAGAACAGCCGCTTCTCACGTTCTGCTGCTACTACCATGGGGCAGCCCACGCTCATCTATTCCAGTAGCCCCCTGGATTAGTCAGGGTTCTTTAGAGGGACAGAACTAATAGGATCGATAAATATATGAAAGGGAGTTGACTCACACGATCACAAGGTGAAGTCCCATCATGGGCCGTAATAGATCTGCAAGCTGAGGACTCAGGAAGCCAGTCCAAGTCCCAACCTCAGAAGTAGGGAAGCCGACAGAGTAGCCTTCAGTCTGTTGCTGCAGGCCCGAGAGCCCCTGGCAAATCACTGGTGTAAGTCCAAGAGTTCAAAAGCTGAAGAACTTGGAGTCTGATATTCGAGGGCAGGAAGCATCTGGCACGGGAGAAAGACAGAGGCCGGAAGATTCAGGCAGTCTGGGCCTTTCATGTTCCTCTGCCCACTTTTATTCTAGCCACGCTGGCAGCTGATTAGATGGTGCCCACCCAGACTGAGGGTGGATCTGCCTCTCCCAGTCCACTGACTCAAAGTTACCCTCCCTTGGCAACACCCTCACAGACACACCCAGGAACAGTACTTTGCATCCTTAAATCAAGTTGACACTCAGTATTAACAATCAGTCGGGCACGGTGGCTCATGCCTGTAATCCCAGCACTTTGGGAGACTGAGGTGGGTGGATCACGAGGTCAGGAGTTTGAGACCCGCCAGGCCAACATGGTGAAACCCCGTCTCTACTAAAAATACAAAAATTATCTGGGTGTGGTGGTGCGCGCCTGTGGTCCCAGCTACTTGGGAGGCTGAGGCAGGAGAATCGCTTGAACCTGGGAGGTGGAGGTTGCAGTGAGCCGAGGCCACGCCATTGCACTCTAGCCTGGGTGGCAGAGTGAGACTCTGTCTCAAAAAAAAAAAAAAAAAAAAATTAACCATCACACCCCCTAACTAGTCTCCTTGTTCCTGCCCCTGCCACTATCAGCTTGTTCTCAATGCCGCTATCAAAACATGACTCAAATCATGCCATTCCTGTACCAAAAAAAACCTTCACAGCTCCCATCCCATTCATAGTAGAAGTTCCAGTTCTAAAATGTCGGTCATTCTCTCTCTGGCATCTCTCACTAGTCTCCCTGCTGATTCCTATCAAGTCACATAGTTCTCCATGTTATCCTCCCTCTGACTTCTGTAAGGACAGGGAATTTGTGCCTACAACAACACGAGCACAGTGTCAGGCACGTAGTAGGCACTTAATACATAATGATATTGGATATGTATAATTTGGGTGCTATATGCATAAGTGAAAAGGAAATTATGTGGATTTGCTTAGGGAGTGAGCCTGTAGTGAAAGTTTTGAATGGCTATTCCCCCACCATGATCATTCCTACCCATCCCATCACACCTGCCAAGCTATTCTCACAATCTCCAAATGCAGAAAGGAGCATTTAAAGGAAGGTTTAGGAGAGATTATAAAGGATAAATACATGAGGGATGTGATGAGATTTTTCTTGTCCTTCTAAAACATCAAACTCCAGTTCTGGGGGGTCTGATCATCATTAAGCTTTCTTTAAGACAACTCCACTTTGCAGCTTATGTTTGTGTGTGTGGTGTGCTGGTTTTAAAATATTTCTGCAAATGTCTATTTTGTATTTTTTGAGGCAGGGTTTTGCTCTGTCACACAGGCTGGAATGCAGTGACATGATTATAGCTCACTGCATCCTCAAATTCCTGGACTCAAGTGATCCTCCTGTATCAGCCTCTCGTGTAGTTGAGACTAGAGGGATGCACAACCACACTCAGCTTTTTAAAAAAAAAATTTTTGTGGAGACAGGGTCTCACTGTGTTGATAAGGCTGGTCTCAAATGCCTGGGCTCAGCTATTCTACTGCCTCAGTTTCCCAAAGTGTTGGGATTACAGGCATGAGCCACCACACCCAGCTCTGCACATTTTCTTATTTATTTATTTATTTATTGAGATGGAGTCTGGCTCTGTCACCCAGGCTGGAGTGCAGTGGCGCAATCTTGGCTCACTGCAAGCTCTGCCTCCCGGGTTCATGCCATTCTCCTGCCTCAGCCTCCCATGTAGCTGGGACGACAGACACCTGCCACCACGCCCGGCTAATTTTTTTTTTTTGTATTTTTAGTAGAGACGGGGTTTCACCATGTTAGCCAGGATGGTCTCGATCTCCCGACCTTGTGATCCGCCCGCCGGATTACAGGTGTGAGCCACTGTGCCTGGCCTAGCTCTGCACATTTTCAGACCTTTCTTCCACCTACTGAGTGGTGGAGTCTGTGTGTCCCTCCCCTTGAATTGGGGCTAATAATCACTAATAGACTCACTAGCAGAATGTGGCAAAACTGACACTGTGCGATGTCTGAGGCTAGATTAGAATATGTCATGCAGTTTATATCTGGCTCTCTATGGGAAGCCAGCTGCCTGAGACCACCAGGTGTTCTGGTTGACAGCTGAGCTGAGTTCCCAGCCGACCACCAGCAGCATCAACTACCAGCCATGTGAGTGTGCCATCCGGACATCCAGCCCCACTGAGTTTGCAGTGTGGTTGCAGATCCAGCCGGCAATGGTTGCAGATTTCACAAAACAGACGTGATGATGCAGATGATCAGATCCCCCAGAACTGGAGTTGAATTCCTGACCCACAAAACAGTGATCAAAATAAAATGGCTGTTTTAAATCACTAAGTTTTAGAGTGATTTGTTACATGGCGATACTAACCTGAACAATAGCTCCTGGTCTCTTAATTCCTCACCTCGGGGGCAGAGGGCAGAGCAGTTTTCCAAGCAGAAAAATTGACGTGGTTAAGGAACCTGCCCAACCTACTCAGTGTGGAGCCAGGATTCAATTCCAGCCCTTATTGGCACCAATGTGTGCTTATTCTTTCTGCTAGAGCACTCTAGAAACATTCTTTCTCAACTGGAAGCCTATATGCTGACATTCTTAGTATTTGCTGCTTTTATTTTATTTTTTTTTTTGAGTTGGTGCTTCCACTCCGTCACCCAGGCTGGAGTGCAATAGTGCAATCATGGCCCACTGCAGCCTCCAACTCCTGGTCTCAAGTGATCCTCCTGCCTCAGCCTCCCAAGTAGCTGGGACTACAGGCGTGCACCACATGCCCAGCTAATTTTTGTATTTTTTGTAGAGACAGGGCCTCCCTATGTTGCCCAGGCTGGTCTTGAGCTCCTAATTTCAAGTAATCTTCACACCTGGGCTCCCAAAGTGCTAGGATTACAGGTGTGAGCCGTGGTGCCCAGCTTGCTTCTTTCTCATATTTACTGCTGTCTCTATTTAAGTCAGAATTAATCGTTGCTTAATGGATGTCACTGCCTTCTGAATTTCCCCTCTCCCATATCAATAAATATTTCAATATCTTTATATCTACAGTCCACTTAATTCATTTACCAATTTATTGTTTGAATGGTCTCTGTTCTTCTTGTTTATTGTCTGGTATAGCTTGAACACATTGCTACTTAAAACTGTTACAGCCAGGTTGCTTTTTGGTACTAACTATAATTTTTAAATTGTAGATATAAAAATTTCTAACTATAAGTATTTAAATATCTATGGTTTCCAAGTATTGTTGTGTAAATGACCAACCTGTAGTTTATCTGTATTTTTGCTGTGTTGACTTCTGAACCATTATATTTATTTTTTACATTTTTTACATTTTTACATTTATTTTTACATTAATAGCACCAGATGTTCTGTTAATCAGGAATGCCAGATAAAATATGTTTTTACATCTTGCTAGACTTCTATTAATATTACATGGACATAATTAATAGAACAAAGATATTGATGAAATGTGGAAATGCGAGCAGCTTAGGCCACATGAATGAATGCCTTCTGCTAACATCTTCAGCCTTGAGCATGTGGGGTGTGGGGTGGGGGAACTAGTCTGAAATACTTGGTTAGATGCCTTTATTGTCTATTGAGAAGAGGGGCTACAGACATTTTATTATTCCACTGTGGAAAGCCACACCAAATATTTCATTTTAGAAGGGTGAATGTGAGCTGAGTGCAGTGGTTCATGCTTATAATCCCAGCACTTTGGGAGGCTGGGGAGGGAGGATGGCTTGACTCCTGGAGGTCACCACTGCAGTCCAGAATGGGTGACAGAGTGAGACCCTGTCTCAAATTTTGAAAGAAAGAAAGAAAGAAAGAAAGAAGGAAGGAAGGAAAGAAAGAAAAACAAAGAAAGAATAAATAGAAGAATGTCCACTGAGAGCTCTGTGATTAAGAAAGCCAGTAAGTATAGTAGTACTTCCTTTGGCATGTGGGCTACGTGCAAATTACAATGGCTTCAGAACACCTCAAGGCTTTTCAACCTTGGCTTTTTAGTTTCAGTTACAACTTAAATTCAGTGGAATCCTGTTCACCTTCAGTCACTCTCTGGTATCATCAAATGGTGCAAAATTTAAGGAGGCTCTGCCTCTCAGGATCCTGCAAGACCAGGATTGATACCCCTCAGCCTTGACTCATCAAATTCTCCACCCTAATGGCCAGGCTTTCCTCACCTTAATCTCAACCCTGAGTCACATTACCCTGATTTGCTTAGTATTTATCACAGTCTGAAACCACCCTGTTCGTTTATTTACTAATATCAGTAAATTATTTGAGATGGAGTCTCCCTATGTTGTCCAAGCTGGTCTCCAACTCCTGGACTCAAGGGATCCTCCTGCCTTGGTCTCCCAAAGTGCTGGGATAACAGATGTGAGCCACCATGTTCAGCCCATGGTCTTTTATTTCATTTCATTTTGAGATAGAGTCTTGCTCTGTCACCCAGGCTGCAGTGCAGTGCACAATCATGGCTTATTGTAGCCTCGACCTCCAGGGCTCAAGGCATCTCCTGACCTCAGCTTTCCAAGGAGCTGGGCCTATAGGCACGTGCCACCATGCTTGGTGATTTTCTAATTCCAGCATCCTTCTACTTATATTAGCTGCTTTCTGCTGTAAGAAGAGCTTTTTCTTTACCTCATCTGTTTGCTTGTTTATTTATAAATAAATAAATCCATACTGACCTATGAGTTTTTATTTTGCTCTGTAGGTTATAATGCTTAACTATTACTATTTATTTCATTGCTCAAATTGTTCCAAATTTTGCCAGTGGGAGCCCTTTCAGTCTGGTTCCCTTGTCCTCTTGACATGTCACTCTCATTCTTTGCGCACTTCCTTGCTTTCTAGCACAAGGAGACATTTCAGATTTTTTTGGTACTCTCCTCGTGTCAGCTGTGGTATCTGCCATTTCTTCAAAAAGCTGTGGTTCCTTTCATGGTAATTAGAAACCAGATCCGGGTGCTGGGTGTGTTCACTGCTTCTGTGGTGTGCCTAGTTCTAGGCCTTCTCAGTGGAGAGAGCTTAGGAACTATTAATAGATGTATATCTCTACACGCACAGATAGACTTACACGTATACCTACATACCTGCACACACAGATGTGTATTTCTGTGCCTCTATTCTACATTCTTCATGACTTCACTTCCAATCCAACATTACAGGGCTTATATATCATCCTCCCTTTCTAGATTTATAACTCCCTTCCACAACTGTGAGAAACCTATCTCCCATTATTCATAATAAATCTGTTTATTTGTTGAATCCTAGTACATACAGAAAATAGTTTCAGATCTCCTAATGCATACCTCCAAGAAGAAGAGGGGGAGGAAGAAGAAGGAAGAGGTGGAGGAGGAAGAGGGGGAAAAGCAAGTTATTTCCTAATTCAAGTTCAATATTTAAGAGTTATTCATCTTGGCCGGGTGCAGTGGCTCACACCTGTAATCCCAGCACTTTGGGAGGCTGAGGCAGGTGGATCACCTGAGGTCAGGAGTTCGAGACCAGCCTGGCCAACATGGTAAAAGAAAAGGTGGAGGTTGCAGTGAGCAGAGATCATGCCACCACACTCCAGCCTGGGTGACAGAGTCTTACTCTGTCTCAAAAAAAAAAAAAAAAAAGAAAGAAAGAAAGAAAGAAAAATGTTCATTTTAACGTAGGGTTATTTCAAATCTTTTTTTTTTTTGAGGCAGAGTCTCGCCCTGTAGCCCAGGCTGGAAAGAAGTGGCACGATCTTGACTCACTGCAACCTCTACCTCCCGGGCTCCAGTGATCCTCCTGGCTTAGCCTCCTGAGTAGCTAGGACTATAGGCACGTGCCAGCACACCCAACTAATTCTTTGTGGTTTTTTTTGTAGAGACAGGGTTTTGCCATGTCGCCCAAGCTGGTCTTGAACTTCTGAGCTCAAGCAATCCACCTGTCTTGGCCTCCCAAAGTGCTGGGATTATAGGCGTGTGACACTGTGCTTGGCTCTTCTTATTTAATGATTAAAAAACTAAGTCCTAATTATGCAATGATGTAAAATGTGTGCCTGCTATCTGAGAATGTGAGGTATATATCATTCACATGGCTCCTTGTATATTTTTTAGAAAAATGTTAAACATTGTTTTACAAAGACTGAGATTATACTTGTGAATTCTAACCATTTAAAACTTTGGTAACGTAATGGATGAAGAGTAAGAAGGAACTTTTATAAATTTTTTTAGATTTAAAATCTTCAAAGATAGTTTTTAAAGAAAAATCTAATGTCTTTTAAAAAAAACTAAAAAAAATTTTTTTAATCTAGTGTTTTATATGTTAAAATATATTAACTAAGGATAGTACACAATTAAGCACCTAATTGTGTTGAAAATGCAATTGCACATTTAGAAAAATTCTCCCTAGTTTGTGAAGTTGTTTCTGTGCTCTAATAATCATTTCAATTGCGTTTAATCTATTTAAACTATGTGTCCGCATCTGAATGAATCCAGTGGAAGCTTCTAATTAAGTAGTGCTGGATTTATTTACACCAATTGCCTAAGTCTCAAGTCACAGCAGGATCCAGGGAAGCAGTTACATCTCAGAGAATAAAACACCATTACAGAATTTATTCCAGTGTTTACACTAGAGTCTAGAAGCCAAATACTGAAAAGAACATAAAAGGAAGTGTGTATGCTTTGAGTAAGTCTTGAAGCTACTTAACTTGTTTTTTTTCCCCCATCAGGGCCCTTATTAGAGTTAATTTAATGAACAACAAAAAAACATGATTCGGCCGGGCACGGTGGCTCATGCCTGTAATCCCAGCACTTTGGGAGGCTGAGGTGGGCGGATCATGAGATCAGGAGATCGAGACCATCCTGGCTAATATGGTGAAACCCTGCCTCTACAAAACATAAAAAAATTAGCCAGGCATGGTGGCATGCACCTCTAGTCCCAGTTACTCAGGAGGCTGAGGCAGGAGAATCGCTTAAACCCGGGAGATGGAGGTTGCAGTGAGCCAAGATTGCACCACTGCACTGCAGCCTGGGTGACAGAGCGAGACTGTCTCAAAAAACAAAACAAAACAAAACAAAAAACAAAACAAAACATGATT
Source organism: Hylobates moloch (assembly GCF_009828535.3). Classification (NCBI taxonomy): domain Eukaryota; kingdom Metazoa; phylum Chordata; class Mammalia; order Primates; family Hylobatidae; genus Hylobates; species Hylobates moloch. The sequence goes on from NW_026652276.1 coordinate 17,969,967, forward strand.
CAATATATTCCTCTAGGCATCTCTGATGAAGTGAAGGAAATTGGTTATTACCTAAAGCCAATTGGTGCCTTTAACAGAGTCAAGTTAAAAGATAGGGCATCAAAGATACAGAGTGTCTAAGAAGATACATATTTATTCATTTGTTCATCCACTTATTGATTCAGATATCCTCTTCACATTTCTAGGTGCTGGCACTAATTTAAGCAAAACACTAGAGATATAGCAGTGAACAAAAGATGGATCCCTGCCTCCTGGACATTACATTGCAACATCAAGAAATAAAACAGGGAAATGTAGCTGAAACTCTGGTGTCAAGTGACAATTGATAATCTATTTAAATCTTAATAAAAATTCCAAGGTCTTTGAGGAATATACAGGATTTCATAAGAAGGAAAAGTCCATCTTCCTGGGAAACTTCAGTTAATTAGAGATGACTCCTTACTTAGGATGAGTGGGGATTATTGACTAGAACATAGAGATGGTTAGTTAAAGACCAGTTAGATTGATGGGTGAAGAGGCCCTGGGGGTTGTGTCAGTCGTTCCAAGATGTATTCAAGAGGAACCAAGCAAAATGGTGGAACAAGCCAACTGTTGAGGTAGGGTCCATATGGTTTGTACAGGAGGATAAAAGGTTTGGAAGGAAAAAGAGAAGGCTTTCCCTGCTTCATCCTATAGGCCTTTTGGCTAAAGAGACGTGATTGAAAAGGAAGTGGTTGATGCCCTAAGTGGAGAGGACAGTGAGATCAGCTGGCTATGGTCTCACTTGGGTTGGATTGTCTGTGTCCTGGGTCCTTTCCTTTCCTTTTCTCTTTCCTTTTCTTTCTCCTTACTTTCCTCTATCCTTTCTCTTTCTTTCCTTTTCTTTCCCTTCCCTTTTCTTTTCTTCCCTTCCTGTCCCCTGCCCCTCCCCTCCCCTCCCCTCCCCTCCCCTCTCCCCTCCCCTCCCCTCTCCTCTCCTTTCCTTTCTGTTCACATCCTCATTTTGGTAGAACACCTCTGATAAACTTCTTCTTTTTTTGAGATGGAGTCTTGCTCTGTTGCCAGGCTGGAGTGCAATGACGTGATCTCGGCTCACTGCAATCTCCGCCTCCCGGGTTCAAGCAATTCTCCTGCCTCAGCCTCCCGAGTAGCTGGGACTACAGGCACTCACCACCACGCCTGGCTAATTTTTGTATTTTTAGTAGAGATAAGGTTTCACCATGTTGCCCAGGATGGTCCTGATCTCTTGATCTCGTGATCTGCCTGCTTTGGCCTCCCAAAGTGCTGGGATTACAGGCGTAAGCCACAGCGCCCGGCCTCCGTAAACTTCTTAAGGAAGAATGCCTGGGATATGATTATGTTTTTAGTCTGTGATATGGTTAAGCTTTTTGTCCCCACCCAAATCTCATCATGAATTTTAATCCCCGTAATTCCCACATGTCGTGGAAGAGACCAGGTGGAGGTAATTGGATCATGAGGGTGGTTTCCCCCATGCTGTTCTTGTGATAGTGAGTGAGTTCTCACGAGATCTGATGGCTTTATAAGGGTCTCTTCCTCATCTGCTTGGCATTTCTCCTTCCTGCCACCTTGTGGAGATATCCAGCTACAAGCAGTTCTTTATAACAGTATGCAAATGGACTAATACTGGCCGAGCGCTGTGGCTCACGCCTGTAATCCCAGCAGTTTGGGAGGCCAAGGCAGGCAGATCACCTGAGGTCAGGAGTTCGAGACCAGCCTGACCAACATGGAGAAACCCTGTCTCTACTAAAAATACTAAATTAGCCAGGCATGGTGATGCGTGCCTGTAATCCCAGCTACTCAGGAGGCTGAGGCAGGAGAATCTCTTGAACCTGGGAGGCAGAGGTTGCAGTGAGCCAAGATTGTGCCATTGCACTCCAGCCTGGGCAACAAGACTGAAACTCCATCTCAAAAAAAAAGAAAAAGAAAAAGAAAAGAAAGAGGAAGAAAATGGACTAATACAGTCTGTGTGTCAGAAATGTTTTCCATTGCATATTAAAAAATAAATGACTAGCCAGGCATGGTGGCACATGCCTGTGATCCCAGCTACGTGGAAGGCTGAAGCACAAGAATTGCTTGAATCTGTGAGGCAGAGGCTGCAGTGAGCCGAGATTGTGCCACTGCACTCTAGCCTGGGCAACAGAGTGTGACAGAATCTGTCTCAAAAAAGTAAAGTAAAATAAATAAAATAAATAAAAAGGCCAGGCATGGTGGCTTATGCCTGTAATCCTAGCACTTTGGGAGGCTGAGGCAGGTGGATCACCTGAGGTCAGGAGTTTGAGACCAGCCTGACCAACACGGTGAAACCCTGTCTCTACTAAAAATACAAAAATTAGCCAGGCATGGTAGCAGTCACCTGTAATCCCAGCTGCTTGGGAGGCTGAGGCAGGAGAATCTCCTGAACTTGGGAGGCGGAGGTTGCAGTGAGCCAAGATCGTGCCATTGCACTCCAGCTGGGTGACAAGAGCAAAACTCTGTCTCAAAAAAAAAAGAAAAATTGCTGTCAGCCTATGATTTTAGGTTGTGTTCCTTTGAGGCCAAGCCTGTCTGGATACAAAGCTGGTCACCTTTCTTTACAAGCAGGCTGCTCTCTCCTTTTCCAAATAGCCTGGCGTTACTGCTTTTATTGTGTGAGCACCTGAGTCCATAGAGGGCAGAGAAGGTAAAGGTGAAAGAGGGGGAGAAGAATTCCCAGTGTGCATTGTTATTCTTTTCCAATCAAAGTACTAAATTCTTTGCCTGGATTATTTTATTTAATCCTTTTAAGAACTCTTTGAAGTAAGAATTTATTTTTATTCCCATTTTATAGGTGAAAAAATGGTCCTCAAATTCTGCTTTTTCCCTTTCCCAAACACATCCTTTTATTGCCTGCCCAGCGATTCTGGGCTCCCAGAGGTGGCCAAAAGGAGGGGCTAAGGAACATGTTCATGACAGCCTAGGGTAGAAAGAGCTTGGACTTTGGCCTCAGACTTATCTTGGTTTGAATTCCAGTGCTGCTACTCACTGGCCATGTTAACACATGCAAGTTGTGCAAACATTGTGGACATTCACTGGTTTTATTTTCTGTAAAATCAAAACCAGTGTGCAATAATACAATGTATGTAAAGATTAAGACATGTAAAGTAGCTAGCCTAGTATCCACGGTGGATAATAAATATTGGTTTCTTTCTGCTTCCTTCTTTCAGCTGGAGATGATGGAGATGAACTGGAGCTTGAAGCTGCCTTGTGGAAGGAGATGGAGGAGAAGGAGCCTTTGTGGGAAGTGATCGGGAAGGCAAAGCTGACCCCGCAGTGGCAAGTTGCCATATGTAGACTGGTTGTTGCATCCTGAGTTCCTGGTTCGTGGCCTAAAAAGAATGTAGGGTGAGACTGGGCACAGTGGCTCACACCAGTACTCCCAACATTTTGGGAGGCTGAGGTGGGAGGATTGCTTGAGTCCAGGAGTTTGAGACCACCGTGTGCAACATAACGAGATGTCATCTCTACAAAAAATACAAAAATTAGCCTGGTGTGATGGTGCATGCCTATAGTTCCACCTTCTGAGGCAGGAGGATCACTTGAGCCTGGGAGACTAAGGCTGCAGTGAGCAAGATCATGCCACTGCACTCCAGCCTGGGTGATGAAGTGAGACCCTGTCTCAAAAGAGAAAAGAAAAAAAAAATGTAAGGTGTTTTTACAAAAGGCTAGTACCGGGTGGTGCCAGTCAGTTCTCTGACCCAGCCCTTAGAATACTTGTTACCCGCTAGTTTCCTGGAAGAAGGAACTATAAAGACGGAATGAGCAGGGCTGGAGGTGTGGGTGAGGCCCCACTCTCCAAGGGTGGCCAGGATGGCTCAGCATGGGGCACACCCTCCAATGGAGCTGCGGGGCTGAGAATCCAGGTCCAGAAAGGAAAAGTGTCTGGAACCCAGGAACATTCCTCAGGGGGATCTTTTTTTTTCTTTTTTTGAGATGGAGTCTCACTCTGTCGCCCAGGCCGGAGTGCAGTGGTGTGATCTTGGCTCGCTTCAACCTCCGCCTCCCAGGTTCAAGCGATTTTCCTGCCTCAGCCTCCCGAGTAGCTGGGACTACAGGTATTTTGTATTTTTAGTAGAGGCGGGGCAGAGTGAGACTGTGTCTCAAAAAAAAAAAAAAAAAAAAAGAAATATTTGGAAAAGCATCAACAAAATATACTTAACCCTGGTGCATAAAGAACATTTTCCCACATAATGCCTTCAATTTTCTCTAGGTCAGAGGGTGGGGAAAGGCTCTTACTGGTAGCTATTACTCACAGTGAACACAGGAGGTCTCCACTGCCATGCCTTGGCCTAAAATGGCCTTGGTTTTCCTTGGAAGTCATCTGCATCTGCCTCTCATAAGGCTGTTAACTTAGTCTTTGAGGTCCAGAACAAAAATAGAAAATGTTTCTGTGGGCCGGGCGCGGTGGCACACACCTGTAATCCCAGCACTTTGGGAGGCTGAGGTGGGCAAATCACATGAGGTCAGGAGTTTGAGACCAGCCTGACCAACATGGCGAAACCCCATCTCTACTAAAAATACAAAATTAGCTGGACGTAGTGGTGCTTGCCTGTAATCCCAGCTACTTGGGAGGCTGAGGCAGGAGAATTGCTTGAACCCGGGAGGCGGAGGTTGCGGTGAGCCAAGATCACGCCTTTGCACTCCCAGCCTGGGCAACAAGAGTGAAACTCCGTCTCAGAAAAAAAAAAACAAAGAAAAAAAAGAAAAAGAAACATTTATGTGCTGCTCTGGGCGATTGGTTTTGACCAGATATCCAACTCTGAGCATTCAGACTCTCATTTTGCCTGAAAGTGTAGGTTTTGGCTGGGCGCGGTGGCTCACGCTTGTAATCCTAGCACTTTGGGAGGCCGAGGCAGGTGGATCACGAGGTCAGGAGATCGAGACCACGGTGAAACCCCGTCTCTACTAAAATCCAAAAAAATTAGCTGGGCGTGGTGGCGGGCGCCTGTAGAGGTCCCAGCTACTCGAGAAAGGCTGGGGCAGCAGGGAGGAGTGGCGTGAACCCGGGAGGCGGGGGGGCGCCTTGCAGTGAGCCGAGATCGCGCCACTGCACTCCAGCCTGGGTGAGAGAGCGAGACTCCGTCTCAAAAAAAAAAAAAAAAAAAAAGAAAGTGTAGGTTTTATGCCAGAGAACCATCTAGGCAAATGTTCAGTGATGACTAAATAGGAGAAATGGAAAATGTAAGACATTCCCAGCCACCTCCCAAGGAAAATGATTTCCTGTGTTGCACAGGGAGGCTCGGGTAAGCAAGCACCCTACTGCCATGGCCTGGGAGGGGGGACATCATTTGAGAAAGGATTCAAAGAGAAAAGAATGAGACTGGGTGTGGCGGCTTATGCCTGTAATTCCCGCACTTGGAGAGGCCGAGGCAGGAAGATCACTTGAGCCCAGGAATTTGAGACCAGCCTGGGCAACATGGTGAGGCTCTGTCTTTACAAAAAAATAGAAAACTTAGCTGGGCGTGGTGGTGTACGCCTGTGGTTTCAGCTACTTGGGGGGTGAGTTGGGAGGACGCTTTCAGTGCAGGAAGTTGAGGCTGCCATGAGCTATATAATTGCACCACTGCACTCCAGCCTGGGTGACAGAGTGAGAACCTGTCTTAAAAGAGAGAGAGACAGAGAGAGAGAGAGCGAGGAAGGAACAGGGCTCTGTTCACGAGTTCTTTATTGATGAGGGCTAATGAGGTTTGGGTGCCATTCTGGACAATAAGCTAAAAGAAAGAGGTTGTTTTCTAATAAAATTCCATCTCTACATCAAAGCCCAGTAGGCCTGCCTCCCCTGGATCTCCTCTCACCTGTTCCTGCCTCCATTCAGTTTCAGGCACTCTCTGTCTCTCCCACACCCTTCATCTGGCTGGTCTCCTTTCAGGCTTCAGGTTAAAGGTTTCTTCCTCAGAGAGTCTCTCCCAGAATTCCCCCATCTCAGTAGATTTCCCCATTATTCTCTGTCACCGGCCCCTGGTTTTATCCATCAGAGAACTATTTTATTATTTTATTTTTTTTATTTCTTATTTTTTTATTTTATTTTTTGAGATGGAGTCTTGCTCTTGTCGCCCAGCCTGGAGTGCAATGGTGCGATCTCGGCTCACTGCAACCTCCGCCTCCCGGTTCAAGCAATTCTCCTGTCTCAGCCTCCCGAATAGCTGGGATTACAGGTGCATGCCACCATGCCCGGTTAAGTTTTGTATAAACTCATGTAGGGCAGGAGTACCATCTGTTTCATTCACTGGTGCATACTGTTAAAGGGAAAACTTCAGCTGAATTAAATTTAAAGGAGTTTAATTGAGCAATGAACGATTCGCGAATCGGGCAGACCCCAGAATCACAGCCGATTCACGGAGACTCCAGGGATGCCTCATGGTCAGAACAAATTTATAGACAAAAAAAGGGAAGCGATGAACAGAAATTGGCAGTGAGGTACAGAAACAGCTGGATTGGTTACAGGTTGGCATTTGCCGTATTTGAACACAGTTTGAATACTCAGCAGTCTATGAGTGGTTGAAGTATGGCCACTGGGATTGACTCAGGTGTTGTTAAAGGCGTGTGCTCCCAAGTGAGGTTTTCAATCTTGCCTGCCTATTAAGCTAGGTTACAGTTTATCTACAAGGATTCAAATATAGAAGTACGGAGTCCTTCTCAGGCCATATTTAGTTTGCTTTAACAATGTGTACCTAGCACAGCACCTAGCACATAGTAGGTACTTAATGTAGAATGGCTGAATCGAGCTTAATAAGGAAATAACTAATGGTGGGTGAATGAGGTGCTTGTGAATAAGGAAAGTGGCACTAGGAGCCTCTAATCATTTAATGATTATTAATAAATTAATAGACAATTAATGCAATTCCCCAGTCATTTATGTTAAAAAGCGAGGTATATTATCTGCTTTAGATCTGGTATTCTCTACCTAGACAGCCTTCAAGGCTTCACTTGTGATGGGGGAACTGGGTATGAAGCAAGTCATTGAGAGTTTGGGGCTGAAGAGAACAGAAAAATAATTCACTCTGAAGCCTGTGGAATGTGTTTGTCATGGGCAGAGAGTCGGAACTCTAACGCCTCTACTGGTCTTGGGGCAGATGCGATCCAAGTAAGTTCTTTGTGTTTGCCTAGGACAGTGGGTCACAAATTTTGGTATCAACAAGAACAGTTAACTTTTATGTATTTATTTATAATAGACGGGCTATGCACCCTGAAGGAGGAGAGAGGAGATTGAAACAACAAGATGAAAACAAAATTTTTGTTTTGAGACAGGGTCTCATGGCTGGGCGTGGTGGCTCACACCAGTAATCCCTGCACTTTGGGAGGACGAGGCAGGTGGATCACAAGGTCAGGAGATCGAGACCATCCCGGCCAACATGGTGAAATCCCATCTCAACTAATATACAAAAAATTAGCCGGGCATGGTGGTGCGTGCCTGTAGTCCCAGCTACTCAGGAGGCTGAGGCAGGGGAATCGCTTGAACCCAGGAGGTGGAGATTGCAGTGAGCCGAGACCATGCCACTGCACTCCAGCCTGGCAACAGAGTGAGACTCCATCTCAAAAAAAAAAGAGAGACAAGGTCTCACTCTGTTGTCCAGGCTGGAGCACATTGGCTTTATCTTGGCTTACTGCAGCCTCAACTTCCCGGGCTCAAGTGATCCTCTCACCTCAGCCTCCCCAGTAGCTGGGACTGCAGGCATGTGCCACCACGCCGAGCTAATTTTTTTTAATTTTAATTTTTAGTAGAGATGGGGTTTTGTCATGTTGTGCAGGCTGGTCTTGAACTCTTGAGCTCAAGCAATCCACCCACCTCAGCTATCCAAAGTGCTGGGACTACAGGCATGAGCCACTGCGCCTGGCTAGAACATTAACTTTTATCAAGCACTTGCTAGGTACCAGGCGTCATGCTAAACACTTTTCAGGTAATTATTGTGGTTAATTCTCACAAGAAAACTATGAGTTGGGTACTAATATTATTTCCATTTACTGATGAGGAAACTGAAGCACGGAGAGGTGCTGTAATTAGTCCAAGCTTGCTGTGGTTTTAGTGTGTTGCTTCAGTGACTCTTTGCACACCAAGCCTAAGGCCACTTCTCTGGATGAAGAGTTTCCATGGCTTCCCTGAGGCCTCAGCAGGACTTGGCCCACGGGTGTCTGAGTTCTGTCTTTGAATCCGTGGAACCTTGGCCCACGTCCAGGGTGGCAACTCCACACCTCAGGCTGGATGAAGAGATGTGAACGTGGTGTGCAGGACAGGGGGCACTCTTCAGAATTTTGCCCACAAACATCCAAGGTTTGGGTAGAATAAATACAGCTGAATGAGTGGAGAATGAAGGACAGGCATAAAGGAAAGCTCTAAGTCCAGATACAAACTGGAGGCTGCAAGGATAAGGGCAGTGGAAAGACCATGGGCTTGAGAGCCAAGATAACCCAAATTGGAATGCCAGTGCTTTGCTAGTGAGATGATCTTTTCTTTTTTTTCATAGTTTTTTTTAATTATACTTTAGGTTTTAGGGTACATGTGCACAATGTGCAGGTTTGTTACATATGTATCCATGTGCCATGTTGATTTCCTGCACCCATTAACTCATCATTTAGCATTAGGTATATCTCCTAATGCTGTCCCTCCCCCCTCCCCCAACCCCACAACAGTCCCCGGAGTGTGATGTTCCCCTTCCTGTGTCCATGAGTTCTCATTGTTCAATTCCCACCTGTGAGTGAGAACAGGCGGTGTTTGGTTTTTTGTCCTTGCGATAGTTTACTGAGAATGATGTTTTCCAGTTTCATCCGTGTCCCTACAAAGGACATGAACTCATCATTTTTTATGGCTGCATAGTATTCCATGGTGTATATGTGCCACATTTTCTTAATCCAGTATATCGTTATTGGACATTTGGGTTGGTTCCAACTCTTTGCTATTGTGAATAGTGCCGCAATAAACATACGTGTGCATGTGTCTTTATAGCAGCATGATTTATAGTCCTTTGGATATATACCCAGTAATGGGATGGCTGGGTCAAATGGTATTTCTAGTTCTAGATCCCTGAGGAATCGCCACACTGACTTCCACAATGGTTGAACTAGTTTACAGTCCCACCAACAGTGTAAAAGTGTTCCTATTTCTCCACATCCTCTCCAGCACCTGTTGTTTCCTGCTTTTTTAATGATGGCCATTCTAACTGGTGTGAGATGGTATCTCACTGTGGTTTTGATTTGCATTTCTCTGATGGCCAGTGATGATGAGCGTTTCTTCATGTGTTTTTTGGCTGCATAAATGTCTTCTTTTGAGAAGTGTCTGTTCATGTCCTTTGCCCACTTTTTGATGGGGTTGTTTGTTTTTTTCTTGTAAGTTTGTTTGAGTTCATTGTAGATTCTGGATATTAGCCCTTTGTCAGATGAGAGATGATCTTAACAAGTTACTTATTCTGAGTATGTTTTCTTGCTGATAAAAGAGGGATAATAACCTACACAGAAGACCTGGAACTATCTCACTGCTTTCTAAAATATGTTAGGAAAGAGGAAACAAGTGTCAAGGACAAGAATCTGTTTTAAGAAAATAGATAAAAGGAGGATGAGTTTGCAGAGAATTCCTGCATGCTGAAAGAATTCCTGGCAATTGATTGCTTCACCCATGCCTAACAACTCTAGGTCAAAGGGGCAGAATGTTTGACTTAAAGATAAGATGAACAGCCAGGACCTATTACTAATTTAACACTGTTTTTAGACCCACATCAGAAAAAGCCAACATGTAACTACATTCTTAAGGTGGCATAATATCATAAGGACAGAAATTAGAAAGTAAAGTACTTGATTGCCTTATTTATTTTACTATTATTTTTTAAACAGCCAGGTCTTGGCCAGGCTGGTCTTGAACTCCTGGACTCAAGCAACCCTCCTGACTTGGCATCCCAAAGTGTTGGAATTACAGGCATGAGCCACTGCAGTAGCCCTGATTGTTTTAAATAGAAGAAGGTAAAGTATTTTCTCACATAAATTTCTGAGTGTGGGAGGCAGCCTACTGACATTTTTTCACGTAACAATCTCCCCTTTACAGATCCACCAAGTACCAGTATGCTTTTATATTCCTTACCCTGCAGAATCCTATGCATGTGACCACGCAAAGCCTGCTTCTGTGTGCGATGACTGTTCTGCTTGTTTGTTGAGTTTCATGTGAAATTCGAGTGGGGCTCGCACTGCTGGTGATATCCCAAGGCATCTCACTCAGCTCTCATCATTGCTTTTATTTATTTATTTATTTATTTGAGACAGATTCTTGCTCTATCGCCCAGGCTGGACTGCAGTGGTGCAATCTCGGCTCACTGCAACCTCTACCTCCTGGATTCAAATTATACTCGAGCCTCAGCCTCCTGAGTACTGGGATTACAGGTGCCCACCACCACACCCGGCTAATTTTTTTTGTATTTTTAGTAGAGACAGGGTTTCGCCATGTTGGCCAGGCTGGTCTCAAACTCCTGGCCTGAAGTGATCTGCCCACCTCGGCCTCCCAACATGTTGGGATTACAGGCATGAGCCACCATGCCTGGCCCACCATTGCTTTCAAACATGCTTGTAAGACTGCACCATCTTCACCTGCTTTGGAAAAAGTTATTTTGAGCAGTGAGTATGCAAGGCAGCTTTTTCATGCTGAATTTTATAATTTTAATTAACAATAGTTAACATTTACCACTAGTGTGACCAGAAAGGGGTCCCTATCCAGACCCCAAGAGAGGATTCTTGAACCATACGTGGGAAAGAATTCAGGGCAAGTCCATTGAGTAAAAGTGAAAGCAAGTTAATTAGAGAAGTAGAGAAACAAAAGAATGGCTACTTCATAGACGAAGCAGCAGTATGGGCTGCTTAACTGAGTATACTTATAGTTATTTCTTGATTATGTGCTAAACAAGGGGTCGATTATTCGTGAATTTTCTGGGAAAAGGGCAGAGATTTCCCAGAACTGAGGGAACAGACCTATATAGGGTAACTTCTATATAGGGTCTTTTAGAGTATATAGCCTACAGTCTTTTAGACTACATAGGATAACTTCTATATAGGGTAACTTTACAAATGCCATGGTACTTGTAAACTGTCATGGCACTGGTGGGAGTTTTTTAGCATGTTAATGTATTTGGGATGTAATGAGCAGTAAGGACGACAAGAGGTCACTTTCATCACCATCTTGGTTTGGGTTGGTTTTGGCCAGCTTCCTTATTGCATCCTGTTTAATCAGCAGGGTCTTTGTGACCTGTATCACATGCCAACCTCTTATGTTATCCTGAGACTAAGAATGTCTAACCTTCTGGGAATGCAGCCCAGGAGGTCTCAGCCTTATTTTCCTAGCCCCTATTTGAGATGGAGTCACTTGGGTTCAAACACCTCTGATGGATGGGCATGGTGGCTCACACCTGTAATCCCAGCATTTTGGGAGGCCAAGGCAGGTGAATCACCTGAGGTCAGGAGTTCGAGACTAGACTGGCCAACATGGCGAAACCCCGTCTCTACTAAAAATACAAAAATTAGCAGAGCACGGTGGCGTGTGTCTGTAATCCCAGCTACTTGGGAGGCTTAGGCAGGGAGAATCAGTTGAACTCAGGAGGCGGAGGTTGCAGTGAGCCGAGATTGTGTCACTGCACTCCAGCCTGGGCAACAGAGTGAGACTCTGTCTTAAAAAACAAACAAACAAAAAACAACAAAAAAACACCTCTGATACTAGTAGTAATAATAGCTATACTTATTGAGTACTGACTAATCCTACCAGCAGGCATAGAAATTATTATCTTCATTTTACAGATTAGGAAACTGAGGCACAATGAAGTGAAGTATCTTGCCCAAAGTCACTTGGCTGGTAGGAGAAGAAGCTGGACCAGTGCTCAAGGCTTCTGGCTGCAGATGCTTCTCTCCTTCTGTAAGAAAATCCAGGGCTCAGCACAGGACTATGAATCCGCAATACCCTGGGTAGGGCTTAGCTCTCAAACGTTTCCCTTTCCAACTCACTTGAGGGCTAGGTAACTGATTGTTCTCCATCCTCCCCAACCCTCCAAGCCCCCAACCATGCTATGGATTTTGAATCACCGTCCTTGAGGTTTGTTCAGTCCCTTGCCCAATATATACATTTATCTAGTGACTGCACTTATGCTGAACCTACACATGGTCATAGGATTACACAGGGAGTTCACCTAAAAGCTACAAAACCAAAGATTACTCATCAGGAGCACCAGGGCTAACTAACGATTCTCTGGCTGATGTTGACATTTAACACCAACTATGGAGTTCAGTATTTTGGATAGGGGGTTGGCAATGTGTGATACCATTAAGCTTCAGACCAAACAAAGACCTTTCATGTATGAAGCTCTGTTCTACACAGCTCTAAACATGGCCCCAAACATCACTTTGTTGTATTGAGCAATTATCCACACCTTCTCCTGGAGTTCTAGGCCACTGGATATGTGAAATAGCCATAAGCACCTTTTTCCTTTTTCTTTTCTTTTCTTTTTCTTTTTTTTTTTTTTTTGAGATGGAGTCTCACTGTGTAGCCCAAGGCTAGAGTGCAGTGGCATGATCTCGGCTCACTGAAACTTCCACCTCCTGAGTTCAAGCAATTCTCATGCCCCAGCCTCCTGAGTAGCTGGAACTACAGGTGCATGCCAATACTCCTGGCTAATTTTTGTATTTTTTGGTAGAGACGGGGTTTCACCATGTTGGTCTGGGCAGGCTGGTCTCAAACTCCTGACCTCAAGTGATCCACCTGTCTTGGCCTCCCAAAGTGCTGGGATTACAGGTGTGAGCCACTGGGCTTGGCCTAAGCACTTTTTATAGTGTGGCAATTATTTGAGCATTCAGATTTCCAAAGTAGGATGCATGTGGATGGTGAGTAAATGGTAGCAGAACTCAGATAAGAGTGGGAGGCAGCAGTCAGGAATGATGCCCATTCTTTTAAACCAAGACCCTGAGTGGGGAAGGCAAGTCAACCAACACTGACTGTAGGATCAACTCAAAAGCTGGTCTTTACATGGGAACACATTCTGGGTGCTCTAATGGCTTTAAGTCTTAGCACCCATTACTCCATTTTTGACTGTGACTATAACTGCCAGCCCATATCTAAGGTACATTTGCATGCCATACCTTTTCCTTTTTGATGTAGCCGTGATAACCATCAGCATGCTTTGCTCAAGTACTTCATATTCAGCAGGACTTACCAGATAAGAAACTCAGGAGCTGTTCCTCTCTGAGCCAATGAGAAACTCAGTTGCTGCTCCTCCCAGGGGCACTTATCTTTAGTTGAGTTAGCCTTTAATCAGATTGCCATTATGACTGGGCTCTGTTCTGAAAGAAAGACCTGATAAATCTTGTTTGATGATGCCAAGTAAGTCATGTCTATTTGCAGATTTCAAAGATTATTGCTAAGAATTCAGGCTGGGTGCAGTGGCTCATGCCTGTAATCCCAGCACTTTGAGAGTCCATGATGGGCAAATTCCTGGGAATTGAGACCAGCCTGGGCAACATGGTGAAACACCACCTCTAAAAAAAAAAAAAAAAAAAAAAAATTAGCCAGGTGTGGTGGTGGGTGCCTGTGGTACCAGCTACTCAGGAGGCTGAGGTCAGAGGATTACCTGAGCCCAGGAGGTCGAGGCCGCAGTGAACCAAGATTGCATCACTGTACCCCAGCCTGGATGACAGAGTAAGACACTGTCTCAAAAAAAGAAAATAAAATAATTCCATAGCTATTAGGGCAGGCTTTGCATAATCACATAGACAAAAATGTCCTCTTTTGCTGGGCATGGGGGCTCACACCTGTAATCTCAGTACTTTGGGAGGCCGAGGTGGGCGGACCACCTGAGGTCAGGAGTTTGAGACCAGCCTGAGCAACATGGTAAAACTCCATCTCTACTAAAAATACAAAAAAACTAGCAGGATGTGGTGAATCATGTGGTGTGGCCCCTGCTACTTAGGAGGCTGAGGCATGAGAATCACTTGAACATGAGAGGCAGAGGCTGCAGTGAGCTGAGACTGCACCACTGTACTCCAGCCTGGGCAACAGAGCCAGAGTCCATTCCACCCCTCTGCCCCCCCCAAAAAATCCTCTTTTCCTTTGAATATACAGTCTTTTTTTTTTTGTAAAGACAATCTAGCATTTTATATTAGTCTGTTCTCATGCTGCTAATAAACACATACCCAAGACTGGGTATTTTATAAAGGAAGGAAGTTTAATCGACTCACAGTTCCACATGGCTGGGGAGGCCTCACATTCATGGTGGAAGACAAGGGAGGAGCAAAGTCATGTCTTGCATGGCAGCAAGCAAGAGAGAATGAGAGCCAAATGAAAGGGGGAGCCCCTTATAAAAACAACAGATCTTGAGAGATGTATTCACTACCATGTGAACAGCATGGGGGAGCCTCCCCCATGATTCAATTATCTCCCACTGGGTCCCTCCCACAACACATAGGAATTATGGGAGCCACAATTCAAGATGAGATTTGGGTGGGGACTTAGCCAAACCGTATCATTCCACCCCAGCCCCTGCCAAAGCTCATGTCTTCACATTTCAAAACCAATCATGCCTTCCCAATAGTCTCCCAAAGTCTTAACTCATTTCAGCATTAACTCAAAAGTCCACAGTCCAAAGTCTCATCTGAGATAAGGGAAGTTCCTTCCACCTATGAGCCTGTAAAATCAAAAGCAAATTAGTTACTTCCTAGATACAATGGGGGTACAGGTATTGGGTAAATACACCCATTCCAAATGGGAGAAATTGGCCAAAATGAAGAGGCTAAAGCCCCCATGTAAATCCAAAATGCAGCAGGGCAGTCAAATCTTAAAGCTCCAAAATGATCTCCTTTGACTCCATGTCTCACATCCAGGTCACACTGATGCAAGAGGTAGGTTCCCATGGTCTTGGGCAGCTCCACGCCTGTGGCTTTGTAGGGTACAGCCTCCCTCCCAGCTGCTTTCACAGGCTGGCATTGAGTGTCTGTGGCTTTTCCAGGCACACAGCGCAAGCTGTCAGTGGATCTTTCATTCTGGGGTCTGGAGGCTGGTGGCCCTCTTCTCACAGCTCCACTAGGCAGTGCCCCAATGGGGACTTTTTGTCGGGACTTCTACCCCACATTTTCCTTCCTCATTGCTCTAGCAGAGGTTCTCCATGAGGGCCCCACCCCTGCAGCAAGCTTTTGCCTGGACATCCAGACATTTCCATACATCCTCTGAAATCTAGGCAGAGGTTCCCAAAACTCAGTTCTTGACTTCTGTGCACCCACAGGCTGAACACCATGTGGAAGCTGCCAAGGCTTGGGGCTTGCACCCTCTGAAGCCACGGCCTGAGCTGTATCTTGGCCCCTTTTAGCCATGGCTGAAGTGGCTGGGACACAGGGCACCAAGACCTTAGGCTGCACATAGCAGGGGGTGCCTGGACATGGCCAGGAAACCATTTTTTCCTTCTAGGCCTGAGGGCCTATGATAGGAGGGGCTGCCTCAAATGTCTCTGACATGCCCTGGAGACATTTTCCCTATTATCTTGTCAATTAACATTTAGCTCCTCATTACTTATGCAAATTTCTGCAGCTGGCTTGAATTTCTCCTTGGAAAATTGGATTTTCTTTTCTATCACATGGCATCATCAGGCTGCAAATTTTCCAAACTTTTATTCTCTGTTTCCCTTTTAAAACTGAATGCTTTTAATAGCACCTAAGTCACCTCTTGAATGCTTTGCTGCTTAGAAATTTTTTTCTGTCAGATACCCTAAATCATCTTCCTCAAGTTCAAAGTTCCACAGACCTAGGGCAGGGGCAAAATGCCACCAGTCTTTTTGCTAAAACATAGCAAGAGTCACCTTTACTCCAGTTTCCAACAAGTTTCTCATCTCCATCTGAGACCACCTCAGATATGGACTTCATTGTCCATATCACTATCAGCATTTTTGTCAAAGCCATTCAACAGTTCTCGAGAGAGTTCTAAACTTTCCCACATTTTCCTGTCTTCTTCTGAGCCCTCCAAACTCTTCCAACCTCTGCCTTTTACCCAGTTCCAAAGTCGCTTCCACATTTTCGGTTATCTTTATAGCAGCGCCCCACTCTATCAGTACCAATTTACTGTATTAGTCTGTTCTCACATTGCTAATAAAGACATACCTGAGACTGCATAATTTATAAGGAAAGAGGTTTAATTGACTCACAGTTCCACGTGGCTGGTGAGGCCTCACTATCATGGTGGAAGGCAAAGGAGGAGCAAAGTCAAGTCTTGCATGGCAGCAGGCAAGGGAGAATGAGAGCCAAGTGAAAGGGGAAATCCCTTATAAAAACATCAGATCTCATGGACTTACTCACTCCAAGGAGAACAGTATGGGGTAACCACCCCCATGATTCAATTATCTTCCACTGGGTCCTTTCTATGACACATGGGAATTATGGGAGTTACAATTCAGGATGAGATTTAGGTGGGGACACAGGCAAACCATATAATATTTATAGTGTGATAACATTTGAATAGTATTAATTAGTAGATATAGGTGATATGGTTTTGCTGTGTCCCCACCCAAATCTCATCTTGAATTGTAATTCTCACAATTCCCACACGTTGTGGGAGGAACCCACTGGGAGGTGATTGAATTATGGGGGCGGGTCTTTCCTGCAGTGTTCTTGTGATAGTGAATGAGTCTCACAAGAGCTGATGGCTTCAAAAGGGATGTTTCCCTGCACAAACTCTCTTCTCTTGTCTGCCGCCATGTGAAACATGGCTTTTGCCTTCCACCATGATTGTGAGGACTTCCCGGCCACATGGAACTGTAAGTCCATTAAACCTCTTTCTTTTGTAAATTGCCCAGTCTTGGGTATGTCTTTATCAGCAATGTGAAAATGGACTAATATGATAGGCTATCTGGATTAAGATACCATTAAACCCCTAGTGCAGAAGATGAAAGTGACTCTAGGTATATTTGCCTCATTCTTTAATAATTTTACATTCTCACAGTTTCACATTGTGCTATGTCTACACAAATCCTAAGATGTCATAAACAAATGATAAGGCAGACCAACCCTTGGTGATATGTATGTAGCTATGTTTTGTTTCATTTTAATGAATTTGTGGTCTTTAGATATAATGGACAAAAGTAATTTATGGATGGACCTGGGGCCTGGCAGTCCAAGCCTTTTCCTGAAGAGTGAGGGACCTACTCAAGGCATCCACTGTGGAGCACATCCCTGGTGACTGTAAATCTGTGGCATCTGGCTTGCTGGCTTTTGCACTTTCCTTAGTGATCTGTCTGGCACCCACCATGGTTCTGGCTCTGGACTCGTACCCCTCTTTTCATAAATCCTGACTGCATGGAAAGCATGTTGTAAACATGCTCATGTAAAAATGGAAATACTCAAGAATTTGTATACTGGCCTTCCTTGGTGATTAATTTCAATTGGCAATAAGAGCCACAACCTAAAAGAACTGAATGTTTGAGGAATTCAAAGAGTCCTTTCTATGGGGGCATGTGTGTGTGTACATGTGCACATGTCTATGAATTAAGTTATATACAGACTTTGAATTTCATGGCCAGATGACCAGCTTCTTCTCAAATCTGAAAAAAAAATACAATTAAAGTCTCACCCAATTGGGCACACAGCTGTTTGAACAGTTTCTTCCAGCATTATGTCCCTATGCCCTGCAGCCTAATGCTTTCTCAAGTTGATCTCCCCCCAGGCACAGCCTTGTTCCAGCCACACATTAACCGCTTGCCCTGTACTCTGCCCTCGTCGTCCTCATCCTGACTGAGAACTAAGCTCTGATTTTTTTTTATCTTGCCCAAATTCCTATCTAAGGAGTCTGGAGGGTCATGCCCTACAAACTATAAATTCTCATCAGATGGGTTTTATTTAGCCCTACATATCATGAGTTACTTTCCAACCTGACTCTGGCATAACATTACAAGACAAGGAAGAAAATAAAAATATTTTACCCCAAAACATGTTTCTTGGCCATATCTTGAAATGGCCCTGCAAAGTTGTCCTTTGTGGGGGAAAATTTGCATCTGCGAAGAATCTCCATTAACATAGCTAGATCTTTTTCTTCCGGGTCCCCCCGCGCCACCCCCTGCAATAGTAAAGATATTAACTAAAAGTCTAGCACCTTTTAAAGATCTGAATAGGAAATGTGTCATCTGTTGTCTTTAAGGGCAGCCACTTCAAAAAGAACCTTGTTCT
The DNA here is from genome assembly GCF_009828535.3 of Hylobates moloch. Lineage (NCBI taxonomy): Eukaryota > Metazoa > Chordata > Mammalia > Primates > Hylobatidae > Hylobates > Hylobates moloch. Next base: position 17,988,138 of record NW_026652276.1, read on the forward strand.
CCACAATCTTTTATCTTAACCTGAGCACTTCCTTTCTATCCATCCCAGGTCTTTAGAAAACTCAACCGTCAACCAGAAAATGTTGGAAGTTCCCTCCTACCCCGCCCGCCTTTAAGTTGTCCTGCCTTTCTGGACCTAACCAATGTATTTCTTAAATGTATTTGATTGATGTCTCATGCCTCTCTAAATGTATAAAAGCAAGCTGTGCCCCGACCCCGACCACCTTGGGCACATGTTCTCAGGACCTCCTAAGGACTGTGTCCATGGGCCATGGTCTCTCATATTTGGCTCAGAATAAATATTTTATAATATTTTACAGAGTTTGACTCTTTTCATCGACACGACTCAAAACCCTGTGACAAATCTTCCTTGTCTAAATTATTTGGCATAAGTTGTCTTCAAAGTATTGGTCTCAACCTACACTAGCAGCTTTAAAACATCCACTTCCCTAACTTTCTCCATGTTTCAGCTAAACCAGGGTGTGAGTGTGAAGACGAGAGCTGTCCAAAGACTAGACTTGGGTATGACAACATGTAGAGAGAGGTTTGGGAGATGAGGGGGATTCAACGATAACAAAGGGACATGGCCAGTGAAGGAGAAGGAGAGCCCAGAGACGGGTGCTGTAGAGGCCAAGAAAGCAGTGTTTCTTCCTGGAGAGGGTCAGGAGCAGTGTGGTCAAATGCTGCTGATGTGTGAAATGAGATGAAGGCTGAGTGTTGCCCATTGGATCAGACAGTACAAGCTCATGGTGATCTCATTGGTAATCTTATAAAAGTAGCTTGGTGGAGTGTGAGGGCAGAAGCCTAATGAGAGTGGATTGAAAGAATGTGGAATGAGATCATACCACACCCAGCAGGAATTTATTCTTAACTCAAGAATCACAGGAGTTGTCATTACTGATAGGAATTGGTGAAACAGAGACTCTCATATACCAGTGGAAACCCGGTACAATCTTTCTTGATGAATAGATAGATACTGATGCAATGAGCTGTGATTCTGTGTGATTGCACTTCATCCTGGGCAACAAAGCAAGACCCTGTTTAAAAAAAAAAACAAACCCTAAACAACAACAACAAAAACAAACACACACACAAAACCCTTTATGAATTTATCCTGATATAACCAGAAGCTTGGACACAAATTTTATGCACAGGACTTCTGTTGTAGTATTTGTAAAATAACAACTGGAAAAAATCTCTGTATTTTGTTTTAAGAACATAGACTCCAGGAATTATATTACTTATCCAATTGTAAGGAAATAGAAAATGAGTAGTCCAAAATGGCCTATTAAATGTCTTTTAAGTATCATGGATTTTTTTTTTTTTTTTAAGTTAGAAATTGGCGGGTGCGGTGGCTCACGCCTGTAATCCCAGCACTTTAGGAAACTGAGGTGGGTGGATCACTTGAGGTGGGGAGTTAGAGACCAGCCTAGCCAACATAGCAAAACCCCCCATCTCTACGAAAAATACAAAAAATTAGCTGGGTGTGGTGGCACGCACCTGTAGTCCCAGTGACTCGAGACGCTGAGGCAGGAGAATCGCTTGAACCCGGGGAGACGGAGGTTGCAGAGAGCCAAGATTGCACCACTGCACTCCAGCCTGGGTGACAGAATGCAACTCTGTCTGAAAAAAAAAAAAAAAGCTAGAAATTGATATTGGGAGATTCTCATGTATAATAAGTGAAAAGTCCACTATGACTATCCTGGTTGAAGCCACCATATCATCTCTCACTTGAAATGTTACACCTCTTAACAAGTCTCCTTGCATCCTCTCTCTTCTGCCACGGTTCTATTCTCGACACTGCAGCAAATAGGATTACAGAATTATTTATTATTATTACTATTATTATTTTAGACAAAATCTCGCTCTGTTGTCCAGGCTGGAGTGCAATGGCGTGATCTTGGCTCACTGCAACCTCTGCCTCCTGGGTTCAACCTATTCTCCCGCCTCAGCCTCCTGAGTAGCTGGGATTACAGGCATGCGCCATCATGCCTGGCTAATTTTTGTATTTTTAGTAGAGACGGGGTTTCACCATGTGGGCCAGGCTGGTCTTGAACTCCTGACCTCAAGTGATCCACCCGCCTTGGCCTCCCAAAGTGCTGGGATTATAGGTGTGAGCCATTGCATCTGGCCAGATTATGGAATTATTAATAAACATCTCTAAAGCATGATCTTGCCACTTCACTGTTTGTGTAAGCCTTAAATGATCTCCATTTCTTGGTCTCCCATTCCGAATCCTTAATGAGACCTCCAAGGACCTGCATGATCCACCCCCTTCCTGAACTCGGGCTTTCTTGCTGCAATATTCTGTGGCCACTCCTGCTCCAGGTCTCTTGCTCATGACCAGGCTGTCTTCTCTGCTTCAACTGCTCTTTGTGTTTCATTTCTGCTCCAGGCCAGCTTAATTCTCGCTCATTCCTCAGGCCTAAGTTTATACTTCTGTTCCCTGACTCTTTTATGTCCTGAATCAACTTGGTCACAAGTGACAACCTAAATTGGTTCAGGTAACTGCAAAGTCCAGGGTTAGCATCAGGTTTGATGTAGGCCTCAAAAAGTGTCATTAGGACCTGTGTATCTCTCCACCTCTTAGTCCAATCCTTGATGTTGGCTCCATAGAGAAGCTCAGCCTTCATGATGCTAAACTGGCTGCAGCTGCTGTAGCTTCTTCCTTCTTATTCAAGCCTAATAGGAAGAGTGGATGCACTCCAAGAAGGTTCCACAAAATGTCCCAGAATTTAGTCTTTTTTTTTTTTTTTCTGAGACGGAGTCTCACTCTGTCGCTTAGGCTGAAGTGCAATGGCGCAATCTCGGCTCACTGCAACTTCTGCCTCCCAGGTTCAAGTGATTCTCCTGCCTCAGCCTCCTGTGTAGTTGGAATTACAGGTGCCCACCACCACGCCCAGCTAATTTTTGTGTTTTTAGTAGAGATGGGGTTTTGCCATATTGGTCAGGCAGGTCTCGAACTCCTGACCTCAGGTGATCCGTCTGCCTCGGCCTCCCAAAGTGCTGGAATGACAGGTGTGAGCCACCGCACCCAGCCCAGAATTTAGTCTTGTTGGCTTGAATTATTTGACTCTGGGAATAAGCTTATTTTAGAACCAATCATTATTGCTGTGGGAAAGCAATATTCTGATTGGCCAGGAGAGCATCATGTGCCACCCCTAAAGTTAAGAGTTTATGTGTGGGTTGGGTCCCCAAACCCAAAGTGAAAATTGCAGGAAGCAGGGGAATGGATTCTGGAGAGGCAAACAGGAAATGTCCACCAGCAATTTCTTTGTTGCATGTTTGCTAGCATCTTATCCTTTCCTTTCAGAGCATTCATGATAATTAAACATTTATGTATGCTATTATTTATTTCATATTCGTCTTCCCCCATAACACTGTACATTAACCCTGAGAGGGACCACGACTCCTCTCTTCACTGTTCTATGCCCAGTGCCAAGCACAGTTCTTATCACAGAGTAGATGTTCAAACAATATTTGTTCCATAACTATGCTACTATGAGAAACTCAGTAGGATGCAAAAGAGTACATACAGTAGGTGTCTCAGTCCGTTCATGCTGCTATAACAAAATGCCTGAGACTGGATAATTTATAAGGAATAGAAATTGATTTATTGCCAGGTGTGGTGGCTCATGCCTGTAATCTCAGCAATTTAGGAGGCCAAGGTGGGCGGATCATGAGGTCAGGAGATCAAGACCATCCTGGCCAACATGGTGAAACCCCGTCTCTACTAAAAAAATACAAAAATTAGCTGGGCATAGTGGCATGCATTTGTAATCCTAGCTACTTGGGAGGTTGAGGCAGGGGAATCGCTTGAACCCGGGAGGCAGAGGTTGCAGTGAGCCAAGATTGCACCACTGCACACCAGCCTGGTGACAGAGCGAGACTCTTGCTCAAAAAAAAAAAAAAAAAAAAAAAAAATTTGATTTCTCACAGTTCTGGAGGAGGCTGGAAGTCCAAGATCAAGGCATCAGCAGGTTCAATGTCTGGTGAGGGCTCAGTCTCTATTCCACGATGGTGCCTTGTTGCTGCATCCTCCAGGGGGGTGAAAGTTGAGTCCTCACGTGGTGGAAGGGATGGAAGGCTAAAAAGGGACTAAGCTAGTTTCCTCCAGCCCTTTGGTAAGGTACTAATCCATTAATCCACTAATCATCACTTCTGCAAAGGCCCCACCTCTTAAAACTACCACTGTGGGGATTAAGTTTCAACGTGAAATTTAGAGGGAACTCTCATTCAAACCACAGCAGTAGAATTTCAATTTTGGTTTTAAAAACAGAATTTCAGCTGGGCACAGTGGCTCACGCCCATAATCCCAGCCTTTGGGAGGCTGAGGCAGGTGGATTGCTTGAGCTCAGGAGTTCGGCACCAGCCTGGGCAACATGGCAAAACCCCGTCTCTAAGAAAAATACAAAATTTAGTCGGGTGTGGTGGTGCATGCCTGTAGTCCCAGCTACATGGGGGGCTGAGGCAGGAGGATCACTTGAACCAGGGAGGTCAAGGCTACAGTGAGGTGAGATCATGCTAGTGCACTCCAGCCTGGGCAACAAAGTGAGACCCTGTCCAAAAAAAAAAAAAAATCTTTCTATCCTTTTCTATCTCTGTAGAATACAAATATGCAAGAAAATAAACCAAATATAACAATAGTTATTTCTTATTGGTAGAATTAGTATTATTATTATATTTTTTGAGACAGAGTCTTGCTCTGTCGCCCAGACTGGAGTGCAATGGCGCAATCTCAGCTCACTGCAACCTCTGCCTCGCGGGTTCAAGCAATTCTCTTGCTTCAGCCTCCTAAGTAGCTGGGATTACAAGCATGCACCACCATGCCCAGCTAATTTTTGTATTTTTAGTAGAGACAGGGTTTCAGCATGTTGGCCAGGCTGGTCTCGAACTCCCGACCTCAGGCATCCACCCGCCTCAGCTTCCCAAAGTGCTGGAATTACAGGCATGAGCCACCTCACCTGGCCTCTTGTTGGCAGAAATAGAGTAAGGTTTTATTTTATTTTTATTTTTTGAGATGGAGGTTTGTTCTTGTTGCCCAGGCTGGAGTGCAATGGCGTGGTCTCAGCTCACTGCAACCCTTGCTTCCTGGGTTCAAGAGATTCTCTTGCCTCAGCCTCCCAAGTAGCTGTGATTACAGGCATCCACCACCATGCCCGGCTAATGTTTGTATTTTTAGTAGAGATGGGGTTTCACTATGTTGGCCAGGCTAGTCTTGAACTCCTAACCTTAGGTGATCCGCCAGCCTCAGCCTCCCAAAGCGCTGGGATTAGAGGGGTGAGCTACTGTGCCCAGCCTAGAGTGAGGTTTTAAAATAACACCTTTCTGTGTTTTCCAAATCTGCAATGAACCTATATTATTTTATAATTAAAAATTTTCTGAAAATATTCTTTAGAAATATATTAAGTAGAGTTTTTCCATTTGGAATAATAGGCCCTCTTTTGAAAAGTAAAGGGGGTTTCTAAAGAGGATAAGGCCTCATACTAAAAGTTGCACCATGACAAGATGAATTCCTGAATGCTGCAGAAGGGATTACTGGAGATGTTGATTACTTAAGACATTAATAAGAGGGCATTAAAGAACAGCAGGACCAGGCTTCAATTAATGCCTGTGAAGGCACTGCATAAGCTGACTTTGAAGTTGGCCTCTCCTTTGCTTCTTTCAGTTTCTTAAACTCACAGCTTGATCTATCTCAATTTCTAGGAAGTTAGTATTTTGGTTTATAGATTATTATTATTTTACTTTATTATCATGTCCCTAACTTGCTCTTCTCCCTCTGTGGACTTGATGGTGGCTTTTACTGCATTCTCTCTGTATCTTCTGCTAATATTTAAATACAGAATGATCTGAGAAGTGAAACTCCTAAATCAAGTTGACTAAATGCCAGGGCATTGTTTTATGAGTAAATGTACACACACAAAATCACATGCACCAGCTCATAAACAACCTAACCAGAACCATGTAATACACTGTACTTGTCTTCTAGGACATTAGATTTTGAACCTAAAAGCCTCTTTAGGATCTGACCAGGGAACTCCTCTTTAGACTGGTACATCTTGAGTGATAGGGCCTCTGGGTCCTCCCTGAGGTTTTGCTATTGGTGGGCCTGATGTGGAGTCAGGAGTTTGAACAGGAGTGAAGATGGGATACAGAAGTCAAGACTAAGGCTGGGTGTGGTGGCCCATGCTTGTAATCCCAGCACCTTGGGAGGCCAAGACAGGAGGATCCGTTGAGGCCAGGGATTCTCAAGATCAACCTGGGCAACAATAGTAAGATCCTATCTCTACAGAATTTTTTTTTTTTTAAAGGAGAAGTCAAAGCTTAAAAATGCATGTTATTCTTCTGAGACAAATGAGTCATGAAATAAACACTGCTTAACTCTCACTGTTGTGTTCTGAGTAGGTCTGTCAGGGGTAGGGTTTTAGGGGGAACCAACTCGAATCTTAGTGCCTTGATTCTAGGCTTATCCCTGCCTCTTATTAGCTTCTTTTTATACTTATTTTATTATTATTATTTTAAAAATAGAGATGGGGTCTTCCCATGTTGCCCAGACTGATCTCAAACTCCCGACCTTAAGCAATCCTCCTGCCTTGGCCTCCCAAAGTGCTGGGATTACAAGCCTGAGCCACTGTGCCCGGCCTGCCTCTTATTATTGCTGTTGAGTCTCTGAGCCTCAGGCTCTCATCTGTACCATGGCCACAGTGCTCCCTTTCTTATGGATTGTTTTGGAGGCAGCCAAGATAACCCTGTGAAGTGTCCAGCTCACTGCAGGCCTCCCTCTTTGGTGATTTGGTGTATGGTGTGAGAATCTGGAGGGAAAAACACTGGGTGGCAGAGGCCCCAGCGAACATCCTCTGCCTATCTCAGCCAGGCCAGGAGGGAAGGCAAAGGATACTAATAATTTTTAAGTTACCTGCCCCCCTCAATCTCTACATCTTTAATTACACCCCCTCCAACCATGAGCCACACAGTAAGGGAATCTTCTCCTGCTTTATTTTTTTAATTTTTATTTTTTGAGATGTAGTTTAGCTCTTGTTGCCCAGGCTGGAGTGCAATGGCACAATCTCGGCTCACTGCAACCTCCATCTCCCAGGTTCAAGCCATTCTCTTGTCTCAGTGTCCCAAGTAGCTGGGATTACAGGCATGTGCCACCATGCCTGGCTAATTTTTTGTATTTAGTAGAGACAGGGTTTCGCCATGTTAGTCAGGGTGGTCTCAAACTCCTGACCTCGGGTGATCCACCTGCCTCAGCCTCCCAAAGGGCTGGGATTACAGGCATGAGCCATCACTCCTGGCCTCTCCTGCTTTAATATTTGACTTAACTGTCATGGCAAGAGCACTGAGATGATTTCTTTAGCTTTTTTTTCTTTTTTCTTTTTTCTTTTGAGAGAATCTCGTAGTGTTGTCCAGGCTGGAGTACAGTGGGGATCTCGGCTCACTTCAAACTCCGCCTCCAGGGTTCAAGCGATTCTCCTGCCTCAGCCTCCTGAGTAGCTGGGATTACAGGCACCTGCCACCACACCCAGCTAATTTTTATATTAGGGGTTTCACCAAGTTGGCCAGGCTGGTCTTGAACTCCTGACGTCAGGTGATCCCCCCCCCCGGCCTCAGTCTCCCAAAGTCCTGGGGTTACAGGCATGAGCCACGGCGCCCGGCCTGAGATTTCTTTAGCTTTGAAATTCACCTGTAGTAATTCCATTTCTTTCCTACTAGCAAAGAAACCCTTAACAGCAGAAGGCTCTGGATGGTGGCACAGAGCTGGGCCCTGCCCTGAAGTTACCTAGAAAGGAAGAGAAGCACAAAGATTAGATTCTATCTAGTTAGATAAAGCACGATGTCCTGAGATAGGGAAAGAAGAGACCCTGGGGGAAGAACACAGGAGTTAAAAAGTAGCTGTCCTAGATTCACATTTCTTTCAGGAAGCAAAATCATCCCATCGCCTGGGGTTTAACTGTTGTCAAATAGTCCTCTTCCAATGCCCCCGGCAGAATGCTACAAGTCCAGGTTTGAGAGCTTCGAGGCTGGAGGCTGTGGCTCTCCTGGGGGCTTGCAGTGATGCCCTAATGTAGAGAACACTCATTGCCTCTGGCCCCTGCTTACCTCTGGGCCTCCTGGCACTTAACTCACATAGAGGCCTTTTTTGAAAGACTTTTTTTTCTTCTTCTTCAGAGCACTGGCTTCTCACATCCAAGTCTTCTGTCACCTCCCCAGGGGGCACTTACCTGGCCACTCAGCTAAATCAATGTAGCTTCCCTGTGCCCATCCCAGGAACTCAAATATCTCCTTCTTAGCACTCATCTTAATTTCTTATATTTTATTTACTTGTTTATTATGTGTTGTCCCACAAGAGACTGTAAGCTCCAGGAGACAGACCACCTGTTTGTTACCAGCTGGGTCCCCCAGGCTCCTGTTGTAGGGCCTGGCCTAGAGTGATGAATATTTGCAGTATGATTGCGGGGGTGGATGGAGTTCCCCTTATTTTCAGTCACCTGGGTGGGCCTACATCCCTAAGAAGGTACACAACACATCCTGGGAAGGACTTTCACTGATTTGGGGTTCCAGGGACCACCCAGGAAATGACTTTTTTTTTTTTTTTTTCAGACTGAGTCTCACTCTGTTACCTAGGCTAGATGATCTCAGCTCACTGCAACCTTTGCCTCCTGGGTTCAAGCGATTCTCTCCTGCCTCAGCCTCCCTAGTAGCTGGGACTACAGGCGTGTGCCACCACGCCTAGCTAATTTTTGTATTTTTAGTAGAGACGGCGTTTCACCAGGTTAGCTAGGCTTGTCTCGAATTTCTGGTCTCAAGCGATCCGCCCACCTCGGCCTCCCAAAGTGTTGGGATTACAGGCGTGAGCCACCACGCCTGGCCTAGGAAATGATTCTTAACTTTTGCAGGGTCTAGGATCTCTTTAGCTATTTGATAAAACCAGTGGACTCCCTTTCTCAAAAACATAAATATGCATTCAAAACTCTGCTTACATCTAGTCTATCTGGTAAATATAATTAAAAGAAAAAAGAAAAAACTCTGCTTACAGCTTGGGGGTTTAGAGACTCTCAACGCCCTAGATTTAAGAAAAGTCAAGGGGAGGAGAGAAATTGGAGAACGAACTTTCCACATCACAACTTCTTAGGAGAGACTTCTTAAAAGGGGGGGTGCTGCCGGGCGCAGTGGCTCATGCCTGTAATCCCAGCACCTTGGGAGGCCGAGGCGGGTGGATCACCCTGAACGCAGGAGGCTGAGGTTGCAGGGAGCCGAGATCGCCCCACTGCACTCTAGACGGGGCGACAGAGCGACACTCCGTCTCTAAATAAATAAATAAATAAATGGGGGCCTGCTTAAAATGATCTTTGCCTTTAGACTGCAGAGTTTACGTTTTAAAAAGTGAAATGGGGCAGAAGGGGATAAGAAATCGCTTCTAGTTCTTTCTCTTCCAACTGCTCCCTCACTAGGAGGCTTAGGATAAGGCAGCCCCCGGCACTTTCTGCGAGTGGAAGTATCTTTGCCAGGTCTGATAAACGCTTGTGGAAAGAATACAGGACACACTCGCGCGGCAGAATCGCAAAAGGTCCCTGGTGTTCTCCGTGCAGGGAGTTCCCGGCGCAGGGAGTTCCTGGCGGGCCACGCGCTCTCGCCTGCCCACCCGCGCCGAGCTGCTGGATGTCGGGGTACAGACGCACTCGCGCGCGCGCAGGTGCATTCGCTCCAGGTGCGGCCGGCGCGGGGCGGGAACAGCTGCGGCCGAGGCGGTGGCGGGAAGGGGGTACAGAGGAGAGTCAGAAAGGAGGGAGGAGGAGGGGGAGGAGAAGGGAGGAGGAAGGGGAAAGGAAGAAAGAAGGAGAGCAGGAGGGCGAGGAGGGGGGGAGCGGGGAGGAGCACGCGGGGAGAAGGCAGCGGGGAGGAGCCTGCAGTGAGGAGGCAGCCGCGCTGGGAGGAGTCTGCAAACTTTCAGCGCGAGGGCATTGTGGGAAGCAGCCATGGTCTAAGCCGGGCGCCTCACCTGTCAGCCGCACCGGCTCCTGCGCTCGCCTCTCGCCCTCGCTTCTCCAGCGCTCCTTGCTCGCAAGGCGGGGGCGGCGGCGGCCCAGCCACGATGGTGAGTGCGGGAGAACAGCCACCCGGCTAGGCGGTGGGGGCGCTCGCGCTCCGGGGAGGCACCTGGGGCGTCCGGGCCGGACGCGCGGCCGGGTGAGGGTGCGGGCCGAGTCCCGCCTGGCCACCCGAACCGTGCGTCCCTGTGGCCCCACCGCCCCGGACGGTGAGGACGCGCCAGGATCGCTTGCCCGGGATTCCTGCGGCAACTCGGCGCTGCGGCTCCATTCATTCATTCGATCCGCGTTAGCCGAGTGCTTAGCCTGTGCCGGGCTCGGTGCTGGGCGCTGGGGATGTCGCGGGGGACTAGGAGGAGCCCCTGTTCTCCAGGAAGCTTACCTTCTAGGAGGGGGAGCGGAGGGAGGGAAACATGCAATATACAAGTAAAATGAAGAGAACTTCTAGAGTAAGAAGCGCTCTGAAGTCTCAAATACAACCGGGTGGAGTGGCAACTTTTCATTTGGCAAAGCCTCTTCAAGGACATGACATTCTAGCTGCTGGAGGTCCTGGAGGGGCGCTACAGGTGGATTAGAGAGAGCAAAGCGGAGGGGAGAAGGCCTTGTCTGTGGCAGGAGAGGTGGGCATCTGCCAGTTGAGGCGGGTTTTTATAGGCCAAAATAAGGAGTTTGGTTTTGGTTCCAACTGAGTAGGGGAAACCTTGGGGACGTTTTAGCAAGAAAACTGACCTTACCCTTTGTGCACTTTTGTTTTTTTGAGACAGATCTCACTCTGTTGCCCAGGCTGAAGTGCAGTGGTGTGGTCTCGGCTCTGCCTCCCGGGTTCAAGCGATTCTCCTGCCTCAGCCTCCCGAGTAACGGGGATTAGAGGCCTGTGCCACCACACCCAGCTAATTTTTGTATTTTTAGTAGAGACGGGGTTTCACCATATTGGCCAGGCTGGTCTTGAACTCCTGACCTCAGGTGATCCGCCTGCCTCGGCCTCCCAAAGTGTAGGGATTACAGGGGTGAGCCATTGCACCCGGCCTGGTGTGCACTTTTAAGAGATCCCTTTGGCTGTGGTTGGAGAATGGACTGGGGTGTGTAAGGGCAGGGGATAGGAGGTCAGGTTGGAAGCTGAGGCCGGCTGCAGCCCTGCTGGTGAGAGATCTGGTGACCTGCACTTGGGTGGAAGCGATAGCTCAGGCTCCTCTTGCTCTTGCCTGCTGTTTAGGGGCAGCCTTTTAAGAGTGTGGTGGTCTGAATGTCACTAGTCCCACTTCCCCAAGTGTGTGACCACTTCCCAAATCCACAGAAAGGAAGTGACCTGCACTCTGTGGGCCCACTGGAGGCAGGAGTGGGTGGGCCACGTGGGCTAAGAAAGTTGATCAACAAAGAGAGCCCGGGAGTGCTGAGCACCTGGCCAGCAAGACCGCAGATGCTGGTTCCTGTTAAAGGTTTGGCTGCACACACTAGCGGCGTCATTTTTGTCTGTTGAGGGTTCCTTGTAAATACAGCGTGATGCAAAAACAATGCTGTAAATAATGGAGCAGGTTTCTTGTCTTGCTCAAGTTTCCCAAGGAACTATGTGACAGATGCCCAGTCCACCAATGTAATTTGCCTAACGGAGGCTGGAATAAGGCCCTGCGTTTCTGAGTCATCAAAGGCTGCTTTTGTGCTGAGGAATGGACCAAGGTTTGGTCTATGAGGAAAAGCTGCTCATCTGGACAATACCTGTGGTGGAGTTTTATTTTTTCTTGCTGGTGTCATACGTGTGATGAGTTGATCAGAAATGTGGGAAGTTTCTCCAGCTTTTCTACCAGCTTTTGCCAAATGGGAAACATTAATTTTTTTTTTTTTTCTTCGAGACAGAGTCTTGCTCTGTCACCCAGGCTGGAGTGTAGTGGTGTGATCTTGGCCCACTGCAACCTCCGTCTCCCGAGTTCAAGCAATTCTCCTGCCTCAGCCTCCTAAGTAGCTGGGATTACAGGTGCCTGCCACCACGCCCAGCTAATTTTTGTATTTTTAGTAGAGACGGGGTTTTGCCATGTTGGCCAGGCTGGTCTCAAACTCCTGACCTCGTGATCCACCTGCGTCGGCCTCCCAAAGTGCTGGCATTACAGGCATGAGCCACCGCACCTGGCAGGGAAACATTAATGTTATTGGGCATTTGTGATAAGACAAGCAGGATGTCCCGCTCTTTATATTCACGATCTCATTCAATCCTTGCAACAAACAAAGGAGGTTAAATCTGTTATGCTCATTGCATTTTAGCTACTCTGAGCTATTCTAGCAGTATGGCCTTGGACAATTCCTTGATCTCTCTGTCTCAATTTGCCCATTTGAAAAATGGAGAGAATATCTCCTAACTTATAAGGCAGAGGTTCTGAAAGTGTGGCCTGGGTACCCCCAGGAGTCCCCAAGACTTTTACTGGAGGTCTGCAAGGTCAAAACTATTTTCATAATAATACTAAGATTTTAATTTTCCCATTTCATTCTCATTCTCACAAGACTACAGTGAAGTTTTCTTATGTCTACATAAGCTGAGATAGTACAATAGGTTGAACACAGATGCAGATAGGAAAGTCCAACTGTCTTTGATAAGCCCAGACATTAAGGAGATTGCAAAATTGTAAAACAATGCCATGCTTTTTACTAATTTTTTTTTTGCTTTGGAAAAATATTGTTATTGGTCATAAAAATGTTATTTATGTTTAATGTGTAATAGGTTTACTATTGTTTTTTCTTTGTATTTATTTATTTTTGAGACAGGGTCTCTGTGTCGCCCAAGCTGAGTGCAGTGGTGTGATCATGGCTCACATCAGCCTTAACCTCCTGGGCTCCAGCAACCCTCCTATCTCAGCTTCCTGAGTAGCTGGGACTGTAGATACGTGCCACCATGCCCAGCTAATTATTTATTTATTTTGAGACAAGGCTTGTTCTATCACCCAGAGTAGAGTGCAGTAGCATGAACATGGGTTACTCCAGCCTCAACCTACTGGACTCAAGGCATCCTCCTACCTCAGCCTTCCATGTAGCTGGGACCACAGGTGTGTGCCATCATGCCCAGGTAATTTTTTGATTTTTGTATAAATGAGGTCTTACTTTGTTGCCTAGGCTGGTCTTGAACTCCTGAACTCATGTAATCTTCCCACCTTGTCCCCCCAAAGTGCTGAGATTATAGGCATGAAAAACTGGGCCCAGTGGAATTTTTTACTTTTTGTAGAAATGGAGCCTACCTATGTTGCCCAAGCTGTATTGTTTTAAAATATATTAATATCTATTTTTTTATTTTAATTTCAAATACAATAAATATCAGTAGATATAATCCACATCAACAAAAAGGTCTTTGGGATTGGCAGGCAGATCACCTAAAGTCGGGAGTTTGAGACCAGCCTGACCAACATGGAGAAACCGTGTCTCTACTAAAAATACAAAATTAGCTGGGTGTGGTGGCGCATGCCTGTAATCCCAGCTACTTGGGAGGCTGAGGCAAGAGAATCTCGCTTGAACCCGGGAGGTGGAGGTTGTGGTGAGCCAAGATCGTGCCATTGCACTCCAGCCTGGGCAACAAGAACAAAACTCCATCTCAAATAAATAAATAAATAAATAAATAAAGAGGGTAAAGGCATCCGAAAAGGTTCATAATCACCGTCCTGGAGTTTAACAGGTACCACGAGTGAATGCGTGTGAAGGTGCTTCAAGCAGCTTTGCTGTCTTAAGTGCTCAGTAACCACCACCTCTCCTCTGTTATTACCTTCAAGTCGTAAGAAAGAATCGGCGGCCCTCGCTAGTGCCCAGCAGCTCTGAGATCTTTGTTGAGGCTCACTGTGTAACTCCCTGTCTTTCCTGCTGCTTCATTCCTGACTTTTGCTGACTCTTATGCTAGGAAACTGATAGATACTTACTGGCAGATCTAGGCACCTAGTACTTTACACACAGGAAGTGGTTCTTGATTCCATGGTGCCAGTGACCCTGGTTTCTGGCACAGAGATTTCATATCTGGTGCGTGTTGGGACTGTGTTTGTATCTGGATCACACTGTTTGAAGCAACTGTGTACTTCTCCATCTCACCTTTTAGAAATCTCTACCTTGGAAAACAGTGTTAGGGCTATTGCGCTTCAGGAATCCCATGGGCTGAGCGCACTGTGCTTAAAAAGGCTTATGGGGCAGAATGTACTGTTGAATGGTTGGCAATGTTGACAGATGGAGGAGGATTATGTTGTTTATGTATGTATGTATGTGTGTATGTATTTATTTATTTTGCCTTTAACAAGATAGCTGTGGGGATGTATATGGTGACATTTGAAATGCTTTGGGGTATTTTTAATAAAAGCACAAGTGGACTTTGATGTATGTAGTCTATGTGCTTCTGAAAAGTTGAGGTGACTCAAAACCACATTGTGAACAAAACAGTAGAGCCACCCATTGAAAGAAACTCAAATGGTGATCCCTTTGGAAACATGAATAACCATCTTTTTGTGTTGTAAATTCCGTTCTCATAATGTATGTTATTTATGTAAAGTAGGATAGACTTATGCTAAAAAAAAATCCAGGATTTTTTTGGGGTGTATGATTTAAAATCTGACTTGAGAGAACTTACCAAACAGAACTGGAAAGCCATTTCTTATTCAGAATATATTTAAGTTTGAAATAGTAGGAGTACACCCTTCTCCTAAAAAAAAAAAAAAAAAGAAAAAAGAAAAAAAAATTCCCTTGTTCATTGTAATCTCATGGAGTTGTGGAGGGTGAGGGTGGAAAAACCGAACTATGAACCTGTAGGTCCTGCCACGCCCCCTTCCCCTTCTGTATCAATTTTATGGTCTGAAGTTTGAATTATTGTAATAAGCATGTAATGATTTTGGCAATTTAAGTTCCAGTTTGAGGGTGAAGCGGTCTATTACACTAATGAGTGCTTTCCTCCTCGGAGACTTGGTCTAGGCTGCTGGCCAGCAGTTAGTGTAATATCGAGGGCTTTGGAATCGGGGAGAAATGACCCTTTGTGGTGTTCAGTTGTCCCAAGAGAGCTCACCTCCACTGGCGCTTCCCACAGGTCTCCCAAAAACACCAGTGAGACTTGTATTTACTCCTCACCAGGATTGTTACTTCTGAGTTTCTATCACTCGTTTTTTTTTTTGTTTGTTTGTTTGTTTTTTTTTTTGTGGTGAGTACTGTCAACTGCTGATAACTTTTGTGTGGCATTTTGCCAACAACAGCTGTAAGGAAGCAGCACACTGTGTATTTGCTGAACTGTGTTGTCAATGTCTGACCTTTTGGGTCCCATGAATTATTTCATTTTAAGACATAATGATAAAACTACTCCCCTTTCCAACACACACACACACACACACACACACACACACACACACACACACAGAAAACTCCTTTAATAATCCCCAGAATAAATACTTTTTTTTTTTTTTTTGAGACAGAGTCTCACTCTGTCACCCAGGCTGGAGTGCAGTGGTGTGATCTCTGCTCACTGCAAGCTCTGCATCCTGGGTTCACACCATTCTCCTGCCTCAGCCTCCCAAGTAGCTGGGACTACAGGCACCCCCCACTACGCCCAGCTAATTTTTTTGTATTTTTAATGGAGACGGGGTTTCACCATGTTAGCCAGGATGGTCTCGATCTCCTGACCTAGTGATCTGCCCGCCTCAGCCTCCCAAAGTGCTGGGATTACAGGCATGAGCCACCGTGCCTGGCCAACAGAACAAGTACTTCTTGATGTCTTCCTGAATTGTTCTTTTGATATTGTTTTGTTGTTACCATAGCCAGTGTTTCTCCCAGACACCTGAAACTTCACTGTGGTTCTGTGGTTCATTTCTTCCCTGGGGCCTGTCTTTTTCTCTCTCAGAGTCTCCCTTTGTGGTATACCTTGTTTTCCCTGATACTTTCTCTGTTTAACCTGAAGTATCCAGGAAAACTCTCTTTAAACCATGTGAAGCTCCCCCATAACCTATGACATGAAAGAATGTACACAAATGTCAGAAGCAAATGCTCCTAAATTCTCTCAGTGGCATATGAAACTATCCAGCCAGCACCCTGACTAAGGAAATGCATTTCTTGACCGGGCACGGTGGCTCACACCTGTAATCTTAACACTTCGGGAGGCCAAGGTGTGTGGATTGCTTAAGTCTGGAAGTTCGAGACCAGCCCAGGCAACATGGCGAAACCCCATCTTTACAAAAAATACAAAAAGTATTAGCCGGGCGTGTTAGTGCACCCATGTAGTCCCAGCTATTTGAGAGGCTGAGATGAGAGGATCACCTGAGCCCAGGAAGTCAAGGCTGCAGTGAGCCGTGATTGTGCCACTGCACTCCAGCCTGGGTGACAGAGTGAGATCCTATCTCCAAAGAGAAAGGGGCCAGGGTTGGAGGCTCATGCCAGCACTTTGGGAGGCTGAGGAGGGAGGATTGCTTGAGCCCAGGAGTTTGAGACCAGTGAGACTCAGTCTCTGTTAAAAAGAAAAAAAAATGTATTTCTTGTACCACTGCTAGTAATAAGGTAAATTAAAAATTTTAACAGTGAAAAAGGGATACTGAAAATCATTCAAGTTGGAAATAGAATGCTATCGACCATCATGAGGAAACTGGCCTCTGCCAACATCCCTCTTCTAAAAACTTTCTTACAGGCATCTCTGGGCTCTGAAATTCCTGCCTCTCAGTAGCTTCTGAAACTGCCTGGGGCAAAATATGATCCCTCATTAGTCTTTCAGTGCGATGGGGCATGGACCTAGTACATTCAGTTAAGAATAAGTGCACAAGAGATTCTGTATTTAATGTCCTTGTTGGATCTTCTCTAACAGGATTTTCTGGGCTGGTAAGAAATGATTGGTGTGGGTCGAAGCTCAGTGGACACTGAAATGCTACAGGAGACTTCCTTCCACACTGGGTATATCAAAGATGAGGAATGAAGGCATGGTTTGCAAACTGGGGTGCCCATACCTTCTGTGTACTCATCCTTGTAGACGGGAGTTGTCAAGGGATAAATACGACTCATCCCTGGAGCATTGTTCAGAATGATAATTTTTTTTTGGAGAGGGAATCTCACTCTGTCACCCAGGCTGGAGTGCAGTGGCGTAATCTCGGCTCACTGCAACCTCTGCCTCCCAGGTTCAAGCGGTTCTCCTGCCTCAGTCTCCTGAGTAGCTGGGACTACAAGTGCATGCCAACACGCCCGGCTAATTTTTGTATTTTTGGTAGAGGTGGGGTTTCACCATGTTGGCCAGGCTGGTCTCAAACTCCTGACCTCAAGTGATCTGCCTGCCTCGGCCTCCCAAAGTGCTAGGATTATAGGTGTGATCCACAGTGCCCAGCCGAGAAAATATTTTTATATTAACACACTAATATATTTGGCTCCCGGATGCAAAATTCACACACACAAACCGTAAGACATATATAGTTTATGGCTTGCAGCTTAGGCTACCCTCCTGGTCTCATGAGGCCACCTGCCTTTCCTGCTGTTACAGTTATTTGGATAGAAAATTTGGAGAGACAATTTACTAAAGCAGAGGACAGTGAACTTTCTACGTAAAAGGCCGGATAGTAAATATTTTAGGCTTTGTGGACCCTACAGTCTTTCAGTATTCCTCAACTCTTCTGTTGTAGAGTGAAAATGCCGCGGACAAGACACAAATGGATGGAGCTGTGGTTTTTTTTTTTTGTTTTTTTGTTTGTTTGTTTTGTTTTTTTTTGAGACGGAGTCTCACTCTGTCGCCCAGGCTGGAGCACAGTGGTGTGATCTCAGCTCACTGCAACCTCTGCCTCCTGGGTTCAAGTGATACTCCTGCCTCAGTCTCCCAAGTAGCTGGGATTACAGGTGTCCGCCACCTTACCCAGCTAATTTTAAACTTTTTTTTGAGATGGAGTTTCGCTCTTGTTGCCCAGGCTGGAGTGCAATGGTGTGATCTTGGCTCATCACAACCTCCGCCTCCCAGGTTCAAGTGATTCTCCTGCCTCAGCCTCCCGAGTAGCTGGGATTACAGGAATGCGCCACCACGCCCGGCTAATTTTGTATTTTTGGTAGAGACGAGGTTTCTCCATGTTGGTCAGGCTGGTCTCGAACTCCTGACCTCAAGTGATCCCCCCCACCTTAGCCTCCCAAGCTAATTTTTGTATTTTTAGTAGAGACAGGGTTTTGCCATGTTGGCCAGGCTAGTCTTGAACTCCTCACCTCAGGTGATCCTCCCGTCTTGGCCTCCCAAAGTGTTGGGAGTATAGACATGAGCCACTATGTCTGGCTGGAGCTGTGTTTTAATAAAACTTTATTTACAACAGCAGGCAGAAGGCCAGATTTGGCCTGTAAGTCATGGCTTATTGACCCATTTTCTAAGGCAGCTTCCACTAACTCATTCATAGGTATATTGGACAAATAATTTGGATGCCTGCCCCATGACAGGCAGGAGTGGCTACGTAATTTGCGGTGTCCAGTGCAAAATGAAAACGCTGGGTTCTGGCTGGGTGCAGTGGCTTATGCCTGTAATCCCAGCACTTTGGGAGGCCAAGGCGGGTGGATCACCAGGTCAGGAGTTCAAGATCAGCTTGGCCAAGATGGTGAAGCCCCGTCTCTACTAAAAATACAAAAACTATCTGGGTGCAGTGGCGGCGCCTGTAATCCCAGCTAGTCAGGAGGCTGAGAATCGCTTGAACCCGGGGGGTGGAGGTTTCAGTGAGCCGAGATCGCGCCACTGCACTCCAGCCTGGGTGACAGAGTGAGACTCAGTCTCAAAAAAATAAAATAAAAATAAAATGCAGGATCCCTTTTTCAAAGTTTACTGGGAATTTCAAGACAATGACAGCAGAGCCTCAAACCAAGTTTTGGGTCCTTTTGAATGCAGGGCTTCTCCATGTAATGACCTTGTGTCCACAGAAACCAGCCCTGGGTCTGGGCCTCAGAGATTGTGTTGAACAAGCCAGAAGCCACCTGCTTGAACAGAGCTCACATTCTTGGTGAGGAGTTCTCTCAGCTCTGTAAACATTTTGAATCAATCACACAGGAGAAGAATTTAATATTAATCATTCTTGAGTCATCTCAGTTTTATTTCCTGGGAAGTTGCAGGTGGGCCATGTGGGGACCCAGACGTGGCACTTGGGGTAGGGGCAGTGTTGGCCTTGACAAAAAATTAGCTGGGCATAGTGATGCACGCCTGTAATCCCAGCTACTCGGGAGGCTGAGGCAAGAGAATCGCTTGAACCTGGGAGGCGGAGGTTGCAGTGAGCCGAGATTGTGCCACTGCACTCCAGCCTGGGCAACAGAGTGAGAGTCTGTCTCAAAAAAAAAAAAAAAAACAGAGAGGAGAGTGTGGTGAGGGGGATGACCCCAGGGCTCTGTGTGAGCACTGTGATCTTAGATACTTGGTTCCTCCCATTTCATGAGATCACCTGAGCATGGAATAAGACTGCTTGGTTCAATCAGCACAGGGCCTGGCACCTGGAACACATTTCATAAATGCTAGCCAGGGCTATTTCTTTTTCTTTTCTTCTTTTTTTTTTTTTTTTTTTTTAGATGAAGTCTCACTCTTGTACCCCAGGCTGGAGTGCAATGGCACGATCTCGGCTCACTGCAACCTCCACCTCCTGGGTTCAAGCAATTCTCCTGCCTCAGCCTCCTGAGTAGCTGGGATTACAGGCACCTGCTACCACGCCCGGCTAATTTTTGTATTTTAAGTAGGACGCGGTTTCACCATGTTGGCCAGGCTGGTCTTGAACTCCTGACCTCAGGTGATCAGCCCGCCTTGGCCTCCCAAAGTGATGGGATTACAGCACCCAGCCTAGCCAGGGCTATTTCTAAGAGAAATGGGAAAAGCTAATGAAAATACTTTAGAATTTTTTTTTCCTCTGAGAAATTTATTTAAACTGATGAAATAAACAAAATCAGCCGGGCATGGTGGCTCATGCCTATAATCTCAGCACTTTGGGAGGCTGAGGTGGGTAGATCACTTGAGATCAGGAATTCGAGACCAGCCAGGCCAACATGGTAAAGCCCCATTTCTACTAAAAATAAAAAAAAATGTAGCTGGGTGTGGTGTCAAACCCCTGTAATCCCAGCTACTTCGGAGGTTGAGGCAGGAGAATAGCTTGAACCTAGGAGGTGGAGGTTGCAGTGAGCTGAGATCATGCCACTGCACTCCAACCTGGGCGACAAAGTGAGACTATCTCAAAACAAGACAAAATTATGGACTGCAGATATTGGGGGGTGGGGGAAGGTAAGGATTACAGTAATCTCACATTTTTTTTTAAAGTGTGATTCAGAAATCTGTATAGAACTTTTAAATTTTGTTGTGTAAACGAGTACTTACCTTCAGTTTCATTACTAAGAAGTCATGTCTTCAGTTCTAAGTCCACTACATAAGAGAGTCCTGCCTTTCAAAGTCCACTCCGTCTCACGATAATCTAGTCTACATCAACCATCTTTGCAAAAACTATGGGGGGAGGGCAAGACTTGAATATACAATAAGGCAGATTTGTCTCTCAGATGGATGCCTGAAGTCTGTTAGTGGTAAACTTTGAAAGGGTATGATGGATATACCATTGCCTGCCTCTTACAAAATTTTGCTTGTAACTGAAGTCATCTTTGTCAAGGTATAAAAGGCCCTGGGGATAGATTTTTAATGAGTGTTGAGTAGGAAGAAAATGAAAGTTCTTAATAACCATTAAGTGGTCATTACCATGCAGGGTGTTGAGTTTAGCATAGTTAAGCACAGCCTCTTGAGCAAAGTTCAAAAAAAGCATCTCAAAATTAGCTGGGCGTGGTGGTGCTCACCTGTATTCCCAGCTACTTGGGAGACTGAGGTGGAAAGATTGCTTGAATCCGGAAGGCAGAGGTTGCAGTGAGCCGAGATTGTGCCCCTGAACTCCGGCCTGGGCGACAGAGTGAGACCCTGTCTTAAAAAAACAAGAAAGCATCTCTATGAAATATGAATAGAGTCCTAAGTTATTAATTTTGTTTTTTTTTTGTTATGTTTTTGTGACGGAGTCTCTCTCTGTCACCCACGCTGAAGTGCAGTGGTGCAATCTCTGCTCACTGTAACCCCTGCCTCCCGGGTTCAAGCAATTCTCATGCCTCAGCCTCTCAATTAGCTGGGATTACGGGCGCACACCACTATGGTCGGCTAATTTTTGTATTTTTAGTAGAGATGGGGTTTCACCATGTTGACCAGGCTGGTCTCGAACTCCTGACCTCAAGTGATCTGCCCGCCTTGGCCTCCCAAAGTGTTGAGATTACAGGCATAAGCCACCATACCTAGCTGCAAGTTATTAATGTTTTATTCAACTTCAGAGTCTTACTGAAAATTTTCTGGAATTTCTGCCCCCTATTTCCAGTTCTTTTTTTCTCCTTGGGTGACTTGAAACACAACACAGGACTAGTCTGATTCTCAAAGGACTCCAAGAGAAATTCAATCAGCATATTTACTATAGGAAAAAATTAAACAACTGACAGGTGTTGTGGATATATTCAAAGTTGATTACTCTGTCAGGGAAAAATGATGAATGGAAAAATAATACTGTTTCAGGGTATTTCCCACCTGTTCATCTGTGTGTTCTTTTTGAGACAGAGTCTTGCTCTGCCATCCAGGCTGGAGTGCAGTGGCACAATCTCAGCTCACTGCAACCTCTGGTCCCAGGTTCAAGTGATCCTCCCACCTTAGCCTCCCAAGTGGCTGGGATTACAGGTGCCCACCACCACACCCAGCTAATTTTTGTCTTTTGAGTAGAGATGGTGTTTCCCCATGTTGGCCAGGCTGGTCTCAAACTCCTGACCTCAGGTGATCCACCCACCTTGGCCTCCCAAAGTGCTGGGATGACAGGCCTGAGCCACCGTGGCCAGCAATCTTTGTGTTCTTAACTGCAGTGGTTATTATTCATAGGAAAAAAACCCCACAAATATAAGATCTGTTTCTTGATTACAAGATACTTGTCATGTTTTTGGGCAAAATTTTTTACATGCATAGCAAATCTAGAGTGGAAAATTAAGCTCTGAAGTATGTTGTTAAATTATATAATTACTGCAGGAATTCAGTGGGGAGGAGATGGGAGAGACAGGCCTGGGGCTGAGCCTGGAAGGGTGGGATGACCCCGCCTTCAGCTCTTCAGAAAACAGTGTGTGTATGAGTGTCTGGATATGCATGTGAGAGGGAAGGGGTCAGTGAGTAGAATAAAGAAAGGGAATAATTGTTAAGGAAATAGAAATGCTGGAGGAGAACTGGGTGAAGGTCAACCATGAGGAACTGTTTTCTTATTGACACTCCCATCTCCACCCTTTCTCCCCAGATCTGCCCCTCTGGTTAACCCCACTAACGAATTATTTATCCAGTATTATTGGAGTGACATTTCTCACGTGTGAATTTTTCACATAACTAAAAAACCTAAAAAAAAGTTAGAGTTAAAAAATATTAATACCTTCCTTTTAGGCCAGTTGCGGTGGCTTACGCCTGCAATCCCAGCACTTTGGGAGGCCGAGAGGGGTGGATCATTTGAGGTCAGGAGTTGAGACCAGCCTGGCCAAATGGTGAAACCCTATCTCTACTGAAAATATAGAAATTAGCTGTGCATATGGCAGGTGCCTGTAATCCCAGCCACTCAGGAGGCTGAGGCAGGAGAATCACTTGGACCTGGGAGGGGGAGGTTGCAGTGAGCCGAGATCGCGCTACTGCACTTCAGCCTGGGCGACAGAGCAAGATTCTCAAAAAAAACCCCCACCTGCCTTTTGCATTTGGAGAAATGAGTCAAAAGTAGCTTGTGGGTTATCCAAAGTCAGGAGGTGCCTCAGCCACTCAACTGCATGGCTTAGGGGATGACCTTACCTTACCTTCCACACAAGGTATAATGCTGTTGAAATTGCAGGTGTATTTAGGAGTCTCTGTGTATGTCTTTTGTCTCTGAGTGGATTATCTCATGTATCTTTTTTGGATATTTTTGTATATCTTCAAAAAACCATCTATAGCTGGGCCCGGTGGCTCACGTCTGTAATCCCTGCACTTTGGGAGCCTGAAGCAGGCTGATTACATGAGCCCAAAAGTTCGAGACCAACCTGGGCAATATGGCAAAACCCCGTCTCTACTAAAAAAATACAAAAATTATCTGGGTGTCTGGGTGTGGTGGTGCATGCCTGTAGTCCCACCTCAGGAGGCTCAGGTGGGAAGATCAATTGAGCCCTGGAAAT
Source organism: Hylobates moloch (assembly GCF_009828535.3). NCBI lineage: Eukaryota > Metazoa > Chordata > Mammalia > Primates > Hylobatidae > Hylobates > Hylobates moloch. The sequence continues at coordinate 18,011,332 of NW_026652276.1, forward strand.
TGAGGCTGCGGTGAGCCATGATCACACCACTGCACTCTAGTGCAAGATCCCATTTCAAAAAACAAACAAACAAAAACAACGGCAAACCATCTACTATCTCCCTCTACACCCCTATATGTCTGCCCCCAGGCTCTCTTCCTCTGCCATTTTAATGTGTGCTTTGAGAAGGGAAGCTTATTTTTTAAATCTATTTTTAAAAATTGACACATAAAAATTGTATAAATTTACACTGTCCAACAGGCTGTTTTGATATGTATACACATTGCAAAATGGTTAAATCAAGCTAATTAGCGTATGTATTACCTCACATATTTATAATCATGTGTATGTGATGAGAACACATAAAATATACTCAGTAATTTTCAAGTATATAATACATTGTTATTAACTATAGTCACCGTGTTGTACCATAGACCTCTTGAATTTACTCCTGTTGTCTAACTGAAAGTTTGTATCCTTCAACCAATATCTCCTCAATTTCCTCCCTGTCCCCCCAGCCCCTGGTAACCACCATTCTACTCTCTGCTTCTATGACTTCGCCTTTCTTTGATTTCACATTTAAGTGTGATCATATGGTACTTTTTCTGTGTTTGGCTTGTCTCACTTAATAGAATGTCTTTCAGGTTCATCCATATTCTCACAAATGACAGGGTTTTCTTCTTTCTAAAGGCCAAATAGTATTCCATTGTGTATATATACCACAATTTCTGTATCCATCCGCTGATGGACATTTAGGTTGATTCTATATCTTGGGCCATTGTGAAGAGTGCGGCAATGAACCTAGGATTGCAGATATCTCCTCCAAATGCTGATTTCATATCCCTTGGGTATATACTCAGTAGTGGGATTGCTGGATCATATGTGAGTTCTATTTTTAATATTTTTGGAGGGCCTTGATACTTTTCTATAATAGCTGTACTAATTTACATTCCCACCAACAGTGTACCAAGGTCTCTTTTCTCCAACCTTGCTAACACTTATTATCTTTCATCTTTTTGATAGTAGCCTTTCTAACAGGTGTGAGGTGGTATTTCACTGTGGCTCTTAATTTGCATTTCCAGATGATTAGTGATGCTGAGCATTTTTTTCCCCATATACTGGTTGGCCATCTGTATATCTTTTTTTCAAGAAATGTCTATGTAGGTTCTTTGCCCATTTTTTTTCAGTTGGGTTTTTTTTTTTTTTTTTGCTGTTGAGTTGTTTGAGTTCCTTATGTATTTTGTACCTTACCTCTTACTGGATTTATGAATTGCAAATATTTTCTCCCATTTCGTAGGTTGTGTCTTCACTCTGTTGGTTGTTTTCTCTGCTGTGCAGAAGCTTTTTAGTTTGATGTAATAGAGGAGTTTATTTTATTTTACTTTTATTTTTATTTTATTTATTTATTTTTTTGAGACGGAGTTTTGCTCTTATTGCCCAGGCTGGAGTGCAATGGCGCGATCTCGGCTCACTGCAACCTCCGCCTCCCAGGTTAAAGCGATTCGCCTGCCTCAGCCTCCTGAGTAGCTGGGATTACAGGAATGCACCACCCTGCCTGGCTAATTTTGTATTTTTAGTAGAGATGTGGTTTCTCCATGTTGGTAAGGTTGGTCTCAAACTCCTGACCTCACGTGATCCACCTGCCTCAGCCTCCCAAAGTGCTGGGATTACAGGCATTAGCCATTGTGCCTGGCCTATTTTTATTTTTTTTAAGACAGGATCTTACTGTGTCACTCAGGCTGGAGTGCAGTGGAATGATCATGGCTCACCACAACCTGCGCTCAAGCAATCCTCTTGCCTCAGCCTCCCGAGTAGCTGGGACTACAGGTTGTGACACCATGCCCAGCTCATTTTTTGTATTTTTTTGTAGAGACAAGGTCTCACTGTATTGCCCAGGCTGGTCTCAAACTCCTAGGCTCAAGCAATCCTCCAATCTCAGCCTCCCAAAGTGCTGGGATTATAGGCGTGAGCCACTGTGCCTGGCTAGGAGTTGATTTTAATAGCAGCTTAAGACAATCACCATTAGTAAGGCAGAAGAGCATCTTGCTTGGAAGGATTGCTGGACTGGACAATGAGGGGACTTCATTTCTATACTCAGCTGTGCCGATAACTGCGACCTCCCCACAATATCTAGCTTCTCTGGGGCCTGTCTTTGGTTGTCAAATGAGAACTTGGGCCTGAGATACAATCTTAAAAACCTTTTCTGGCTCTCAGTCTGTTATCAGCTACAAGAAAATAATAACATGCTTCTATTAACATAATGTACGTTATTTTCCAAGTGTGTCAGAATCAAAAGCAAGGCTGACCTGATGCTCAGTTGTTAAGCATATGTCCTTGTGTTGCTGTTGCCCAGAAGCCAGGCTCATCCAGGTGTGGCTGGAAGATGGGGGTTTTCGTGTCCACAGCTGGCTGGAGGGGCCAACAGCCATGCACATAGGGGGCACGTGGCTGCATTGCTCACGAATCTTGCATTGCTCACGAATCTCTGTGTGTCTAGCTGCTATAGTAAGCGCAGTTTTGGCTTCAATGAGATCAAGTGAAGAAGCAGCACAGCACTACTATTTTGCTTTAGGCATATATTTATTGAATACCTACCAGAATTGGGACATTATTAAGAGAGAAAAAGTTAACAAAACTGGCTGGGTGTGGTGGCTCACGCCTGTGATCCCAGCACTTTGGGAGGCCGAGGCAGGTGGATCATGAGGTCAGGAGTTCAAGACCAGCCTGGCCAACATAGTGAAAGTCCATCTCTACTAAAAATACAAATAATTAGCTGGGTGTGGTGGCGGGTGCCTGTAATCCCAGCTATTCAGGAGGCTAAGGCAGGAAAATCACTTGAATCCGGGAGGTAGAGGTTGCAGTGAGCTGAGATGGTGCCATTGCACACTGCAGCCTGGGCGACAGTGTGAGACTCTGCCATAGATAGATAGATGTATAAATAGATAGATAAATAAAGTTAGCAAAACTGATTATGCTTCTGCTCCAGGGAGGGAAGGCATCCATACCTAGAGCAGCTTGGATGTCATTCTAAATAGAGAGTTTCTCTCAAGAGCATGGAAGATGAAGGTATGGTCAGGAGGCTCACTGTGTATAGGGAAGTATGTGTTTTGAGAGCACCCTGAAAGTATGTTAGAGACTTAGGTTAGTGAGAAGTGTATTTCAGGCATGATGGGGAAGGAGGAGCTGGGGCAATGAGACTGGTTCCAGAAAGGTGTGTTTCAGCGTTTGCAAAGCAGATTGGTTTGGCTGCCCATGGGAATGAGTTTGGGAAACACACACATATCCTCAAAACGTCAGCAATCTAGTCCCCGAGAAAAAGTGGAGTCATTTGGTGGAGAATGTTGATTTGCAAAGGAAATTTTCTCCTTACATTTGTCTGGAGGGCAGTCCAGGAAGGTCTGGCTTTTTTTTTTTTTCTTTTCTCCTAGTTTGGAATCGCCGACTCATCATTTCCTAGGTATATAGAATACGAGTAAAGTAATAGGTGCTGCTTGGGACAAACACTTAAACTTAAATTCTTGCCTTTCTGTGATTTTTTTTGGATGGTAGGGATAGTATGTACCCATATAGATGTTACTGATTTAAAGTATTAAAGTGAAGTTTAAAGTTTTATGTTCATTTTCTTATATATAAGATGAGTTAAACAAGCACACCCCGTGCCTCAGAAAAAGTTGAACTCATGTTTGCCTTGGACATTTTGAAAAAAATATTCAGGCAATAAATATTTATTGAACAGCTATATGTCAGTCGATGCATATTAAGTTCCAAACCATTAAGTATATTTAAGAATAAAACATTAAAACGTAATGGACCTAAATGCGAAAACTTCAACTCTGGTCCCTTGTGTAAATCACTGGGAGAAAGACCTTTATCTTACATCAATTGCAAGATAAATGTCTTTCAGTCTGAGAAAAAAACCTTTTAAAAGTGAGCTTCCTTGAAATAATAGACTTGTCTGATTTATTAGTAAAATTGATATCAAAGTGCCTTTAAATAACGATAGAAAGGAATTCTGGAGCAATTAGTTTAGCAAACATTATGCCAATAAAGTTTGCATTGTTGCAATCTCTTTTACGCATAAATCATTTTCAGGGTCAAAACACTGATATTTTAAAGGCCACACTAAGTCTTTCTAGCAAGTGTTACATTAAGGTTTTTTTTTTAAATATAACTAGCTTTTAAATCCCATTTTTCCTGAACTCATTTTTTATAACCAGTGAATATAATAGTATTTTATCAGTAAAAGTTCAAAAAGCAGAACATATAAGGTAACAAACTTTGCAATAATCACTGTGTTTCTAGCAAATGTTTGTAACATGAGTGCTTCTATAATATACTACTAATTTAGAATTATATTCTGTACTAGAGTCTTGACTATGGAAACTAAGAATTTAGGACCTTGAGCAAAAATGGCCAAAAAGGATGCAAAATTCTTTTTTTGGTTAACTGTGAAATTAGATAATCACAAAGATAGTAGGACTTTAATTTTTGTTTTTTTACACAAGGCATCTTGAAGCAGTATTTTTGTAACACCCTTGAAAGATATATAATTAAATGTCAATTTTATTGCCAACTGCCAGTTATTTATGGATGCCAATGACTTTATAGTTTATTTCTTTAGCTACACATTGCTAAAATTGGGTTAGGTTTCTGCATTTTAAAAGAACGAATTAAAATATTTGGCAAGTGGAGGAAGTGAGCAAACAGAGTGTGCTTTTTCTCCAATGAGTGATGTAAAGAAAGGTTATTTCCAGCAAAAGGACCTGAAAGTATCTGTTGCATTCTCCCTCAAAAAAGCTTTATGCAGTTCAGCTACTTGGCAGGTATGATTAAAAATAAACAAAAAGCAAGTGTTCGAAATCGAAGATGTTAAATCTCTCTGCACATAGCTGATTGCTATGACACCAAAACAGTCTAGGGCTGGGAGTGTACTACTTTCATGTAGGGAGATGGAAGCCACCAAGTAGAGAACAAATGCCATATTTATTTCACACGCACCCTCAGTCACATCACATTATAAGTGTAGAAAAAGGCCCTGAAAAAATATGTAGTGGGATTTGATGATGAAGCCTGGCTCACTATCAGGTAATTAGCCCTACAGTTACTTTATTGGCAATTAGTATAATATCAAATTATTTCCTCATGCCTGAAGCTTAAATCTATAATCATTAAGCGATGTCATCTTTAAAGCAGCCAGTGGTCCTTAAGGATTTCTGGTGTAAGAACAACTTTGAAAATTTGGCCTGGTGCAGTGGCTCATGCCTGTAATCCCAGTGCTTTGGGAGGCCAAGGTGGGCTGATCACTTGAGGTCAGGAGTTTGAGACCAGCCTGGCCAACACGGTGAGACCCCATCTCTACTTAAAATACAAAAATTATCTGGGTGTGGTGGCGTGTGCCTATAATCCCAGCTAGTCAGGAGGCTGAGGCAGGAGAATAGCTTGAACCCAGGAGGCAGAGGTTGCAATGAGTTGAGATTGCATCACTGCACTCCTGCCTGGGTGACAGAGCAAGATGCCATCTCAAAAAAAAAAAAAAAAAAAGAAAAGAAAATTTGCTAACATTTCTGGGTCTTTTACCAAGAGCATTGCTTATAATTGCAAAATTTTTCATATGCTTCCAGGATGCCTACAGACAATCCTTTTCCTTCCAGATTATCTTGGAAACTTGGACATTTTTTTTTTTTCTTTGAGATGGAGTCTCACTCTCCCTCTGTTGCCCAGGCTGGAGTGCAGTGGCTCAATCTCGGCTTACTGCAACCTCTGCCTCCTGGACTCAAGTGATTCTCCTGCCTCAGCCTCCCAAGTAGCTGGGACTACAGGTGCACATCATGATGCCCAGCTTATTTTTATATTTTTAGTAGAGACTGGGTTTTGCCATATTGCCCAGGCTGGTCTCAAACTCTTAAGCTCAAGAGATCCACCTACTTTGGCCTCCAAAAGTGCTGGGATTACAGGAGTGAATGAATGTGCCCAGCTGGACATTTTTTATAGAGGTATAGAATCCAAGCTGCATTTGATACCTACCCTGCCACCTATATTTTAATAATTCTGGGAAAGTCTTCCAACTGTCAACAACTTAATCTTTTTTGTCTTCAATATGACGCATTGCCTAGATTTGTGGGTTAAACAATATAATGTATATAAAAGTGCCCAGCATCATGCCTGCTATGCAGTGGGTCATTTTTATTGATGAATGTAATTGTCGTGTAGAATACCATGTTCTTATTATTTGGTCAGCATGTTTGTCTTTTTTTGGAAAAAAGTCTCCTGGGAAGTTAGATGATGATCAGAAAATTTCTTGGGAGAGCTTAGAATCAGAGTAGTAAGAGTTAGTGGGCCCAATAGTCTCTGATGTTCTTCAGCTCATAGCTGTTGTGTCTATCTCCATTCCAGTTAAATAAATCAACAGCAGATACTCAGAGAAGCCAGACAGGGCAGCTTTCCCCAGAGATGTGGTCCCAAACTCTTCCAAATTGTTTTCTTTTCTTTTCTTTTTTTTGAGACGGAGTCTCACTCTGTCACCTAGGCTGGAGTGCAATGGTGCGATCTTGGCTCACTGCAACCTCCACCTCCCGGGTTCAAGCAAGTCTCCTGCCTCAGCCTCCCAAGTAGTTTGGATTACAGGCATGCGCCACCATGCCTGGCTAATTTTGTAATTTTAGTAGAGACGGGGTTTCTCCATGTTGGTCAGGCTTGTCTCGAACTCCCGACCTCAGGTGATCTGCCTGCTTCGGCCTCCCAAAGTGCTGGGATTACAGGCGTGAGCCACCACACCCGGCCCCCAAATTGTTTTCTTTTTCCAGGACTCTAAGCAGACCATTGCTGTTAACACATCTTCAGGCAGACCCTGGAGCCAGGTTGACTTTTGGTTGTCATCCAGCCATGTCTTACTAACATTATGCTGTGGTCATGTTGACTGGATCACCTCTCATACAGAGGCCTACTTTTATTGCCTACAGGCTATTTTATTTTATTGAGACAGAGTTGTCTCGCTCTGTTGTCGAGGCTGGAGTACAGTGGCACTAGCTTGGCTCACTGCAATCTCCGTCTCCCAGGTTCAAGCGATTCTCCTGCCTTAGCCTCCCACGTAGCTGGGATTACAGGCATGCATCACCACACCCAGCTAATGTTTGTATTTTTAGTAAAGACAGGGTTTCAATATGGGTAGGCTGGTCTCGAGCTCCTGACCTCAAGTGATCCACTTGCCTTGGCCTCCCAAAGTGCTGGGATTACAGGAATGAGCCACTGCACCTAGACCGGGCTATTTTATTTTAATTGGCAAGTTATGGGGGATTGTCGGTCATCTTTATGAGCAGTCTGTAGTATGTTGACTCTGGTGTTATGGATCTATTTAACATGGAGTCAAAAGCCTCATATTGGTAAACAGCAGTCCCACTGACACTGCACATATGTGAAAACAGCATTTAATTGTAGGGAGGATTGAGGCATGGATGCCGGGACGACCTCAGGCTTTAGTGTCAGACTGATCTTATTAGAATCTCTCCTGCCACTTACTAGCCTTTGGGCTCAGTCATTGACAGATGTATTATGGGACCCTATCCATGGTCTCCTGTGAATACTTGCTATCTGTTCCTTGCTGTTGGTTCTCGTGATTGTTATGGTTTGCGGCTACTCACATTTCATGCTTCTCTTAGCAAAGCTACGTGTTCATGGCCTGGAAATCTGGCTTTGCTTAAAAAGACCATTTGATCTCTTCGTTTGTTTTTGACAAGTGACCAGTTGAAGTAGTTTTCTTCAGAAGCATGGGGAAGGAAGGAAGGAATAATTGCCCACTATCTGTCACAGAGGTTTATCATCAAATAAATTATATTGCATTCCTTATTTCACCAATTAACCCAACTGGTGATAAAGTAGTACAGTAAGTCCTCACTTAACGCTGTTGATAGGTTCTTAGAAACTGTGTCTTTAAGCAAAATGACACGTTGTATGCCATTTAACTTGAAAAAAGGAACTTGACTTTCTGTTTTTAAGAGGTCTTCCTTTAGTGCCCAGGCTGGAGCGCAGTGGCATGATCACGGCTCACTGTAGCCTCGGCCTCCCAGGCTCAAATGATCCTCCCACTTCAGCCTCCTGAGTAGCTGGGACCACAGGCATATGCCACCATACCCAGATAATTTTTGTATTTTTTGTACAGATGTGGTTTCACTGTGTTGCCCAGGCTGGTCTCGAACTCCTGGGCTCAAGCTGTCTTCCTGCCTTGGCCTCCCATAGTGCTAGTTTTAGAGACCTGAGCCACTGCCTGTCCCTGACTCTTGTTTCTATCAATTAGCCTGTGGCAAAATTAGTTTTGTTACATAGTATGTTGTTTTGCTTAAAGTTGCAGTTTTCAAGAATCTATTGCTGAAGTTAAGTGAGGACTTAAAAACTGTATTATATTCTGTGGAATACAGAGTACTGTATGCATAAGGACAGTTTATATGCTTGGATTATTTGCTCTGGAATTAAAACACTTTTATATTTATTAGGAAACTAAGACCGATTACCTTAGTTTTTCAGGATTCACAAGTTTGGTTGGCTTTACAAACCTATGCATGCATTCATTTTAGATTGGTTAGTACCACAGTCCTCAGGAATTTGAAGGTGGCTCATAAACTTGGGAGGGAAAGTGATTTTTGTTTTGAGAGTTGGGTCAGACCCTAAAGAATCATTACTTAGGGCTGACTGGAATTAATTAACCTGATCTTTCTGCTTTCCTTGGATTGCATCCAAAATCAACCCTGGTTGGTTTCTGCCAGCATTAGCTCCTTCAAAGCCTGCCTCTCAAAGATGTGTCATAGACTACAGCCCAGACTAAAATTTACCAAGCAAGGAGAACTGATTACTATGTTCTTAGTTTGATACCAAAAAGTACTCAAAGATTTTTCCGACATGGTTTATGGCACATTGACATTTATTTTCAGAATCAGTGGTATTGATTTGCTAACTCTGTCACCCTATTGGTAAAATGAATTGAAAGTCTAAGTCAAATACTAAATCACATTTATTTAAAATAAAGATTGGGGCCAGGTGCACTGGCTCATGCCTGTAATCCCAGCACTTTGGGAGACCAAGGCAGGAAAATCGCTTGAGCCCAGGAGTTCAAGACCAGCCTGGCAACATAGTGAGACACCCCTTTCTACAGATAAAAGAATTAGCCCGGAGTAGTAGTATGTACCTGTGGTCCCAGCTACTTGGGAGGCTAAGGCAGGAGGATCTCCTGAGCCCAGGAGGTTGAGGCTGCAGTGAGCTGTGATCGTGCCATTGTACACCAGCCTGGGTGACAGAGTAAGACCCTGTTTCAAATTAAAAAATAAATAAATAAACATTGAGTCTTAGTTCTTATTGTCAGCCTGAAATCTCCTGTATAGTCTTAGAACTCCTGTCGAATTTTTTAGTTTAATGTGCAAACCTCATTTTGATTGAAGTGTAACTAAGTAGTTTCTATATTTGAAATGAGAATGTTTTGCCGATAGTGGATGTTCATGTGACCAGTGAGAATTTCGTTTGTGAAGTTTGTTAGGGTCTTTGGAAAACTAGCCCCAACTTTGTCCTGGAGGTCCAGGAATGGTCTAAATGTTACCTTTCAAGTACATTTGATTTCAGAATTAGGTGATGCCTGAGAAGCAGAAAGGCCAACCGCTTGTCATTTTTGCCACTTTATTAAACTTCTTATAGTGGACATGGTCTTTGCTGAGACTGCTGGCTATGAACTAGATGGGGCAGAACAGAACGTGAAAGGCAGAGAACAGCCACGTCCCACTGTTAACACAGAAAACAAAGAACAGAGTGTGAGATACCTAGTGATGCCAGCCATATCCACTGAGGCCTCTTCCCACTGTTTTTTCTCTTACTTGCTTCTTGAAGTCTTTGTCCCAGAGTCACAGAAAGTTAGGGCCACTCAGGGTTGGAAAGCTCCTGCCACTTCCATTTTCTGAAGCCACTGGTATGTGAAAAAATGAAGGTAGTGTGGAAACAAGGTTATAAATATTGGGGCACATCTGACGCTAGCTGGTGGCACATTTTAAAGGCTTGTGTTTAACAAGTTAATGAATGTGTCATTTATAAAATACTGGGTACTTTCATTTTGCCTTCTGCAGAATATTTTAAGGATTTGTAAAGATGCATGGGTCCACTCACTGTGCATGCCAGGAGCTTGGGCTGGGAATAGGACATGTGCTTATTGATGTATAAAGGACGTCTCTGTCTTTTGGCCTCATTGGGGTTTCTCTGTGACAGCCTAAATAAGGCCATGATTCTAAGCGTAGGACCCTTTGCGAATGTGAGGGCTGCCCCTCCCTTCTTACCCCTTTCACTCAAGGAACTACCTTCTATTCTGAGGATGATTTGTTTGTCTTTGCTATCCCATACATTGGTGTTCAACTTTTAGAAAATGTCTTATGAAGGGATAGAGGGTCTGTGTCAGAGTGTATTTAGCTCAGCTATGTTCTCCAAACAGGGCTATAGTTTGTAAAAATATTCAGAGTTGGGGATCTGCTGCCAGCCTGCCTGGCTTCTAAGCCCAGTTCTACCACTTATAGCTGTGTGACCTTGGGCAAATTACTTAACCTCTCTGATCCTCAGTTACCACATTTTAAAAGATGGAAAATAATTGTTATCCTCCTCATGTGTTTGCTGTGGAGATTAAGTGAGGTAAAATACTTAGCACAAGACGTGACATGTAGTAAATGATATTCCAAGTAATGTACAACAGCAGTAAATTAATATTATTTGGCACGGAGAAGCTGAACACCATCTCCAGGCATAAATTTCAAAAAGCACACTTTGAAAATCATAGGAAAATTGCTCACTAAGGTTTCAAAATGGCATATGTGGGCTGGGCATGGTGGCTCACTCCTGTAATCCCAGCACTTTGGGAAGCTGAGTGGGGTAGATCACTTGAGGTCAGGAGTTCGAGACCAGCCTGGCCAACATGGCAACAACTCTTCTTTACTGAAAATACAAAAATTTTTATTGTAAAATACAAAAGCTAGGCGTGGTGGCACACTCCTGTAATCCTAACTACTTGGGAGGCTGAGGCAGGAGAATCACTTGAGTCTGGGAGGTGGAGGCTGCAGTGAGCTGAGATCATGCCACCTCACTCCAGCCTGGGCAACAGAACAGGACTCTATCTCAAATTAAAAAAAAAAACAAAACAAAAAAACCCACACAAAATGGCCTACATGAAACAATAATAGAAGAAAAGTGATTTTTGATTGTTTTTATTGGCAATTTTGAGTTCCTTACTCATTTTTGTAACTTCACTGCACATTGCTGATTTACTCCTTCTCTCTCCCTCTACTACTGAACAGGAAGATGTGGCACTCAAAGGCAGTGGTTTTTCAGGCCAGGCTTTATGGAATCCCCGAATACCTTCCAAACTCTCTTAAACCAGAGTAGCTCAAATTTTACATTTTATTCTTCATAATTAAGTTTTATTTTTCAGAACTAGAGTTTCCGTGTTTAGAAAAAAATCCCCAAAACATAAAAGCCACTTCTGTAAGAGCAAGGAATTGGAAAGGGAACCAAAATTTACTGCTCTGACGTTTTATAAAGGCTCACACGCTGGCTGGGCGCGGTAGCTCACACCTGTAATCCTAGCACTTTGGGAGGTCGAGGCAGACTGATCACCTGAAGTCAGGAGTTCGAGACCAGCCTGGCCAACATGACGAAACCCCATCTCTACTAAAAATACAAAAATTAGCCAGGTGTGGTGGCGCATGCCTGTAATCCCAGCTACTCGGGAGGCTGAGACAGGAAAATCACTTGAACCCAGGAGGTGGAGGTTGCAGTGAGCTGAGATTGCGCCACTGCACTCCAGCCTGCACCATGGAGTGAGACTCCATCTCAAAAAAAAAAAAAAAAAAAAAAAAGGTTTACATGCCTGCATGCATAAATGGAAGAAGATCTGGGTCAATAAATGTGATATTTGTGTTATTCTATAATATTTGGCTTCTGAGAAGTATGTAAAACAAATGCTTTCTGACTACTGACCTGAGAATCCCTCTCTAAATTCCAGTATTTTGAAGAATATATGGTTATCATTGCCTTGTGGATAAAGGTCTAGCGTCAGATAGTTAAAGTTGAACATTGGGAATCATCTCACGTTCATCTTCCTGGAGATACTGGTCAACTTAACGTAAACATGTACAATTGGTTCTTGGCAAAATCTGGGCTTCTGACCCCAGTTTATGCCACTGTGCCAGATTGTTTCCTATGGCCGTTATTTTATCAGCTCAGTAGTAAACAGGCAGAGAATAAGCAGGCCTTAAGACAATTATAGGACACCTAAAACCTACCAGATCACATATTCTGTTTTCTACAGTGTGTGTCCAAGAGTCCCCAAGACATAAATACAACTCCAATTCTCAAATAGCTGTTGAATCAGAATGCCCCCAGCATCGACAGTTGTATTAGATGGAAATGTTAAAAATGGGGCCCAAAACAACCTGATGAAAAAATGGGCAAAGGGCTTAATAGATATTTCTTTTTTTTCTTTTTCTTTTTTTTTTGAAATGGAGTCTCGCTCTGTCACCCAGGCTGGAGTGCAGTGGCACGATCTCTGCTCACTTCAACCTCCACCCACGGGGTTCAAGTGATTCTCCTGCCTCAGCCTCCTGAGTAGCTGGGGTGATAGGTGCTCACCACCACGCCCAACGAATTTTTTGTATTTTTAGTAGAGAAGGGGTTTTGCCATGTTGGCCAGGCTGGTCTTGAACTCCCAACCTCACCTCGGCCTCCAAAACTGTTGGGACTACAGGCATGAGCTACCGTGCCTGGCCAGATATTTCACTAAAAATAAAAAAATTAGCTGGGCATGGTGGTGGGCCCCTGTAATTCCAGCTACTTGGGAGGCTGAGGCAGGAGAATTGCTTGAACCCTCGGGGCAGAGGTTGCAGTGAGCCGAGATAATGCCACTGCACTCCAGCCTGGGCAACAGAGCAAGACTCTGTCTCAAAAAAAAAAAAAAAAAAAAAGGGTTAAGATGGTAAATTTCTCAGACTTCACCACTCTACAGTTCATTCATGTAACCAAAACCACTTGTAATTCAAAAACTATTGAAATAAAAAAAGATGAGAAATTTCATGTTATATATATTTTATCACAAAAAATTTTTAAAAATTTGAAAATTAAAAAAATGGAGCCAAAATTTAAACCATAATAAAAACATGATGCACTTCTTAAGACAGTAAATGAGTCTGTAAGAAAGGAATCTTTTAATACCATAATGATTTATTATAATATAAATAATAACTACCTACTTTATTAGGAGTTTTCCATTCATCACAAAGTATTTGTTGAACAGTTTCTGCATAGTATTTTTTTTTTTAAGTGGGACAGCACATCTTTGCATTTAGGTATGTAGACTTTTGTGTGTTGTTTCTAGACAGGAAATAGTACTGCTTCCCTGGGCCAGGTGCAAACTGAAGAGTAATATATTTAGAAAATTAGATTACAAGGCTGAGCACTGAAGCTCACGCCTGTAATCCCAGCACTTGGGAGGACAAGGTGGGTGGATTGCTTGAGTTCAGGAGTGTGAGACCAGCCTGAGCAACATGGCAAAACCCTGTCTCTACAAAAAATACAAACATTAGCCTGGCCTGGTGGTGCATGACTATAGTCCCAGCTACTGCTACTTGGGAGGCTGAGGTGGGAGGATTGCTCAAGCCCAGGAGGTTGAGGCTATAGTGAGTGGTGACTGTGCCACTGCACTCCAGCCCAGGTGATAGATGGAGACCCTGTCTCAAAAAAAGAAAAAATTACAAAAGAGAGAGGGGTGGCCATGGGGTCAGATGTCTTTTTATTTCCCCCCCATCATATATTAAGCCACTTAGTCTAAATTTTCACTGGCTCAGCCATGTTTTGCTTTTGTCAAAAGACAACTGTATTTGTGGTCAGGATCCCCAGATTCTTGTCCTGAACAGTTTAATAAGCCACGTAACTTTGAGTAGAGGCTTCTCCCCAGAACTATGAGGGACAAACATCATTGCCCCATGGAGCTCATATTATAGAGTGTAGAATAATGGCAATACATAAAAAGTAAAATAGGCTGGGCATGGTGGCTCACACCTGTAATCCCAGCACTTTGGGAGGCCGAGGCGGATGGATCACGAGGTCAGGAGTTTGAGACCAGCCTGACCAATATGGTGAAACCCTGTCTCTGCTAAAAATACAAAAATTAGCTAGGCATGGTGGCGTGTGTCTGAGGCAGGAGAATCGCTTGAACCTGGGAGGCGGAGGTTGCAGTGAGCTGAGATTGCGTGACTGCATTCCAGCCTGGGCAACAGAGCAAGACTCTGTCTCAAAAAATAAATAAATAAAAAATAAAGGTGAAATGGTGCATTTTATATAGGGTGGTTAGGGTAGGCCTTACTAAGTAAGAAGGGGTTTTTGCTTTTTTTTTTTTTTTTGAAACGGAGTCTCACTCTGTCCCCTAGACTGGAGTGCAGTGGCGCGATCTCGACTCACTGCAACCTCCACTTCCCGGGTTCAAGCAATTCTCTGCCTCAGCCTCCTGAGTAGCTGGGATTACAGGGCACCCGCCAAAACGCCTGGCTAATTTTTGTATTTATAGTAGAGCTGGGGTTTCACCATATTGGTCAGGCTGGTCGCGAACTCCTGACCTCAAGTGATCTGCCCACCTTGGCCTCCCAAAGTGTTGGGATTACAGGTGTGAGCCACCATAACCAGCCAGAAGCAGGGTTTTGAACAGATTCAATGGGGGTAAGGGAGGGGCCCATGAGATATCTGGGGGAAGTGTTCTGAGCAGAAGGCATAGCTGGTGCAAAGGCCCTGTGGTCTGGTGAGTGAAGGGAAGAGTAGATGATTTCAGAAGTCGTGAGGGGGCATGTTGAGTATGGCCTTGCAGGCCATGGTGAGGATTTGGCTCTTTCCTGGAGAGAGGTTTTGAGCAGGGGAGTGACCTGCCCTGACCAAAGACAAATCTAGCTATTATATTAACAACAGATTGTAAAGGAGCAATTGTTGAAGAAATTGTTATAATGTTCTTAATGCGGTCTCCTCAAACTTCCCCAGCCAGTCCATTTTTATTTTTTTTAGACGGGGTTTTCCTGTGTCATCCAGGCTGTAGTGGAGTGGCACAAACACAGCTCACTGCAGCCTCAACCTCCCGGGTTCAAGTGATCCTCCTGCCTCAGCATCCCAGTAGCTGGGACCGCAGGCATGTTCCTCCATGCCCAGCGAATTCTGTAGAGATGGGGTTTCGCCATGTTGCCCAGGCTGGTCTTGAACTCCTGGGCTCAAGCAATCCACCTGCCTCAGCTTCTCAAATTGCTGGAATTACAGGCGTGAGCTACTGTGCCCAGCCAAGCCTGTTAAATTTTATTGAAAAACAAAGTGTTGAGTACTCTGAAGGAAACTGAGTATTTATAAGGAAATTTAGTTGCCAGATTGTTTTCTAGTGCATTAGTCTAGTGTTTTCTAGTCAATATGCTACAGAGTATCAAAAATTAGGCGTCTGTTTAGGTCTGCCTAATGATAAGATGGGTCATTTAAAATTAGGAATGATACATTCTGCAACTTTCTAATATAAAAGTGATTGGAAAGAGTCCTTTCTTCTGCAGTGTTTCAGGTAATTTATGGATTGACCAAAAAAATACCATCCCCACCCTAATATGTAGCATTGGATTCAATCCCCATTACTTAGCCTAGAGTTCTAAGCTTGTCAGAAGGGAGGGACCCTCCCAGAGGAGCGGGGCAGCTCTCTGCAGCCCAGCTTCCCTGGGCCTGCCGGGTTAATGTTGCCTCGTGTCTGCCAGTGATGTTGTTGAGCAAGATGGGGTTCTCCTTGAACCTTGAAGCTCAGTGCTGACCATGTCACCTCCTCCTGCTCTGGGGCCTTACTTCACCATTTAGGAAGAACTTATATCAGCTCTGTTCACTGTTTGTATAAATCCATTTTTGTACAGCTATAAAGAAATACCTGACAGCCTGACCAACATGGTGAAACCTTGTCTCTACAAAAAATACAAAAATTAGCTGGGCGTGGTGGTCTGTGCCTGGAGTCCCAGCTACTGAGGAGGCTGAGGTGGGAGGATCACTTGAATCTGGGAGGTGGAGGTTGCAGTGAGCCAAGATTGCACCACTGCATGATCACACCTCTGTCACTGCCTGGGTGACAGAGTGAGACCTTGTCTCAAAAAAAAAAATAAATAAATAAAAAAAAATAAATGCCTAAGACTAGGTAATTCATTAAAATAAAAGAGGTTTTATTGGCTCATAGTTCCACAGGCTGTACAGAAAGCATGCTTGACTTCTAGGGAGGTCTCAGGAAACTTAAAATCATGATAAGGTGAATGGAGAGCCAGACATCTTATGTGGGGGAGGAGGAACAAGAGAGAGAGCGGGGGGAGGTTCCACACACTTTTAAAACAACCAGATCTCGTGATAACTTCCTCACTCACTATCACAAGAACAGTACCAGGAGGATGATGCTAACTCATTTATGAGAATTCAGCCCCCATGATTCAGTCACCTCCTACCAGGCCACTCTAACACTGGGGATTTCAGTTGAACATGAGATTTGGGTGGGGACACAGATCCAAACCTTATCACTCTGATGAAAAGAATGCTTACAAATACTGGGCTGTTTCTTGACCCAAACCCAGTATCAATAAAGCCCTGTTTTATTGAGTGGGGTGTGTTGAGGCGGAGTCCCTGAATAATATCTATTTCTAGCTGTTCAGAATTCCAGAAAGCCCAGTTCTTCTCTTCCTGTATTGGAGTAGCTATTGTATTTTGTATTTTTCTCTCTGTCTCTCTCTCTTTTTTAAGACAGGGTCTTGCTCTGTCACCCAGGCTGGAGTACAGTGTCATGATCATGACTGACTGCAACCTCTATCTCCCAGGCTCAAGCAGTCTTCCTGCCTCAGCCTCCTGAGTAGCTGGGACTACAGGTGTGCACCACCACGCCTGTCTAAATTTTTGTATTTTTAGTAGAGATGGGGTTTCCCCATGTTACCCAGGCTGATCTCAAACTCCTAGGCTCAAGCAATCCTCCCGCCTTGGCCTCCCAAAGGGTGGAATTACAGAGGTGAGCTATTGTGCCCAGCCTATTTTGTATTTCTCTAGAAATCTTTAATTAAATTTTTAAAAATTATGACAGTAATGCATGATTATTGTAGAAAATTTAGAAAAAAACAGAAATGTAGAAAAAAACCACCTGAAATTATGCTCTGGAAGAGCCATTGCAATGTTGTTTATCTACTAATTTTCTTCTTAAGATGTTATAAAGATAAATATGAACAAAGCTGAAATAATTAGGACCCCAAAAAGAAAGTTTATGATCTCAATTTCACATACATATACACACACACACACACACACACACACACACGTATATGTTTATATCTATAAGAATGTATACATATTCTAAATATTGAAAGTATAAAGGTAGCTTCTGACTGTAAGAAAATAAAAGGACAATCTAATTTATGTCATATACAGCTAAAATGACGCAAAAATAATCCTTTGTTGGCCAGGCGCGGTGGCTCACGCCTGTAATCCCAGCACTTTGGGAGGCTGAGGTGGGCAGATCACAAGGCCAGGAGATCGAGACCATCCTGGCTAACATGGTGAAACCCTGTCTCTACTAAAAATATGAAAAAATTAGCCGGGCGTGGTGGCGAGCACCTGTAGTCCCAGCTACTGGGGAGGCTGAGGCAGGAGAACAGAGTGAACCCGGGAGGCGGAGCTTGCAGTGAGCTGAGATCCTGCCACTGCACTCCAGCCTGGGCGACAGAGCGAGACTCCGTCTCAAAAAAAAAAAAAAAAAAAAAATCCTTTGTTTATATAAAAAAAGTGAAATGCGACCATTCCTTTCACATGGCATGCATTTGCATTTCCTGATGTGATTACCAGGAGGTGTTATTTGGGCTTGGTGCTTTCAACAGTGAAAATGTGGTCATCTACTGCACTGGAACTTGTCTAGTTTCTTTTTGACTTGACAAAGCTGCCTGCCAGAGAGGTATGCTGTTTTTCTAGTGTTTGACCCAAGTTTGGCATTATATTTATTTTTCTAGAAGTTGAGAGTCGATGTTCTTTTTAGTTCTCTTTCTCTTTGTAATTTGGCAAAACGTTTTCTTAGTAGAGTGCCAACTCTGGTGACATTTTTGCTTCTGCACTTGGCCAATTAGTGTTAGGAATGGAGGTTTCTGGTATACTCAGCCTAGTGAAGGCACAGAACATATTCAAATTTAACCTCAGAATAATAATTGTTTGTAAAAGTCCTGAGAAAATTATAATTATACATAATACATGGGTAAAAAAGAATAAAGCAAAATGAAAAAATAACCGAACTCACTGAAACTTCAAAGCAAAGCAGTTTGAGGATCAGCCTTCAAGAAATGCCAGCTGTTTCAAAACACATTGTTTAAGACGTATAAGAAGTTAGACATAGTTCTGAACTATAATAAGGCTTTAGCACATATTTGTTAAAGTAAATTAGAATGGCGTTGGATAAATATATAAAGTACCTGGTGGATGATTTAGCAGAATAAATTTTGAGACTAAATTTTGTCTTGACATCAGAAGTGTAGCACTGTATGTTATAAGTGAAAGGCAGGAAACATAATCTTCAGAAGTATTTTGGGAAATTGTACGTAACAATTTTTTTTTTTGAGATGGAGTTTCGCTCCTGTCACCGGGCTGGAGTGTAATGGTGCGATCTTGGCTCACTGCAACCCCTGCCTCCTGGGCTCAAGCGATTTTCCTGCCTCTGCCTCCCAAGTAGCCACGATTACAGGCACGCGCCACCATGCCCAGCTAATTTTTGTCTCTTTTTTTAGTAGAGACGGGGTTTCATCAGGTTGGCCAGGCTGCTCTCAAACTACTGACCTCAGGTGATCCACCTACTTCAGCCCCTCAAAGTGCTGGGATTAGAGGTGTGAGCCTTGGCGCCTGGCCCATAACATGTTAAAGCTGCAGTGGTCACTATTTCATTCTTCCTAAGCCTGCTGATGAGTTTTTAAGGCTTCTGCCTAATGCTGTCTTTTTCTTTGCTGTGCTATTCTGAGGCAACTTCATTTCTGCTGTTGTTTCTCTATAAATATTTTCTTACAGGTTATTTTCATTTGACTTACGGTTGTATCTGTGTAAGTTTTAAGCCTAAATCATTTCTATTCTTAGTTTAAGGTGTTTTTCAACTAAATAGAACCAGATCTGCCAATTCCCTGTAACACTGCTGCAAAATTCAGTCTTTTCCTAAATGTAGATATTTGAGCTGGACGCCCAAACATAATTTGCAGATTTTACCATTAATGTCCTTACTAAAAACACTCTTCTTCCTTTCATTTGATCTAGAAGATTCTAGTAATTTCTAGAAATCTTTTTTTTTTTTTTTTCCGAAACAGTCTCTGTCACTCAGGCTGGAGTGCAGTGGCATGAACATGGCTCACTGCAACCTCCATGCCACCATAACCTCCGCCTCCTAAAATCAAGCCATCCTCCCACCTTAGACTCCTGGGTAGCTGAGACTACAGGCATGTGCCACCATGCCTGGCCTAATTTATTTAAAAAAGTTTTTTTGTAGATATAGAGTCTCACTATATTGCCCAGGTTGGTCTTGAACTGGGTTCAAATGATCCTCCCACCTCAACCTCCCAAGGTGCTGGGATTACAGGCATGAGCCACCATACTGGGCTGATCCTCATCTTTTCTATCCTCCTGTCATTAGAATCAATGACCTTGAAAACTAGAAGAAAGGAAATTCTGGCATTGGCAAAGCAAGTGTGCTTACTTGAGGGTGCCTTCTGAAGTCAATTAGTGGGTACACCCCCAGGTTGGCAGCAAAGATCTGTAGCTGCTAATTTGGAGGGTGTGGGATCTGTACTCAGCCACTGCTTGGCTGATGGCTTCTGTCTTGCTGGAGCCAGGGGTAGGACCTAAATTTAAGAGCACAAAACTAGCTATCAATTGGGAGGTTCACATGTGTAGCTTTACCTGACTCTCATTCACACTCATTTTTTTCTTTGAAAAAGGCACATTGTTCAGCCTGTGAAATCAGAGATGCAGGGTAGGGTGGATTGTATAATTCAACATTCTACTTAAGTTTGAATAAGGACATCCTTGCACTTTACATTTGTGCTGTCCACTTTACCTTTCAAAGGTCAGGAAAATTGCACTCATTATTAAGTACCTTTTGGAATTGATACTCTCATCTTTTTTTTTTTTTTTTTTTGGGATGGAGTCTCGCTCTGTCGCCCAGGCTGGAGTGCAGTGGTGCGATCTCGGCTCACTGCAAGCTCTGCCTCCCGGGTTCACGCCATTCTCCTGCCTTAGCCTCCCGAGTAGCTGGGACTACAGGCTCCTGCCACCATGCCCAGCTAACTTTTTTTATTTTTTAGTAGAGACTGGGTTTCACAGTGTTCGCCAGGATGGTCCAGATCTCCTGACTTCATGATCCGCCCTCCTCGGCCTCCCAAGATACTTCCATCTTTATAGTTCCTCTGCCTTGTTTTAGTGACTTCAAATTTCCTACATTATTTTCTAAACTCAGGTATACAATTTTCATCACAAAGGCATTACGTGACCAGCCATCCTGGCACTTTTAAGAACAATTTTCGCTGAATACATCACCTTTACCACCATCCTAAGTGCCATGCTGTTAGGAAAAAACCAATGATTTGTTGCATGAAGTAAAAAGCAATTACATATGGAATTTTGACCAATAACATTTAGTAACAGTAAAATTGCGCCATGAAATTGGGACATTAAAATCCTTACTGATAGCATTTTGCATACCATTTTAGCTCTTCTTGACTCATCTTGCATGTAAGTTAAAAAATTAATTGGCTGTATTTGAGTTTGAATAAAGCTTTAACTTTCTGAAAGAGTGAATTTATAAGTAAATTTATGACCTGCTTGAATGTGGAAGATCTTGGAGCTGGGGTGGATTGCCTTCATTAAGTAGAAGTAATTTATAAGAAGAAAATTGGTAGATATATTTATGTTTGTTTACATTTGATAACATCATAAAAATTTAAAATTACTTTAAACAGGGTTCAAGCAGTCATGGGAAAAGGTTGGTCTGTACTGTCAACCATATTGAAATTCTCATTGCTAGAAATGTTCAGATTTTAACACAATTAAGTCTAATTGTAATAATGGAAAAACCATCTTACTTTGGTTCTAGCATATATTGATTTATGTACCCCAGGATATAGATTTACTGCAGTTTCACTACAAAAAATGGTTGGTTGTTCAAAAAATATTCCCAGATTGTTTGGTTTCCAGAAAGTTACATTGTTTTTGAGAACCGTGAATCATGGGGTAGAATCAAAACTCCAGAGAAAATGCCCCTTCCTGAAACCACTGATGAAACTGGTAACAATTTATTTCACACTGTCATCCAACATGTTTCAGAGTAAATGAAAGCGAAGTACACTATTAAAACAGTTTGGCTTTTGTGCATTTGGGATTTGTGTGGTAATTTGTTAAAGTTGTTTAGGAGCTCTTGGCCAGGCGTGGTGGCTCACACCTGTAATCACAGCACTTTGGGAGGCTGAGGTGGGCGGATCACCTGAGGTCAGGAGTTCAAGACCAGCCTGGCCAACATGGTGAAACCCTGCCTCTACTAAAAATACAAAAAAATTAGCTGGGTATGCTGGCAGGTGCCTATAATCCCAACTACTCGGGAGGCTGAGGCAGGAGAATTGCTTGAACCAGGAGAATCGCTAGAACCAGGGAGGCAGATGTTGCAGTGAGCCAAGATCGCACCACTGCACTCCAGCCTGGGCAATACAGTGAGACTCTGTCTCCAAAAAAAAAAAAAAAAAAAAGTAAAACTGGATGCTTTCTTAATAAGGAAGAAAGCCCAGCAGACAGTGACTGTACCTTCCTCCCCTCCTTCCTTACCATCCTCCCATCTCATTTCTCTTCGAAACAGGGATTTCCCTGCTAATACAAAGTCTGTTTAGTTATCTTAAAATCTCAAAGGAAGTAATGGCTCCTCCTCTCAATAACGTTTCAGACCCTCAGTAGAGATATCCAAACAATCTTTTCTAAGTTAAGTTCCTCATCACTCTCTAGGAAGAGATAAGGGCCCATGTCTGATAAGCTAAACTAGTTAGATGGCCTCAGATATCTTTTGCAAAATGTTGGCAGTTCAAAAACTTTGCTTAGAGCCTTTTCTACCGATTTTATTGTCACGTCTGTGATAAATGTAATACTAGTGATGCAGAATGACTCAGTACTAGCGTCATTATTGTCTTCAGTTGAATTTTCATTTCTTCTATCTTAATCTCTGTAAGCCTAGGCCTTTTGGCTTCTCTGCTTGTTTTTATGATGGTCACAGAAACCGTTAGTATTAGATGGGGCAGAGGAAGCTTTAAGTGTTATTCTCTCATGGGCTGGGTGCGGCGGCTCACGCCTGTAATCCCAGCACTTTGGGAGGCCGAGGCTGGCAGATCACTTGGGGTCAGGAGTTCGAGACCAGCCTGGCCAACATGGTAAAACCCATCTCTACTAAAAATACAAAAATTAGCCAGGCTTGGTGGTGGGTGCCTGTAATCCCAGCTACATGGGAGGCTGAGGCACGAGAATTGCTTGATCCCAGGAGGTGGAGATTGCAGTGCCACTGCACTCCAGCCTGGACGACAGAGTAAGGCTCTGTCTTAAAAAAAGAAAAAAGAGAGTTACCTTCTCATTATATGGATGGTTCAATGTCATAGTGACTTTAAAAGTGGGCAAGGCCAGTCTAATTGGTGCCAGTGTATATCTCTTTGCTTTCTACTCAAGGAGGCAATGTTGCATTGCTGTTTAGAGAATGGGCTCTGGAATCAAAGCCCAGCTCTGAAACCTTCTAGCTCGTTGATCTGGAACAAGGTACTTAACTTTTTTAAGCCCTAGAGTCCTTATCAAGTGGGAATAATAATAGTATCTACTTCTCATGGTTATGAGGAAGATTAAATGAAGCACTGCGTGTAATGTGCTTCTTCCATGGTGTCTGATGCAGGCCCTACACATGTCAACCATCGACTATTATACATAGGTCTCTGGTATTAGCAAAAGACTTCTCTGGTTATAATTATTTGCATAACTGGAAAAAATGAACAGTAGGGGTTTTAGCTTTGGTGGATGAGAAAAAGTGTCAGATGCTAAGTGCAAATAACCTTGGGCTGGGAATGTGGAGATCATCTTAATTCTGCCTCAAACTGTACCACTGAAGGTACAATCACCAGGTCTCTGGGCCTTGATTTCTTCAGTTTTCTTTCTTCCCTATTCGTGTACTTTTATTTCCCTTTCTTGTCTTATTGCATTAGCTAGGACTAGTATGATATTGAAAAGCAGTAATGAGAGAGTTCATCCCTGCTTTGTTCCTGATCTGAAAGGGAAAGCTTCTAGTGTATCACCATTAAGTATAATGTTAATTGTAGTTTTTTGTAAATATTCTTTATCAAGTTGGGGGCATTCCTCTCTATTCCTAGTTTGCTAAGAAGTTTTATAATGAATTGATGTTCAATTTTCTCAAATGCTTTTTCTGTATCTATTGATATAATCATGTGATTTTTCTTTTTTAGCCTGTTGGTGTGATAAATTATATTAATTGATTTTTTTTTTTTAAAGACAGGGTCTTGCTATGTCACCAGACTGAAGTGCAGTGGCCTGATCATAGCTCACTGCAGCCTTGAATTCAGGCTTAAGTGATCCTCCCACCTCAGCCTCCTGAGTATCTAGTACTACAAGTTTGCGTCACCATGCCTGGCTATTTATTTATTTTCTGTAGGGATGGGTTCTCGATATGTTGCTCAGGCTGGTCTCAAACTCCTGACCTCAAGTGATCCTCTTGCCTCAGCCTCCTGAAGCTCTGGGATTACAGATATGAGCCATCATACTTGGACTACATTAATTTATTTTTTTCTTTTTTTAGACAGAATCTCACTCTGTTTCCCAGGCTGGAGTGCAGTGGTATGATCTCAGCTCACTGCAGCCTCCGCCTCCTGGGTTCAAGCAATTCATCTGTCTCAGCATCCCGAGTAGCTGTGATTAGAGGTGTGTGCCACCATGCCTGGCTAATTTTCATATTTATACTAGAGATGGGGTTTCACCATATTGGTCAGGCTGGTCTCAAACTCCTGACCTCAAGTGATCTGCCCTCCTTGCCCCACTTCGGGAAGTGCTGGGATTACAGGTGTGAGCCACCACACCTGGCCATACATTAATTGATTTTTGAATGCTGATCTAGCTTTGCATCTGGGATAAATCCCACTTGGTTGTAGTGTGTAATTTTATTTATATATTGTTGGACTCGAATTGTTAATATTTTGTTGAAGATTTTTTTCACTTATGTTCATGAGATTTCTTCAGTTTTAGGATGAGAAGTGTTGTACCAAATCAGCTTTATTGTCCTTTCTAATGCTAGAATTTTGTGAGTCTAGGAACGAGTTATTATTTCATTTTAAATACCTCACTGTGGTAGATACTAAATAAATATTTGCTAAGGTGAATGGAATCTGCTGACTTTATCTTTGGAATGTAGATGATCTGGTTTTATAAAATTGAATTGTAACGAGATAGAAAACAACAGTGATGATTTTTGAGATTAAAAATAAAAGGCATAAAATTCAAAGCCAGAGATATATGGTGGATTACTTGGCTAAGCTGCCATAAGGAAGTACCATGAGCTGGGTGGCCTAAACAACTGACATTGATCGTCTCATAGTTCTGGAGGCTAGAAGCCCGGCAAGAATGGTTTCTTCTACGAACTCTCAGAGAGAATGGGTTGCTTGCCTTTCTCCTGGCTTCCGGTGGTTTAAGGGCAGTCTTTGGTGCACCTTTGCTTCAGTTGTACTACCCCAATCTCTGCCTTCACCTTCACATGGTGGTGTGTGTGTGTGTGTGTGTCTAGGCCCAAATTTCCCTTTTTTATGAGTCCACCAGTGACAATGATCTAGGGGCCCACCCTACTCTAGTATGACCTCATCTTAACTAGTTACATCTGCAATGTCTATTTCTTCTTTCTCTTTCTTTTTTTTTTTGAAATGGAGTTTCACTCTTGTTGCCCAGGCTGGAGTGCAGTGGCACAATCTTGCTCCATGCAACCTCCGCCTCCTGGGTTCAAGTGATTCTCCTATCTCAGCCTCCTGAGTAGGTGAGATTACAGGTATCCGCCACCACACCCAGCTAATTTTTGTATTTTTAGTAGAGATGGGGCTGTACCATGTTGGCCAGGCTGGTCTCAATCTCCTGACCTCAGGTGATCTGCCCACCTTAGCCTCCCAAAGTGCTAGGATTATAGGCATGAGCCACTGCACCCAGCTGCAACATCTATGTCCAAATAAGGTTGAATTCTGAAGTACTGGGGGGTTAGGACTGTAACATATGAATTTAAGGGACACAATTCAATTCATAGCAAGTGAATTATTCTGTCCTTTCAGTGTAACTACCTGTCTATCCTTCCTTCCTTCTTTTCTTCCATTAAATTTTACTGTGCCATACAGGTGGATGGATAACAGACAGACAATTTTATGAGGAATTGTCTTTATAGATAGAACGTTCACATTTCACATAAGTGGCTACTTAATAATTCATAGCAGTTAACCTTTTATTCTGCAGGTTACTTGTAGCTGGCATAGACTTAATACATGCCAACAGTTTGTTTCTGTGTCATTCCATTTTTTCCCCTTATTGTTGTTCCTCTTATCCTGTTCTTCCTAGATCTGTTCTGCTCCCTCAGATCCACATAATTTGCCTTTGCCTGAACATTTCACAGTAGCTAGTTCTGCCACCAGATGGTGTGCAAGGATTAGGAAAATAATTGAAATATGTTGGTCAATGTCTTTTCAACATTTTACTTCAGGAAAAAGGCTGACATGACAGGCCTACCTGAGATTCTGAGATTGGCAGCAGGCCAAAAATGACATTCTGAGATTGTGTAGATTTAAATGTTTTATATAAATTTTCCTCTCATTTATCATAGAAATCTGAGCTGGCAATCTTGAGGGGAAAAAAACCTATGACATTTGATGTATATATGTAAATGAGAGGCTTTGACCTCCGAAGAGATTTGACAGTAATATTAGGCTGAGATATGGAAGCAAGGTTCTTGGGTCAGAGGACCACTTCCTCAAATAGGTAGTCTCAGAAGCCACAGAAAGGAGAAATCTCTTGAGCCAAGCAAAGCTGTAGAGTGTTAGTGCGATGAGGGACTCCAGGCATCATCTGATTCAGCAGCCTCAAATGAGGCCTGCAGCCAAACAGAGCTTGCAGACCACATCCACACACAGTGTGCTTTGTTTAGCTTGAACAAGGTTTTATTATTTTATTTTATTTATTTTTTTTGAGACGGAGTTTCACTCTTTGGCCCAGGCTGGAGTGAAGAGGTGCGATCTCGGCTCACTGCAACCCCTGCTCCCTGGGTTCAAGTGATTCTTCTGCTTCAGCCTCCCGGGTAGTTGAGATTGTAGGCACCTGCCTATAACCATGGCTGGCTAATTTTTGTATTTTTAGTAGAAACGGGATTTTGCCGTGTTGCCCAGGCTGGTCTCAAACTCCTGACCTCAGGTGATCCACCTGCCTCAGCCTCCCAAAGTGCTGGGATTACAGGCGTGAGCTGTGTCCAGCCTGAACAAGGTTTTATTATGACTAATTGACAACGTTAAGACAACCCCAATATTTCACCTAATCATCCAGATTTTAGGCTTTTGGGAAAAAATTCTGAAGACTTAGCAATAGTGATTGACGTTTTTCTTGGCCACACTTGAATATGGCAGAGTTGTGGCTGCGGCTTTCGTTGGAGCATGTGATTCATAGTTGCTGCTCTCTCCTCCACCCCCTATTGTATGATGCTGATCTTTACCCTTATTTAATATGTTACCTGCCTCTGCCCAGCCTGTGAAAGGCATTTGGATATGTGACTTGGCTCTCCTATTTCTTGGATGAAGATATGAGGTCTGGAGAGAGAGACGAGGGAAGTTGGTTCAGGCCACACCTGCCTTCTGATCCCCACTAACTGTTGCTATGTCTGTGAATAGAAACTGGTGGGAAGAGAGTGAAAGTGATTCACCTTAGAGGCGTGATGCAGTACAATTAAGGAATCAGCAGGGAAGGTGAAAACTCAAAATTCAAAATTCTGCTGCTGCCATTCAATTATAGAAAAAGACGTTAGAGAGGGCCAGATGCCATGGCTCATGCCTGTAATCCCAGCACTTTGGGAGGCCGAGGTGGGTGGATCACCTGAGGTCAGGAGTTCAAGATCAGTCTGGTCAACGTGGTGAAGCCCAGTCTCTACTAAAACTACAAAAATTAGCCAGGCGCAGTGGTGGGCACCTGTAATCCCAGCTGCCTGGGAGGCTGAGGCGGGAGAATAGCTTGAACCTAGGACATGGAGGATGCAGTGAGCTGAGATTGCACCACTGCACTCTAGCCTAGGTGACAAGAATGAAATTCCATCTCGAGAAAAAAAAAAGGGATGCTAGAAGAATACACACCCTTAAGTGAAAGAATGGGGAACCCTGAAGTAAACACCTTACAGGGAACTTGAATAAATACATGATCAGAAGACCATTGGTCAGTGGTCAAGAGAAAGAAAGGAACTCCAGATTACTCATCTCTAAGTATATCCCTGCTGTTTCTGGGATAAACTTATTATTTACATAATAATAATGGAAAGGTGATTGATGAGACCAGGCGATTAAGGAGACAAGGTAAGTAAGTCAGCTAGACAGCAAATAGTTTGTTGTTTCCCAAGAATGTCCTTCTGGGTACCTGTGAAATGGCTGTCAGAGGCTCTTTCCATCAGAACATGGAAACCGTTAGTGAAATAAATAATGGGGTAGTAATGGGATGATTCTGAATGGGGAAGCAGAGATTGTTTTTGCCTGCCTTGATGAAGGTAAATGGGAATATAAATGTGAGGGGCTGACCCCTGGATAATTTATTTTATATTAATTAATTTTTTTTTTGAGATGGAGTCTCTCTGTGTTGCCCAGGCTGGAGTGCAATGATGCGATCTTGGCTCACTGCATCCTCCACCTCCCGGGTTCAAGCGATTCCCCTGCCTCAGCCTCCCAAGTAGCTGGGATTACAGATGCCTGCCACTATGTCTGGCTAATTTTTGTATTTTTAGTAGAGAAGGGCTTTCGCCATGTTGGCCAGGCTGGTCTCGATCTCCTGACCTCAGGTGATCTGCCCACCTCGGCCACCCAAAGTGCTGGGATTACAGGCGTGAGCCACTGTGACCGGCCTGGGTAATTTATTAATGATTACAGACATTTACTGAATGCTCATTCTTTGCCGGACTCTACACTATAGAGGTTGACATATGTAATGCCATTTTGTTCTCCCAGCATCACTGAGGTCCTTACCATTGTTTTTCCTATTTTGTTGATAAGGAGACTAGAAAGATCAGGTAACTTTTTCACATCGACTTAGCTCATAAATGACAGAGCCAGGATTTAAATACAAGCTCTCAAGCTACTGATTACCAACGTTTTCCACTTAACAACCAAGCTATTCCATTGCCTCCCGGCACCCTCTTCCTGGCCTAGTGATAAATGCCCAGCGGGCCCTGGACGAAATCCGAAACAGTGATTGAGTTACACCGTTTTGGCTGGATGGCATGCAACAAGCTTGAAAAAGCTAACATTTAGATTTGTGGAATGTAACAAATTTGTTTCAAAGGGTCGCTAAATTAGAAGACTGGCAGATGTCAGTGAATCTTCATCCTAAGAACATGTGTAAAAAGTGTGTGGGAAACTTCCGTCTGGCAAACCTTATTTCTACCCAGAGCATGCTGGTAAAATCTATACTAAGGATGCATCACAAAAGGCTTCAGCAGATGGCCTTTTTAAATTTTTTAAATTTTTTTTTTAATTTTTGAGACGGAGTTTCTCTCTTGTTGCCCAGGCGGGAGTGCATTGCCACAATCTCGGCTCATCACACCCTCCACCTCCTGGGTTCAAACAATTCTCCTGCCTCAGCCTCCTGAGTAGCTGGGATTACAGGCATGCGCCACCACGCCTGGCTAATTTTTATTTTTAGTAGAGATGGGGTTTCTCCATATTGGTCAGCCTGGTCTCGAACTCCTGACCTCAGGTGATCTGCCCACCTTGGAAGTGTTGGGATTACGGGCCTGAGCCACTGCGCCTGGCCTGCAGATGGCCTTTTTAGGGAGAAGGCAACTTGGCTTTTGGAAGAGGGAACTGGATTTGGCTGGAGTCCTTTGAGAAGGTGAATATGCCATGCTGCTGAAGAAACAGTGAATGTCCCTCCTTTCCACTTTCAGAAAGCCCCTCTGATGGGGGTTCAGACGCAAAGGAGAGGCGTTGAGAGGCAGTAGCCTTGGAAAGATAGTCTTGTGGCTTTCAGAGTGTGCTTAAAGGAAGGACATTAGGATAATTGTTTTAAGGGCTCATCCCAACATTGAAAGGTAAACCATGAAGCCCTGGAGGAATGAGTGCTCAGAGGAGTCGTGTGTAACATTTTTATAATTGATCTAGCGGAAAGAAGAGGGCAGCTGGGTCTCTCGGTTTGCAGATGCTATTAGATGCTTCTGACCAGAGAACTGTTAAACCTGTCAGGATAAGCTGCCAGAAGATGTGGCAAACACAAGTGCTAGTTGAGTTTATTGTATCTGGAGAAAAGTAACTCAAGTTGTAAGTTGCTGATACCCAGTAAAACCCTGGGCTTTTTAAAGGAGGGCTTTCTCAAGAAAACCATAGGAGGGGCTGACTCCTGGATAATTTATTTTATTTTATATTTTATTTATTTTTGTTTTTTTGACACAGAGTCTCTCTGCATCACCCAGACTGGAGTGCAGTGGTGCAAGAGTGTTAGTGTCATAGGGGTTAGTTATAGGCGTTAGTGTTCTCTAACCCCTATAGAAAAGCCAAAGCAATTCTCCACCCAGAATATTAATAGAGGGCTAGTTGCTATTTCTCAAAATTTAACAGTTCCACCAATATGTGAGTTCCCATTCTGAGCAAGAAATGGAGTTAGACATGATTCAGGAAGAAAAATGCAAAGTGATAAGGGAATTAAGAAACCTGTGGTAGGAAAAAAAAACTGAAGAGGTGAAACCTCTTTAATCCAAAGGTGATACCTGAGGATCGTATGTAGTAACTTACTAAAACACAAAGGATAAACACAGAACCAGCAAAAACTATCAATCCTTTCTCTTTAAAAATTGTAGGCTGGGCACAGTGGCTCACACCTGTAATACCAGCACTTTGGGAGGCCAAGGTGGGAGGATCACCTGAGGTCAGGAGTTCGAGATGAGCCTGGCCAACATGGTGAAACACCGTCTCAAAAAAAAAAAAAAAAAGTATTAGGTGGTGGTGGGAAAAGGGGAGATGTTGGTCAAAGGGTACGAAGTTTTAGTTAGATTGAATAGGTTCTGGGGATTTAATATACATCTTGGTGACTATATTAATAATAATGTATTATATACTTGAGCATGCTGCACAGATCATCCCATCACCTAGGTATTAAGCCCAGCATCCATTACTATTCTTCTGGATGCTCTCCCTCCTTAGCTATTCTTCCTGA
The DNA here is from genome assembly GCF_009828535.3 of Hylobates moloch. Lineage (NCBI taxonomy): Eukaryota > Metazoa > Chordata > Mammalia > Primates > Hylobatidae > Hylobates > Hylobates moloch. The sequence continues at coordinate 18,041,812 of NW_026652276.1, forward strand.
TGCTCTCCCTCCTCCCACCCTCCACTCCCCATTGTTCCCCCTCCATGTGTCCATGTATTCTCATCATTCAGCTCCCACTTCTAAGTGAGAACATGCAGTACTTGGTTTTTTGTTTCTGCATTCATTTGCTGAGCATAATGGCTTCCAGCTCCATCTGTGTCCCTGCAAATGACATAATCTTATTCCTTTTTATGGCTGCATAGTATCCCGTATTGTGTATGTACCACATTTTCTTAGTCCAGTCTATCATTGATGGGCATTTAGGTTGATTCCATGTCTTTGCTATGGTGAATGGTGCTGCAATGAATGTACACAGACATATATCCTTATAATAGAATGATTTATATTCCTTTGGGTATATACCCAGTAATGGAGTTGCTTGGTCAAATGGTATTTCTGCCTGTAGGTCTTTGAGGGATTGCAACACTGTCTTCCACAATGTTTAAACTAATTTACACTCCCACCAACAGTGTAAAAGCATTCCTTTTTCTTCACAACCTCATCAGCGTCTGTTGGTTTTTGACTTTTTAGTAATGGCCATTCTGACTGGTGTGAGATGGTATCTCATTGTGGTTTTGATTTGCTTTTCTCTAATGATTAGTGATGCTGAGCTTTTTTTCCCATGTTTGTTGGCTACATGTATGTCTTCTTTTGACAAGTGTCTGTTCATGTCCTTTGCCCACTTTTTAATGGGTTTGTTTTTTTTTTTTCTAAATTTGTTCAAGTTCCTTATAGATGCTGGATATTAGACCTTTGTCAGATGACTAGATTGCAGAAATTTTCTCTCATTCTGTAGGATGTCTGTCTACTCTGATGACAGTTTCTTTTGCTCTGCAGAAACTTTAGTTTAAGTAGATCCCATTTGTCAATTTTTGCTTTTGTTGCAATTGCTTTTGGCATGTTTGTCATGAAATCTGCTCATGACTATGTCCTGAATGGTATTGCCTAGCTTTTCTTCTGTGGTTTCTATAGTTTTGGTTTTACATTTAAGTATTTAATCCATCTTGAGTTGATTTTTTATATGGTATAAGGAAGGAGCCCAGTTTCAATCTTCTGCATATGGCTAGTCAGTTCTCCTAGCACCATTTATCAAATAGGGAATCCTTTTAATAAATGGCTATTTTTATTTATTTAATAAAATAAGCAAAAAAATTGCTTATTTTTGTCAGGTTTGTTGAAGATCAGATGGTTGTAGGTGTGTGGTCTTATTTCTGAGTTTTCTATTCTGTTCCCTGGTCAACGTGTCTGTTCTTGTACCAGTACCATGCTGTTTTGGTTACTATAGCCTTGTAGCATAGTTTGAAGTAGTATAGTAGTCTCAAAGTAGTAGCCTTGTAGTATAGTTTGGGTAGCGTATGCCTCCAGCTTTGTTCTTTTTGCTTAGGATTGTCTTGGCTATTCAGGCTCTTTCCTGGTTCCATATGAATTTTAAAATAGTTTTTTCTAATTCTGTGAATAATGTCAATGGTAGTTTAGCGGGAATAGCATTGAATCTGTATATTGCTTTGTGCAATATGGTCGTTTTCAGATATTGATTCTTTCTGTCCATGAGAATGGAATGTTTTACCATTTGTTTGTGTCATCTCTGATTTGTTTGAGCAGTGGTTTTTGTTAGCTTATTCCTAGGTATTTTATTCCTTTTGTGGCAATTGTGAATGGGAATTGGTTCATGATTTGGCCCTTGGCTTGCCTGTTGTTGGTGTGTAAGAATGCTAGTGATTTTTGCACATTCATTTTGTATCCTGAAACTTTGCTGAAGTTGCTTATTAGCTTAAGATGCTTTTGGACTGAGATGATAAGATTTTCTAGATATAGGATCATGTTATCTGCAAACAGATAGTTTGACCTCCTCTCTTCCTATCTAAATACTTTTATTTCTTTTATTTCTTTCTCTTGCTTGATTGCCCTGGCCAGAACTTCCAATACTATGTGGAATAAGATTAGTGAGAGAGGGCATCCGTATCTTGTGCTGGTTTTCAAGAGGAATGCTTCCAGGTTTTGCCCATTCAGTATGATATTGGCTGTGGTTTTGTCACAAATGGCTCTTATTATTTTGAGGTATGTTCCTTCAATATCTAGTTTATTGAGAGTTTTTAACATGAAGGGATGTTGAATTTTATCGAAGGGCTTTTCTGCATCTAATGAGATGATCATGTGGTTTTTGCCTTCATTTCTGTTTATGTGATGAATCACATTTATTGATCTGTGTATGTTGAACCAACCTTGCATCCTGGGGATGAAGCCAACTTGATCATGGTGGATAAGCTTTTTGATGTGCTGCTGGATTTGGTTTGCCAGTATTTTGTTAAGGATTTTTGCATTGATGTTCATCAAGGATATTGTCCTGATGTTTTTGTTGTTGTTGTTGTTGTTGTTGTTGTATCTCTGCCAGGTTTTGATATCAGGATGATGCTGGCCTCATGAATGAGTTACGGAGAAGTCCCTAGCTTTTATTCTGTGGTTTCTATAGTTTTGGTTTTACATTTAAGTATTTAATCCATCTTGAGTTGATTTTTTATATGGTATAAGGAAGGAGCCCAGTTTCAATCTTCTGCATATGGCTAGTCAGTTCTCCCAGCACCATTTATTAAATAGGGAATCCTTTTGGAATGTTTTGGAATATTTTCAGTAGGAATGGTCCCAGCTCTTCTTTGTACCTCTGGTAGAATTCAGCTGTGACTCCATCTGATCCTGGGCTTTTCTTGGTTGGTAGGCTGTTTGTTACTGTCTCAACTTCACAACAAGTTATTGGTCTATTGTTCTATTCAGGGATCCAATTTCTTTCTTGTTCAATCTTGGGAGGGTGTATGTGTCCAGGAATCATCCATCTTTTCTAGCTTTTCTAGTTTGTGTGTATACTAGAAAATGTAGAAAAGATGGATAAATATCTTTTCTAGATCCATCTTTTCTAGATTTTCTAGTTTATATGTATAGAGGTGTTTTCGTATTCTCTGATGGTTAGTTGTATTTCTGTGGGGTCAGTGATGATATCCCTCTTATCATTTCTGATTGTGATTATTTGAATCTTGAAAGTAGATCTTAAATGTCACAACACACACACACACAGATTTTTAACTATGTGAGGTGATGGATATGCTAATTAGCTTGATTGTGGTAATCACTTTATAACGTGTATGTATAAAAATCACATTTTATACCATAAATATATACTATCTTTCAGGACATATATTAAAGTGTATTGCTCCACCTACAGGCCAGTAGACTAATGACATCCTTATTCTATGAACCTGCACAGGTTGAAAAAAAACATTAGGTAAAATCAAACGATTGCTGGGTGCAGTGGCTCACGCCTGTAATCTCAGCACTTTGGGAAGCTGAGGCAGGTGAATCACTTGAGGTCAGGAGTTTGAGACCAGCCTGGCTAACATGGCGAAACCCCATCTCTGCTAAAAATACAAAAAAATTAGCCAGGCATGGTGGCAGGTGCCTGTAATCCCAGCTACTCAGGAGGCTAAGGTAGGAGAATTGCTTGAACCTGGGAAGCAGAGGTTAAAGTGAGCTGAGATCATGCCACTGCACTCCAGCCTGGGCGACAGAGCAAGACTCTGTCTCAAAAAAAAAAAAAAAAAAAAAGACTGGAGGCAATTGCTTTTCTTTGTATTTTTAGTTTTTGCATGTGTCAAAATGTCATGTCTCTTTATTGATAATTTGGCTGGATGTAGACATCTTGTCTTTCATCATCTAGTATTGCAGGTTCTGGTTTCTGATCCATTGCATGTAAACTGTCTTCCTGGAATCTCAGGCTACTCTCTTTGTCGTGGTTCTTCTGAAGTTTTGTGTTGATGTGCTTCTAAAATTCATTGTGCTGCACACTTGATGAGCTTTTTAAAATCTGAAGTCTCATCTCCTTAGATCTTGAAAAAGTTTTGAATTCTTTCTTTGATATTTTCTTCCTCTCCATTATCTCTGCTTCATCTTTCTTGATATCATTACACCTTCTTGTTTGATTGCATTTGATTGCCTTTTTTTTTTTTTTTAAGATAGAGTCTTGTACTATCACCCAGGCTGGAGTGGAGTGGCATGATCTCGGCTCACTGCAACCTCTGCCTCCCGGGCTTAAGCGATCCTCCTACCTCAGCCTCCTGAGTAGCTGGGACCATAGGCATGTGCCACCATGCCTAGCTTTTTTTTTTTTTTTTTTGGGACAGGTTTTTGTCATGTTGACCCAGGCTGGCCTTGAACTCCTGGTCTCAAGTGATCCACCCACCTTGGCCTCCCAAAGTGCCAGGATTGTAGGCATGAGTCACCATACCCAGCACCCCCCCCATAGTTTTATATTTTCCATTAATTTCCCATCTATTAAAAATTATTTTTGAAGGATGGAATCTCACTGTATTTTCCAGGCTGGCCTTGAACTCCTGGGCTCAAGTGATCCTCCTGCTTCAGCCTCTGGAGTAGCTGGGACTACAAGCATTCCACTGTGCCCAGCTTACATCAATTTTTTTTGGGGGGGTCCAGTTTATTGGAGATTCCTTTGACTTTATTTTGGTTATCATAGTTTTTAACTTTTAAGAACTTTTTCTTATCTCTTTTTTAAAAAGGAAACTCTGTATTTGTTTCATTGACATAAGAACTTCATCTGTCAACCATCTCTGAGTATAGTGTATGTGTGTATAGCAATTTGTTCAGCTCTGTGATTTGTTACTGTATCCGGTGGTTGGTTTTTTTTCTATTTGTTCTTTTCTGTCTCTTTCTTGTCACAGGCTATTTTCAAATGCCTGGGACTCTTTTCCTCTACTCATTTTTAGAAGCAGGGTGCTTAAATACTGACAGGCAGTTCTGAGGGCATAGACAGGTTGACTGGAGGCTTCACTGTTAGTACCTAAAGGTCTTTTCTCTGTCATTTAGTGTCTTCAGGGAAGAATCATTCAGTCTCCTGAATTAAGAGATGGGTTTTTCTGTACAGCAAAGCTAGAGATGGCTTTTCAGGCTCTGAATTAGGTTTAGGATCCAGGAGGGTTGCAGGCTTCTGTAAATATCTCTCTTTTTTTTTTTTTTTTTTTTTTGAGACAGAGTCTTGCTCTGTCGCCCAGGCTGCAGTGCAGTGGCACAATCTTGGCTCACTGCAACCTCTGCCTCCCAGGTTCAAGCAATTCTCCTGCCTCAGCCTCCCAAGTAGCTGGGATTACAGGCATGCACCACCACGCCCAGCTAATTTTTGTATTTTTAGTAGAGTCAGGGTGTCACCATGTTGGCCAGACTGGTCTTGAATTCCTGACCTCAGGTGATCTGCCCGCCTCGATCTCCCAAAGTGCTGGGATTACAGGTGTGAGCCACTGCACCCGGCCAAATATCTGTTCTTAAGAGTGAAGATGATGTAAGTCCTCTGAGTGGTGGTGTAAGCCTTAAGTATATAAGAACTGTGTCAGTCCAGCCTGGCGCAGTGGCTCATGCCTGTAATCCCAGCACTTTGGGAGGCCCAGGTGGGTGGATTACTTGAGGTCAGGAGTTCGAGACCAGCCTGGCCAACATGGTGAAACCCTGTCTCTATTAAAAATACAAAAATGAGCCAGGCATGTCTATAATCCCAGCTACTCAGGAGGCTGAGGCACAGCATGAGGATCACTTGAACCTGGGCGAGCCAAGATCATACCACTGTGCTCCAGCCTGGGCGACAGAGTGAGACTCCATCCCGAAAAAAAGAACTATAGCATTTACATTGGAGCTTCTCAGATTAGGTAATACCCTGCTTTGTGTGAACAGTGTCAGCAGCCCCTGCTTGGGAGGTTACTGACTCTGGGGGCTGGAGCAAGCTGTTCTAAGAGGTTCTCCAACTGCATGGAGTTCCTAAATTTCTGTACCCTTGGATAAAGCAACTGGAACCTTATTGTATGGTGTAGTTTGTGTTTGTGTGTGTCGCATATGCATGTGCATTTTCACTTAGCTGTAGTCTCTAGAAATCTGCATGTGGCACAGGTCAGTTCACTCAATAGGGAGACTTTCAGCCGTTCACCCTGCTTTTAGAACTCTGCCTTATCCCTTGTCTTCTAGGGACATGGTGCCCCCAAGTGTTGCTCTCAGGCGTTCTCTGGGGAGCCATATCTGGTTTCTCTTTGGAATTCACCCTTTCAGTGACAACTTCCCCTATTTTGCTAAATCTTTCTTCTCATTTCTGTCTCTGTCTTCCAAAGTTTGGTTGAAGATTTCTGTCAACCTTCTTAGCTCAGGAACACCTTTCTCTCTTAAATGAAGACATATGGCTTTGTACACTCTGAAGGGTTAAGACCCAGGAGTGTCGCAGATGTCTACAAATATTTCTTCTTGTATTCGTCCGTTCTTGCATTGCTGTAAAGAAATACCCGAGACTGGGTAATTTATAAAGAAAACAGGTTTAATTGGCCCACGGTTCTGAAGGCTGTACAGAAAGCATAGTGGCTTCTGCTTCTGGGGAGGCCTCAGGAAACTTACAATCATGGTTGAAGGTGAAGGGGAAGCAGCACCTCACATGGCTGGAGCAGCAAGAAAAGAGAGGGGAGATTTGCCACACACTTTTAAACAACCAGATCTCACAATAACTCACCCACGGACTCTCATGAGAACAACATCAAGGAAATGGTGCTAACCCATTCATGAGAACTCCAGACCCTCATGATCCGGTCACCTCCCACTAGGCCCCATCTCCAACACTGGGGATTACAATTCGACATGAGTTTAGTGGGGACACAGATCCAAACCATATCACTTCTTTTTTTTTTTTTTTTTTTTTGACAGGGTCTCACTTTGCCACCCAGGCTGGAGGGCAGTGGCATGATCTCAGCTCACTGCAGCCTCCACCTCCTGGGTTCAAGTGATCCTCCTGCCTTAGTACCCCAAGTAGTTGGGACTACAAGTGTGCACCACCATGCCTGGCTAATTTTTGTATCTTTTGTAGAGATTATGGGGTTTCACCATGTTGCCCAGGCTGGTTTTGAACTCTTGAGCTCAAGCAATCTGCTCACCTTGGCCTCCCAAAGCGCTAGGATTACAGGTGTGAGCCACCACGGCTGGCCTTCTTCTTTTTTTTTTTAAATTTAATAACTTTTTTTGTAGAGACACACGGTCTCACTATGTTGCCCAGTCTAGTCTTGAATTCCTGGCCTCAAGCAATCTTCCTGTCTCAGCTTCCCAAAGTGCCAGGGTTACATGCAGGAGTCACCATCCCTGGATTGTTTTATTATGTTGATTACGATCTACTAAGTTTGTTTTATAACCCACTGGATCACACCTGTTGTAAAAACAATGCTCTAGTTAATGTGAATGAAACCTAAACTGTAGGTTTGCACTTTCTTGCCCTTTCACTTTCTTCAGTTTATTGCCAGAATGAAATGACATTGCTTTGAAATTAGAGAAAAATAGTTATTAGGGCTCCTCCATCTTAACAAGGCAACAATGTTCATTTTTTAATGATCCTTACCTATGATTGTTTTCGCTATGCATATGTAATTGTCATCTTAGTTGTGTAGCTAGGAGATACTTTGGTTACACAGTTCGTACATTTCTTAAGACTTAATTTTTTTAGAGCAGTGTTAAGTTCACAACAAAATTGAGTGGAAGGTATGAGATATCTCATATATCTCCTGCCCCAACACATGTGGAGTCTCTCCCATTATCAACGTCCCCTAACAGAGTGGTACACCTGCTGCAACTGATGAGCCTACACTGACTCCTCTCTGTAATTAATTTATTTTTTGTTTTGTAATTTCAACTATATTTTAGATTCAGGGAGTACAGGTGTGAGTTTGTTACATGTACAGTTCATTGTTAGTGTTGGACATTCTATCAGTTTGGACAAATTTATAATGACACGGATCCACCATTATAGTATTATACTATTTGCACTCCCCTAAAATCTTCTGTCCTTTACCTATTCATCCTTCCCCAACACACTGCCACAGCCACTGGCAGCCACACAGCCTGCAGTTCTTTTTGCCATTACTACAGGGTCACCTGAGTAGTGTGCCATCTCTTTGAGCTAAAGTGTTATTTATTGAAAGGACTTTGGCATTTACTTAGTATTAGAACTTCAGATAGAATGTTGACTGATTTTTATTGAACTCACTGATATTCTTTTTATTAAGCATTTTTTTCTAATTATAGAATCATACATACGAATTTTGGAAAATCCAGACAAGTACAAAGGAGAAAATAACATTTATAATTCCACTGTTGTAAGATAACCACTACAACAATTTAGTGTATTTCTTTCATGTAATCTTTTTTTGCAAGAATAGTTTTACATTTTTGCTATACTACACACACAATATAATCTTTTTATTTTTATTTTTTTTTTGAGATGGAGTTTTGGTCTTATTGCCCAGGCTGGAATGCAATGGTGTGATCTTGGCTCACTGCAGCCTCCACCTCCCGGTTCAAGCAATTCTACTGTCTCAGCCTCCCGAGTGGCTGGGATTACAGACGTCTGCCACCACGCCCAGCTAATTTTTTGTATTTTTAGTAGAGATGGAGTTTCGCCATGTTGGCCAGGCTGGTCTTGAACTCCTGACCTCAAGTGATCTGCCCACCTCGGCCTCCCAAAGTGCTGGCATTACAGGCGTGAGCCACTGCACCCGGCCATCTTTTTTAAACAACATTGTATCATAAGCATTCTTATTTCGTTGAAATTATTTAGTAAATATCATTTAAACTCTATTATTGGATATTTAGGCATTGTTAGTTTTATTGTTTTTGTATGCTAATATAAAGAACTGTAGTAAACATCTAATGCCTCAATATTTGTCTGCATTTTAGGGCACATTCTTAAGAAATATTTTATCTATTTTTAAATTATTATCATTATTTTTTGGCAGAGATGCAGTCTCCCTATGTTGCCCAAGCTGGTCTTGAACTCCTGGGCTCAAGTGATCTTCCCACCTCGGCCTCACAAAGTGTTGCGATTACAAGCCTGAGCCACCGCACCTGGTCAAAGACAGATTTTTAAAGCAGAATTACTGAAACCAAAGATATGGGCACTTATAGGACTCTTGACACTTACTACTGAGTCACTTTTCAGGAGAGTTGGAGGTCTGGGGGTGTGGTTTTTTTTAAAGATGAGAGAGACTTGGGTTATTCAGCATTTGCAGGCGAGGAGCCCCAGAAGAGGGGGCACAGCCTGGCAGTGTGGGAGTGACGATGCCGTGCTCTCAAAGAGGTAGGCCAGGGTTGAAAGCCAGGACGTGAGAAGCGTTGTTGCTCTCTGATGCAGGAAGAAAATACATCGTGTTGGGGAATAGGTGTGACAAGTCTGTGCACACAGGTATGCAGGTGTGAGAGGAGCCAAGGGAGTCCTCAGCACGGCTTTTATCCTCTCCTCAGAGTCAGGGAGTGAGGATGGAGACTGGGAGTATGGGGGCATGGTGGTGATATGAAATGACCCACGCGGGGGATCAAAGGGAAAGATGCTTGGAAATCCTTTGCATTGAGAGGTACGTGGAGGGTCTCCAAGTGCTACTGGAGATTCAGCCGAGCTTGGTCATCAGACCTTAACGGTGGCACCAATTTGCAAAGCCCTCTTTGATTTTTCTCAGGGGTGCCTGGAGACCTTCATCTAAAAGCAAAGATGAGAGTAGATGGGCTGATCGGGTTTGGGAATTTGCAGAGTGGCTGTAGAGGTGGGAAAAAGGGCTGAGGAAGTAAGGATCACAGCAGTGGCGTTAAGTGATGTGTCATCATCTGGGCCACCGGAGGAGGGCCTGTCAGGTTGATTGAACCTGTGTTAGAGCATAGATTGCTGTAAATAAGGTGGTAATAGCCCCTAAACATACTGTAACAGGCTTCACAACCGTGGGCCAATCACAGCCTGAGTATTTGTCTGAGCAGCTCAGTTCCTGAGATACGAGCTAGTCCCGAAAGGCTAGTGTTTGGAATGTGACAATGCTGGGGACAGGTGAGGGTCCTGGATGTCTCTCTTCTTGGAAGCTGGCTGTGGGTCCTTTTCATGGATCCAGGTCAAGAGCAGGAAGATGTGAACCAAAGCTGCTACTGGAAGCCTTCAGGGTTCCTCTTCACCTAGAAGGAAGATGCCGACACCGGCCAGGGCGCAGACTCAGCAGACTGGTGCCGCTCGGCTTTGTGCTGCCCTCAGAGGACTAACAGTGTCCCCAGAACATGCTTCAGAAAGAGATTAGAAAACGCCCAGAGAAGTTTGTGTTCTGAGTCTAAATGAGAATTTGGGACTGTGCCCAATTAGATCAAGGACTGCTCTAGTAGGCACTCTGAGGACAAAGAAAGCTGGAATCACCTGATGTCTTTGGGTTTGAAGGATAATCTGTTAACAAGTGAGACCTCTCAAAATGGCGGCTGACAGAAGTTGCCCCTTTGGAGGTGGGGAAGGAGGTCTTGGTGGAACCAGGTGCCCACCTGGTGCCAAGCATTTGGGCCAAGTGTACGAAGTCACCACGCCTCATTGGATGTTACAGCTGTTGCCGAAGTTGGTGTCTCTTGGGAGAGTCCCTCCATTGTTCCTTTTGTCCCAACAATATTATTGAAAGGGAATGCTAGAGTGTTGTTTTCTGAAGTCAGATGAACTTGTTTATGACATCAACTTGCATTTAAGTTGGCTCTTGGCAAATATTGAAAAAGTCTTCCCATGCCTTTTTTTTCTACTCTCAAGCGAATACTAATCAAAAATGGTATTTTTTAAATTAACCTCTTGAAGAGTATTATTCAAATGTGCCCTGAATGACTAAACTGATAAATTGGATAAAATTAATTGCTGGAGGTGATGAACTCTCGTGAATCATTACAATTCATTCTGCCAGTTTGTTCCAGCTACCTCATTAAATCTGGAGAGGTGACAGACATGACAATACAAGCCCAGTTCTCAAGCAGAGCAGAACGTGAGGGGGCTAAATCTTCCAACACTGCCTCATGCAATGCAATTATTGGATAAGCTTGAATCTATTTGTTGCTGTTTTTGAGTTTGGAATGCATATTTGCATTTCATATGGGCTTAATGGATGTATTCTTTTCCTGATCATCTTTTCTCGTTGAATTTGTTGTTAGAATGAAACATTGCTCTTTGTTTGTTGTTCTGCATTGTTGATTCTTGTTTAAGAAGGCACGCACCTGATCCTGAGGTAAGTTTGCCCTACAGACCAACTAGAAAAGCATCCACTATTAATCCCAGCAATAGTTACGCCTCTCAATAGAACTTCCAACGTTGATCTAGGTGCCCTCGATTAAAAGTAACGTTTAGTCTATGGAGAATTCCCAGAGGATGCTCAACAATAATGATTATGAGATCTGAAAATGGAACCAATAAAGAGAAGACATAAAACCGGGTTTATTTTGTCTGGAAGGAAAAGGCTAAAAGAAGACTTAAAGGCGGCCAGGCACAGTGGCTCACACCTGTAATCCTAGCACTTTTGGGAGGCTGAGGTGGGCCAATCACGTGAGGTCAGGAGTTCAAGACCAGCCTGGCCAACATAGTGAAACCCCGTCTCTACTAAAAATACAAAAATTAGCCGGGTGTGGTGATGGACACCTGTAATCCCAGCTACTCTGGGGGGCTGAGGCAGGAGAATCACTTGAGCCTGGGAAGCGGAGGTTGCAGTGAGCCAAGATCATGCTACTACCCTTCAGCCTGGGTGGCAGAGTGAGACTCTGTCTCAAAAAAAAAAAAAAAAAAAAAGACTTAAAGGCTGTCTCCAAATCAGTGAAGTTAGTTATTCTTCCAAAGATACTTGATACATTCTCTTTTTATATAATCTATGGATAAAATCAGGGAAATCTGGTTTAAATTATAACAAGAGATTTAGGTTAGATGGAAGAAGAAAAATTTCTAGCAGGAAATGCAAGAGAACACCAGGCAAATGTGTGGACTTCATTTTCCCAGTAAAAATGGAACCGTTCACTAGGCATTGGATGGAATAATCTTACGCACCGTGATGATGCAATGCTGAGCCTTATTCTTTGTGATCCTATAACCATTCTATTTTATGCTCGTAGAGTGTCAGTCACTTTTATGATCTCTTCTTGGAAGCAAAAATACCCTTCTCAATACAATTCTCAGAAGGTAGTGTTTGATTATTGATTTTATTATTATTATTATTTAGTATTATTTTAAATAGATATGGGGTCTTGCTGTGTTTCCCAGGCTACTCTCAAACTCCTGGGCTCAAGCAATCCTCCTTCCTCAGCCTTCCAAAGTGCCAGGATTACAGGCATGAGCCACCACACCTGGCCAAGATTATTGAATTGTTTATACCTGTGTTATAGTGACACAGATACTAAAAAAAAAAAAAAAAAAAAATGCTATGTTAAAATTCCAGACCGAAGGTGATTTTTTTTAAAGCTGCTGATGAGGAGGGTTCTTAAATTGGTTTCTCATCACCTGTGATGTCTTCGGCCTCGTGTCATTATTATAACGGATGTTTCTTTTCTAAGAAGATTACCTATTCACTATTCACAATAGAAAGTGAATAGAAAGACATGGAATCAACCTCCATGCCCATCAATGGTGGAATGGATAAAGAAAACATGGTAATATACATATATACCATGGAATACTACACAGCATAAAAAAGAACCAAATATGTCCTCTGCAGCAACATGGATGCAGCTGGAGGCCATTATCCTAAGGGAATTAACACAGGAACAGAAAATAAAATATTGCATGTTCTCACAAGAGGGGTCTAAACACTAGATACTTATGAACATAAAGATGGCAGCAATACACACTGGGGACTACTAGAAGGGGAAGAAAGGGAGTGGGGCAAGGGCTGAGAAACTAACTTAAGTACTATACTCAGTGCCTGATTGACAGGTTCAGTTGTACCCGAAACCTCAGCATCATGCAATATACCCATGTAACAAAAGCACACATATACTCCCTGCATCTAACACAGAAATTGAAATTATTAAAAAAGTAATTTGTAGTTACCAGAAAAACAAAAAAGATGAACTATTAAGAACCTCAAGCTGGGCATGGTGGTTCATGCCTGTAATCACAACACTCTGTGAGATGGAGGTGGGAGGATCGCTTGAGCCTAGGAGTTCGAGACCAGTCTGGGCAACATAGGGAGACCTTGTTTCTACAACAAAATTTAAAAAGTGTTAGCTGGGCATGGTGGCACACACCTGTAGTCCCAGAACTTTGGGAGGCCAAGGCGTGGGGAATCACTTGAGCCTGGGAGGTTGAGGCTGCAGTGAGCTATGATTATGCCACTGCCCTCCAAAAGAAGACCTCATATTCTGTAGGCTTGAGTTTGAGACCAGTCTGGGTAACATAGGGAGGCCTCGTCTCTACGAAAACAGACACACACACACACACGCGCGCGCGCACACACACACACACAATATATATATATATATATACCAGGCATGGAGGTGCACACCTGTGGTTCCAGCTACTGGGGAGGCTGAGGTGGGAAGATCGCCTGAGTCTGGGAGGTTGAAGCTGCTGTACTCCGATTTGAAGACCTCAGATTCTGTAGGCTGGGGCCAGGGGGTGGTGGTGGGGCAGCTGGGGGAGGTGGTTAGGGGAAGATCTGAGTACAAAGCACGGTTTCATTTGACCCCCAGATATCGCCACCTAGTGGGTTGTAATGATTTATGTCGTGGCATTTAGGCCTCAGCCTTTTCAACAGAGTTGAATCTTTTTGTTTTTTTTTTGAGATGGAGTTTCACTCTTGTTGCCCAAGCTGGAGTGCAATGGTGTGATCTTGGCTCACTGCAACCTCTGCCTCCTGGATTCAAGCGATTCTCCTGCCTCAGCCTCCCGAGTAGCTGGGACTACAAGCGTGTGCCACCACACCTGGCTAATTTTGTATTTTTAGTAGAGACAGGGTTTCTCCATATTGGTCAGGCTGGTCTTGAACTCCTGACCTCAGGTGATCCACCCACCTCGGCCTCCCAAAGTGCTGGGATTACAGGCATGAGCCACTGCACCTGGCCTAAAGTTGAATCTTTTATCTGTAAAACGTTTTCTTAGAATCTAATAATTTTTTGTTCCCAGTATATATAATTTCCTTTATGACACAACTGAAACAATGCACTTTATTTTTTAAAAACAAAACAAAACTGTTAACAAAATAAATTATGATTCTAAACCTGATCTTCTGATACCGTGGATTGAGAAAACTTAATTCTCATAAAATAAATACTAGGCCATCTGACAATTCCCCAAAATTAAATATACCATACCTTCAAGGTTTTTAAAAATTTCTTGTTAAAAAAAATTCTAATAGAGCCTTAAAAATTTAGAGATGGGGTCTCACTATGTTGCCCAGGCTTGTCTCAAACCCTTGGGCTCAAGTGATTATCCCGCCTTGGCCTCCCAAAGTGCTGGGATTACAGGTGTGAGCCACCAAGTACTGTACCTTCCAAGGTTTTGAAGTAAATTTCCAGATGTTCTAATGTCTTCTGCTTATTTAAACCTTTTAAAATTCATTACCATCACTTCAAATACACATTTCAGAACTTATTTGAAAATACAATCAGGTTGTTTCCTAGTGTAGCCAATATACTGTCTAAATTGTTAAGAGTCTATGGTGATGCCAAAGACAATCATAACTTGAGATGGTTGATTCTAAAGCTCTCAGCCAAGTAACGTGCAAAATGGAGAAAAGAGCTTACATTTAAGACTGGATGTCATGGCTTATGCCGGCAATCCCAGCATTTTGGGAGGCTTTGAGGTAGGCGGATCACCTGAGACCAGGAGTTCTAGACCAGCCTGTCCAACATGGTGAAACCCTGTCTTTACTAAAAACAAAAAAATTAGCTGAGCATGGTGGCGTGCATGTGTAATCTCAGCTACTTGGGAGGCTGAAGCATGAAAATCGTTTGAACCTGGGAGGGGGAGGTTGCAGTGAGCCGAGATCATGCCACTGCACTGTAGCCTCAGTGAGAAAGCAAGACTCTGTCTCCAAAAACAAAAACAAAAACAAAAAAAGCTTACGTTTAAGACAGCTTCTTACTTTCTCTTTCCCCTTGCTTCAGCCTCACTTCCTTTCCTTCTCCCCTTTATTTCTATATTATCATTATGTTTCTATAGTTAAATATGGTGCTGGAATAAAACTTTTAAAGTAAATCCTTCTGTTGTTCTGAACACTTTTTTTTTTGTCTTGTAAAGGAAGAAATTCATGTTTTAAAAACAGAAGTACTACTACTTTCTTGATGTATTTTTCCCTATGTGTGTTTATAACACTTAAAAAGAATTAAAATAAAGCCAGGTGTGGTGGCTCATGCCTGTAATCCCAGCACTTTAGGAGGCTGAGGTGGGGCCATTACCTGAGGTCAGGAGTTCGAGAGCAGCCTGGCCAACATGGTGAAACCCCATCTCTACTAAAAATATAAGAATTAGCCGGGCATGGAAGTGGGCACCTGTAATTCCAGCTACTTGGGAGGCTGTTGCATGAGAATCGCTTGAACCCAGGAGGTGGAGGTTGCAGTGAGCTGAGACCGCACCACTGTACTCCAGCCTGGGCAGCAGAGCGAGACTCCTTCCCAAAAAAAAAAAAAAAAAAAAAGAAAGAATTAAAATAAAAAACTTACTTTTCTCCTATAATAAAACTAAGCTATGTTTGTGATATACACATTTCTTTTTTCTCTGATGGGTTAAATATAATTTGTCAGATGAGATAGTTTTCATGCTGGTAAGTATTTTTTCATCTGTTCAGAATTATCCTTCTATGTAAATCCATCTTTGAATTTCAGTGTCTTTGCAGAACGGCAGAATGACTTGGTTGATCGGGTTCTATTTTTTGTGTCCTTTGTTTGTTCTAGATACATTTCATATTGCTCTTCAGCCGACAAGGGAAATTACGGCTACAGAAATGGTACATCACTCTCCCTGACAAAGAAAGGAAAAAGATCACCCGGGAAGTTGTTCAGATTATTCTCTCCCGTGGTCACAGGACAAGCAGTTTTGTTGACTGGAAGGAGCTAAAACTTGTTTATAAAAGGTGTGAGTAACTTTTTGAGAGCTCAGTTTCTCAGTCTTGCTTTGGTTTGTTCTAATCCTGAACATTTTAGATTGCTATACCAATTCCATCATTTACTGAAATCTTTGAAGGCTGGGGCTCAGATATTTGTACCAATAGACTAACTAGAAAAGAATTCTCATCTTATTGAAAGAAATTCTAGGTGCCAGGATGGATTCTAGGTAAATAAACTATACCTTGATAGTGCACGCATGTATTCAAGAAAAGTGGTATGAACACCTGTTGCATTCCTGGCATTGTTCTTTTCTAATTTGTTGGAGGCAGAATCTTGCTCTGTCACCCAGGCTGGAGCGCAATGGCGTGATCTTGGCTCACTGCAACTTCCACCTCCTGGATTCAAGCAATTCTCTTGCCTCAGCCTCCTGAGTAGCTGGGATTGCAGGCATCTACCACTATGCCTGACTAATTTTTATATTTTAAGAGAGATGGGGTTTCACCATGTTGGCCAGGCTGGTCTCAAACTCCTGTGCTCAGGTGATCCACCTGCCTCGGCTCCCAAAGTGCTGGGATTACAGGCGTGAGCCATCACATCCGGCCATTCCTGGCATTGTTCTAATGGCTGTGATACATCATTGAACAAGACAGATGACATTCCTGCTCTCACGTAGTATACATATTTATTAAGTAACCAAATACAATATTTCCACTTAGTAACAAGTGCTTTGGAAAAAATGGAGGTTAGTATGACAGAGAGATGGGGATGTGTTCAGTGGGGCAGCTCTTATTATGCCTGTTACTTGAATTTGTAGTGAGTACATTGAGGACACGAAGAGTTTAAGTAGTCAGTTCCCAGTCACAGTAATTGAGTGTTAATTGGTAGAGCCAGGATTCAAATCTAGATCTTTTTGGCTTTAAAGCCTGTATATTGTTTTTACCATACCTGCTTGCCATGGCAAGACCATACTAGAAAGGACCCTCAATTTATAGATGAGATAACTAAGCCTGAGAGGTAACATAATTTTGCCCTTGGAGACCCAGGTAATCGATGCCTAAGCCAGGAACAGAACACAGCTGACTTGACCCTGCATCCAACACCCTACTGCAACTTCGAAAGGAGTTATGCTCCTTAGATATGGTCTTGCAAAGGGTGTTTATAAAGCTCGTTGGGAAAAACGGAGGTAACGTTCACAGATTGATATTCAATGGAGTAAATTACCAGCAAGTGCCTGCAAAGCTCCTTCTGCTGGGCCCAAGGTTGGAATTTGACAAATTGAGGAGGGAGGCTCACACAGAATGACTGAAGCCCATTGTGAAGTGGGAGAGTGGGGAGCGTGGGCTCCTGACAGCAGTGGTCAGGGCTTTCTATTTTACAAAAAACAATTGACAAGCTGGAGAGGGGTGTGAACACACCCTGATCACCAGGGGCGAAAGGATACTGTTATTCTGACAATAGCTCTTCAAGGTAAAATTTTGTTGAGAGCCTTTCATGCGTAATTAACGGAAGTAATCCAACCCCCACAGAATTTTCATATATTCTGATTTATATTTCAGGAGGCTATTGGGGGTGATGAATAATGATTTCATTCTTGGGTGAGGAGAGGCTCGGCGAGGGAGGAGGTGACTTTGCATATTCACGGGAAAAACTGTTTCCAGGTTGCTTAATGTATTGTCATATTTTGCTTTTGTTATTTTTCATTTCAAGGTATGCTAGTTTATATTTTTGCTGTGCAATAGAAAATCAGGACAATGAGCTCTTGACGCTAGAAATTGTGCATCGTTACGTGGAGCTGCTGGACAAATATTTTGGAAATGTAAGTGTTGTCCTTGTCGGTTAGGGTTAGCTACAGTCCCCATCTCAGCTCTTACTTCAGTTCTATCTCTAATCACATCCCTTCTCCCTGTCACATCTAAAATATGAATTGAACTTGAACCGAAGATTACCTTAGTCCCCCTAAGATTAGAATACAAGACTTTTCTCCCAACCTGTAATTCTTAGTAAATGAAAGACCCCAAGCTTTCCTTTTTTCTTTTTCAATAGAGACAGGGTCCCGCTATGTTGCCCAGGTTGGTCTTGAACTCTTGGCCTCAAGCAATTTTCCCACCTCAGCTTCCCGAAGAGCTTGGATTATAGGCATGAGCTACCACGCCCGGCCACCCAAACCTTTCAAGAAGTGGATGTGTCTTTATCTTCATACCACAAATACACCAGAGACCTTATTTCAGTGAACCACCATTTAACTGTGAAGCATTTCTTGATATTCTGTTCTTTATTCTTCATTGGCTTTGTCGTCTCTTCTGTTTTGACTTTTTATCCTTTCTCTGGCTTTTTTTCTAAGCTGTAAGTATTCTTAATTATTTATGCATAAGAAAAATAGCAACAAACAAAAAACCCAAATCCTTTTCCTTCACATTGCTGTTCAATAATCTTTTCGCATTTTCTGCCAAGTGATATACTATACTAGGTGCTCCAGTCCTCAGAACTCATTCACTCGGCAGTGCTTACAGCATGGATCCATCTTTACTCTGCAAGGAAATCAGCAAGTTACCATTGAACCCTCCTGCGGGTTGACACCAGTGATTCCTCTTGAGTCTTCACCTGCTTTCACCTGCTTCTCACTGCAGCGCTGGACCCTTGCTCACCATGACGCTTTCTTTAAATTTGCCCTTTTTGATTTTGCCATGACATTGATTTCTGCTGACTCTTGTCCTGTTATTTCTGAAGGCGCCTCCTTGGTTTCTTCCACTCAGCTCCCTTCCTCCGCCCATCCCTAAATGCCCTCATCTCTTCCTAACTCTGTGTGTACTGACTCTCTGTCCTGGAAATCCCTTACTAAGCGACTTTCCTTCCCCTTGTTGGTGACAGTCTTCGCTGGGCTTCTCATGGTCCAGAACCAAACTCATCTACTGAAAATCTGTTCCATCTTGTGATTGGAATTTGTCATGTTCCAGGATCCTTCAGTGCAAAAGGACGCTGCTTCTTTTGTCTTTTTCTATGCTTTACCAGAATCTGCCTCTGTCTGTTCAAATTGGGCTGACATTCATTTCCTTCTTTCCACTCTCACTAATATAGGTTCACTTGGGATTTCAATTTTGCTTTTCTCTTAAACATCCTACCTGGCTTTTTATGCCTCTGAGCTTTTCTCTGTTCGCCCTCTTGCCTTATTAGTTACCATCTTCCTTAAAAAACCCAGATATAGGTGTGGCATTCCTTCACAGCCACTTTCCATCACATACAATAAATAAAATCAAACCCCCTAGCCTGTTGTTTAACCTTTCAAAGCATGGATCCCTGACCACTCCTCCATCCTTGTTGCACTTCCCTTATTTATTTATTTATTTATTTATTTATTTATTTATTTATTTATTTAGACAGAGTTTTGCTGTTGTTGCCCAGGCTGGAGTGCAATGGCATGATCTCTGCTCACTGCAACCTCTGCCTCCCAAGTTCAAGCGATCCTCCTGCCTCAGCCTCCTGAGTAGCTAGGATTACAGGCCCCTGCCACCATGCCCAGCTCATTTTTATATTTTCATTAGAGATGGGGTTTCACCATGTTGGCCAGGCTAGTCTTGAACTCCTGACCTCGGGTGATCTGCCTGCCTTGGCTTCCCGATGTGCTGGGATTACAGGCGTGAGCCACCACCTCTAGCCTACATTTCCCTTTTTATATACCTGACAGTTCTCCAGCAATGAGGAATGAACTAGGAGTGTCCCTAACTGGCACCCGATTTGCTTGACCACCAAATTGCAATTCTCTTGAGACCATGCTTTGTGACTCATTTTATCCCCTCACCGCTTAATTGTAACAGCTGTGGGCCAGATTTGATAGCAAATGTTCCAAAACATTTAATCCAGTTAACAGTCTCAAGAAATAAATCACTGGATTTGGAAACTGTTTTCTTCTCATAATACCCTCTTCCCTATTCCCTTACTCACTGAAGATTTTTGTCAAGTGTTGGGATAATTTACTTCCAGAAGAGTTTTTTTGTTATTCTCTTTAATGAATGAGCAGTATTTGTAATATTGAACAAATTTTATCAGATTTGTTGCAACACTTTTCATAAGGATGAACACTGGAAAGATTTCTAAAAGAATTTTTCCTCCCTCCCTTTTTTCCCCCTTGTAAATGATATTGTAAGAACTCAAATGTTGCTTCAGGGATTTCAGGTTGTTGGTCAGTATATAATGGTAATAAGACAACTAGACCATCTTTTCTTTCTCGTCTTGGTATACCAAGTTTATTTTCATTTTTTAAAGGAGAAATTTGCAAATGTATAATAACATGTTTTCAAACATATTATTTAATTTAATACTATTATTCAAATGAATTCTCACATTTTTGTACTTTCCTTTGAAATAAACTACAGACTTGGCCTTTTGCAAGAGCCTGAAGAAGTTTCCCTGAGGTCTGGGCATTCCCATAACCTGCCTTCTCTTTCTCATTTCCAAACTCTGGCTTGACCTGTTGCATTTTCCTAGATTAAACCAACTGTGATAACGTGAATTGGGGCTGAATTTTGATCTCAATCTATCTGACCAAATTTCAGCCAGATATCTCAGGGCATTCTGCTTCTCAAGAGAACTTGAGTGACCTTCACCAATGCTAAACCCACTTAAAGTACAAAGAGAGTCAGAATGAATTCCCATTTCTCTAACATTAATTTTCCATTCTATTTTGGTATACTTTTGTAAGCTCTGTCTTTGTCATGTACCAAAATTTAATTTATTAAAAAATTCAATGAATCTTTCATTAAGCTAAGAGCAGCTAAGAGCAATTCAAGGCCATATGCCCAGTAGAAGTTCAGTTCTTGTTAATTAACAGTGATGAGCAAAGACTTCCAGTACTGATTCTCATTGACATAATTTCAGCAATAAAATATTTCTCTTTGGTTTTCTTTTCCTCCCATATTAATACTAAAGCTTTCCTTGAATTCTGCCCTTATATAATGTTATCTAGGGGAAAACTTGGTATTGAGCTTCTCTTATAACACTGGAAAATATTATCTGCTGAAGACAGATGGATCAAAATCTCTGGCTACTAATTTAAGTTATGTATTTTTTTAGCACTTTTCAATTCCAAGGAGATTTACAAGGATTAGCTAGTTAATCTTCCAATCTTCAGTAAGTAGCATTAACCCCAATTTATAGAGGCTCAGAGGAAATGCCTCAAAGTCTCATGCCAGATAAGAGTCTGAGGATTTAGATACCTGCCATATTTCTGCATTACAGACTATAGTGTGAATTTTTACTGGTGCCTCAGTGTGTGAGGATGTTGATGTCCCAGAGAGCTTTTGAACTTGATGTAGGGAGTTTTTTGTTTGTTTTTTGCTGTCAGGGGAAGAGCACTATGAGTCCCCGGATGCTGGTGTAGGCTCACTCACTCACCAATTCAAGGATTTGGGGCCTGTCATGTATCTCTGTTTTGCAGATGAGAAAAATGACCCTCAAAAAGGTTAAGAGAAGTGTTTACTTTGCTGACCTTATAGGGCTGCTGGGAGGGGCAAAGAGATGGTGTGATAGCAATACTTAATAAACTATTCATTTCTATATAGTTGTACATTACATTATTCTTGTTTTATTTTATTTATTTATTTATTTATTTTTGAGATGGAGTCTCGCTCTTGTTGCCCAGGCTGGAGTGCAGTGGCGCGGTCTCGGCTCACTGCAACTTCTGCCTCCTGGGTTCAAGCGATTCTCCTGCCTCAGCCTCCCTAGTAGCTGGGATTACAGGCACGTGCCACCACACCTGGCTAATTTTTGTATTTTTAGTAGAGATGGGGTTTTCCCATGTTGGCCAGGCTGGTCTCAAACTCCTGGCCTCAGGTGATCCACCCACCTCGGCCTCCCAAAGTGCTGGGATTACAGGCGTGAGCCACTGCGCCCGGCCTGTTCTTATTTTATATTTAGCTTTATGGTACTTATATAGTTTACTATTATTTGAAGCATTTGCTGCATGTAACTTGAAACTTTTTGTATTTACTTTAGAGCATAATTTAATAAGTACATGTGCTTCTTAGATTCTGTCCAAAAGGATTCGGTTGGTGAAATGCCAGAAATAATCTCACTGCACCATGAATTCTGCTGTAAGAAAAGAACCTCAAGCCAAATTACAGTAGAGCACAAGGCTAGGACATTGAAGATAAAGTTAAATGATAGTTTCTATCTTTTTAAAGCTTTATTCAGAATCTAGATACACGAGAAAATAAAGAGGCTCATGTGTTTATTAACATGGTGAGGGAGGAAGAAGCCAGGGGTATTTGCATAATTAGAAGGACTGTAGTCACTTGAGCATCAAGGATATATTTTTGTTGTATTGGGACAACCTCAAGGTGGAATTTATTATTTTATTTTATTTTGTTTCTTTTTCCTGAGACAGAGTCTTACTCTGTTGCCC
Source organism: Hylobates moloch (assembly GCF_009828535.3). NCBI lineage: Eukaryota > Metazoa > Chordata > Mammalia > Primates > Hylobatidae > Hylobates > Hylobates moloch. The sequence goes on from NW_026652276.1 coordinate 18,064,085, forward strand.
AGGTTGGGGTGCAGTGGCGCAATCTTGGCTCACTGCAACCTCTGCTTCCTAGGTTCAAGCGATTCTCCTGCCTCAGCCTCCCGAGTGGCTGGGATTACAGGCATGTGCCACCATGCCTGGCTAATTTTTTGTATGTTTAGTAGAGACAGGGTCTCACCATGTTGCCCAGTCTGGTCTCGAACTCTTGACCTCAAATGATCAGCCTGCCTCAGCCCCCCCAAAGTGCTGGGATTACAGGCATGAGTAATTAGGCAGTAGCTTCAGAAACCTGAATTGGGACTGGGAATGGTGGCTCATGCCTGTAATCCCAGCACTTTGGGAGGCCAAGGTGGGGGGGATCACCTAAGGTCAGGAGTTCAAGACCAGCCTGGCCAACATGGTGAAACCCTGTCTCTACTAAAAATAAAAACAAGAAAATTAGCCAAGCATGGTGGCATATGCCTGTAATCGCAGCTACTCGGGCGGCTGAGGTGGAAGTATAGTTTGAACCCAGGAGGCAGGAGTTGCAGCAAGCTGAGATGACTCCACTGCACTCCAGCCTGGGTGATGGAGTAAGACTGTCTCCAAAAAAAAAAAAAAAATGAGCTTGTCTAAGGGTCTTCCTGGATATTTTCTTTCATTCTCAGATGGCAGTAGACTCAAATAATAACTATAGGGTAGCACTTTTGAGTTGCTGTATGTGAAATAGTTGCTCAGTTGTAACATTCTCTATAATGCCTATGGAACTTGCATATTCATTTCTCTTCAGAGCTAAAGATAGTAACTGTATATCAAGGTGTGTGTGTGTGTGTGTGTGTGTGTGTGTGTGTGTGTATTGTCTCTCTAACTCTGCATACCACCTTACCTTACCCTTATCCCTTGAAACTAGTACAGTAAATTAATTGCCCCATGGCTGCTGGAGGACCCAGACCTGGGGACGCGTCAAAGTGGGGTATAAAAAGTTCCTAGAGAATTTTCATTAGTATCTGTCAGGTTCACTTTGCAGGATTTTAATTGCTGGTTTCTCCTAATGAGGCTCCTGTCTGTCTTGGATTCCTGGTCTACGCCTGCCTTGAACTCCGAGGTTCCTCAGCTTGCTACTAGAACTCCTGACTTCTGCCTTTTCTGACCTCTGGTAACTGCTTCCTTCTCATACCTTCTTTCATGTACATGGATGTCTAATCTATTGTGATTTCTTTTTGTTTCTTTCTATTGTTTAAAACTGCAAAAATGATGCATATTTTTACATATCCCTTTAAACATGTACGGTTTTTAAAAATGGGATTGCATTCTGCATATTATTCTACAACTTTCTTTTTTTTCCCCTTACAAGTCTATCTTAGAGCTCTTGCTGTATTTGTGCATGTAAATCTACCTTATTCTTTTCAGCTTCGACATAGAAAATGCTTGCAACATATACAACAGCAGGGAAAGGAGACAGTGTCTGTGACACCGAATCATTCAAATTTCTAAGACAAATATTGCAATAGAAAAAAAGTCTTTAAGAAGTAATTTGTAGACAAAGCAAGAAATGGAAAGGGCCAGTGCATATCTAATAAGATGTACAGTCTCACTAATAAGCAGGGAAATGCAAATTTAATTAATGTTCATCTGAAAATTTAGAGACTATCCATTGCTGGAGATGGCATAAATAGGTAATCACTCCTACTGTTAGTGAAACTTTTAAGTTTTATAGACTACTTTGGAGGAGCACATTTTAGTATTTATCAATTTTAAGTAAACAAATCCTTTGACCGAACAATTTCCCAAGGAATTTATTCCTACGCTATACTCAAATTAGCGTACAATACACAACAAAAATTGTGGCAGCATCATTTAGAATAAAAACTGGAAACAGCCCAAAGTCTGCCCATATCCATAAAGGAACTGCTTAAATAAACTATGCTATATCCCCAGTATGCCATGGTAATTCTGTATAGAAGTTGGATTCATTTGGATCTGTCAACTTAAACCATGTTCCTTGTGGAGTTTGCTAGTTTATTGACCTAACTTGTAAATATATGGAGGAATTTGCTAAAATATTGACATCTATTTCATGCAAAGTTATAGCATTCAGTACAACCATAGAATTGTATCAGGGATGCCATTAGTCTCTAGCATATTAGAAACAAGGCCTGTATTTATTTATTTTTATTTTTTGAGAAGGAGTCTTGCTCTGTCACCCAGGCTGGAGTGCAGTGGCATGATCTTGGCTCACTGCAACCTCTGCCTCCTGGGTTCAAGTGATTCTTCTGCCTCAGCCTCCTGAGTAGCTGGGATTACAGTCGAGCACCACCATGCCTGGCTAATTTTTATATTTTTAGTAAAGACAAGGTTTCACCATGTTGGCCAGGCTGGTCTTGAACTCTTGACCTCAAGTGATCTGCCTGCCTCAGCCTCCCAAAGTGCTGGGATTACAGGCATGAGCCACCATGCCCAGACAAGGCCTCTACTTAAACTTGCTCATTCATTTATCTTACAAGCATTTTTTGTGTCTAACAATGTGCCAGAAACCAGGGATATAAAGATGATGAAGACAAAGTTTCTGCCCTGAACTCACAGTACAGGGGAGTGATTAGTAATCAATAAGCGTAAACTAGTGCACAGAAGATGTAGGTGAGAACCCACAGGAAGTGATGTGAAATCTGAATGGGGAAAAGGGGATGTGGGGAATCGCCATGTGCCTGACTTTTGAATTTGGCCTTGAAAAAATGAGCTTGGTTTTGCCAGCAGGAGAATAAAGAAAAGGACATTTGGGGACACAATCCAAGAATTGTTGGAATGTGCAGAAGGCAAAGGCACAAAAAAGCACCGTGACATTGTGAGTTTGTGGCATGCATGTCAGATGCATGGATGAGCACTGGCACAGGAAATCAGACAGCAGGGCCCAGGCTGGTAAAGATTCCTATATGCCTTTGTCCTGAAGACCTTGCACAGGAGAGGCACAAGATCAGCATTTTAGCAAAGCATTCGTGGTCAATGGCCTTGAGCAGGCACAACTGCCACCTGGAAGGTCATCGCAGTGGCCTGATGGAGAAGTGCTGTAGGCCTGAGCAGCAGCTGTGAAGGCAGAGAAGAGAGGAAGGGTAGGGACTTATTTAGACAATAGAATCAGTAGAAACTGATGACCAAATCCAGAGAGATGAGATCAAGGGAGGGAGAGGAATGAGTGGGGAAGGGGAAGTATGTTGGTTGAACTCTAGAATGAATTAGATGGAGCAATTAGAAAGAGGTTGCAACTACTAAGCAAAATAGGGAATAAAGGAAAAAGAATAATCTTGATATCAGTTTGGGACATGGTGACATGGATTGAGGAATAGGCAGGTAAAGATGTCTAGTTAGTGGGTGAAAATATTGGACTAGTGGCCCAGAGGGAGATCAGGGCTAGTCTTCTAGGTTTGTTGAGCTACCTGCATGCTAGACACAGCTGTAGAGAGTCAGCAAGATTGTCCAAGAGAATATGCATTTTGCAAAGAGAAGAGGCTCCCTTGAGGAATATGAATATTCAAGCAGAAGATGGATGGCTAGAATATAAGCAACATGCAGCAGAGATGTTTGTCTGTTCTGTTGACTGATATGTGCTAGGCACACCTTAAATACTTCTTAAACAAATGCAGGGTAGGAGGGAGATAAATTATCCAATTAGTCTGAGAAGGAATTATCAGAGATAGACAAGAAAAACAGGCATTAAGCGGTATTGCCAAAATCAGGGGAGCAAAGGAGAAGAGATTTTCAAGGAACAGAGATTGGTGAAGAGTACCACATGCAGCTGAGAGGTAAATGTTGGGGAGGTCTGGAGACTTCCTTTCTTTTTTTTTCTCCTCCCTTTTTAAAAAAAATTACACTTTAAGTTCTGGGATACATGCACAGAACGTGCAGGTTTGTTACATAGATATATATGTGCCATGGTGGTTTGCTGCACCCATCAACCTGTCATCTACATTAGGTATTTCTCCTAATGCTATCTCTCCCCTAGCCCCCAACCCCGGGGCAGGCTCTGGTGTGTGATGTTTCCCTCCCTGTGTCCATGTGTTCTCATTGTTCAACTCCCACTTATGAGTGAGAACATGCAGTGTTTGGTTTTCTGTTCTTCTGTTAGTTTGCGAGAATGATGGTTTCCAGCTTCATCTACGTCCTTGCAAAGGACATGAACTCATCCTTTTTTATGGCTGCATAGTATTCCATGGTGTATATGTGCCACATTTTCTTTATCCAGTCTATCATTGATGGGCATTTGGGTTGGTTCCAAGTCTTTGCTATTGTGAACAGTGCTGCAATAAACATACGTGTGCATGTGTCTTTATAGTAGAATGATTTATAATCCTTTGGGTATATACCCAGTAATGGGATTGCTGAGTCAAATGGTATTTCTGGTTCTAGATCCTTGAGGAATTGCCACACTGTCTTCCACAATGGTTGAACTAATTTACACTCCTGCCAACAGTGTAAAAGCATTCCCATTTTCCACATCCTCTCTAGCATCTGTTGTTTCCTGACTTTTTAATTATCGCCATTCTAACTGGCGTGAGATAGTATCTCATTGTAGTTTTGATTTGCATTTTTCTAATGACTAGTGACAAAAGCTAAAATAGACAAATGGGATCCAATTAAAGAGCTTCTACACAGCAAAAGAAACTATCATCAGAGTGAACAGGCAACCTACAGAATGGGAGAAAACTTTTGCAATCTATCCATCTGACAAAGGGCTAATGTCCAGAATCTACAAAGAACTTAAACAAATGTACAAGAGAAAAAACAGCCCCATCAAAAAGTGGGTGAAGGATATGAACAGACACTTCTCAAAAGAAGACATTTATGCAGTCTGGAGACTCAATGAGCAGAGTTTCAAGAGAATAGCTTCAGTTGGATGGGTGGGGTATGGTACGGAAAGAGAAGGTGTCAGTGAGTAGAGGAATAAGTGGGGAGTAAGACAGCAAGGATGGTGTGTGCGTACGGGAAATGAGTCTTATTTGGATAATGGGAGCGATCTTGCCATACTTGCTACACTTAAATAAACACCAAAATCTATCAGACTCTGCTTTGGTCCGTGCCAGGGGTTCTGGATGTGAAATCCCCCAGTCCAGCGGCCTCAGCGTCACCTGGGAACCTGTGAAAAGTGCAGATTGTCAGTTCTTATCTAGACCTCCTGAGTCATAAACTCTGGGGGTGGGCCGTAGCACCAGTGTGTTTTAATGAGCCTGTGGAATGAGTTTGAGAACCACTGGCTGTGACATAATTTTGAGAAAAATTAACACAGTTGAGCTGATTTTCCTCTGAAGAGTTAGTTTCTGAGAGAGTTCTAAAGCTAGAAGCCAAGATTCACAGAGCAGAGAGCAGGAGAAATAAAGCTCTGCCCTCCTGCCTGCAATGCAGCTGGGGCTCAGTTTTCTTGGTGCAGTTAGAAAGAGGAGCCGAGTGGCCTCATTCCCTTACTGAGCCTCCAGTTTCCTGTTGCAACACAAAACATTATTATCTAAGGACGTGCTTTGCTTTAATAGAATGTAGCATTCCATTTATTAAAGGCCTGGCATTCCCTGTTCTTTTTTTCTGTCCTTAAAATGGCATCTGATATTTTTATTTTTGGTACGCCACATGAGTGCAAACTGAAAAAGCTCGAGATTCGGGCAGATGTTTCCCCTGATACAACTGCAAGTTGATCAAAACATTTGTTTTTGTCCCACCAGGTCTGCGAGCTGGATATTATCTTCAATTTTGAAAAGGCTTATTTCATCCTGGACGAGTTTATAATAGGTGGAGAAATTCAGGAAACATCCAAGAAAATTGCTGTCAAAGCCATTGAAGACTCTGATATGTTACAGGAGGTCAGTACGGTTTCCCAAACCATGGGAGAAAGATGATGATGATGATGATGATGATGATGATGATAGTGTTAATATAATATTAGCCAAGACTTACTGAGTACTTACTCTGTGCTGGGTACAGTTGCTAAACTATTTATATGTATTAGCTTATTTAATCCTCACATCAACTCAAAAAGGTAGGTGATACTGTTACTCCCACTTTACAGATGAGTAAACTGAGACACCAAGAGGTTAAATGACCTGCTCAATTTCACACAACTAGGAAGTGTGGAATAGAGATTTGAACCCAGGCAATTGGGCTTTAGAGTCTTTGCTCTTCACATTTGGCTGAGCTTTGGAGTGCAAGAGTCCTTCACTGCCAAAAAGGTATCAAATACTTAGTGATATTCTTTTCAAGAATAATTTTATGAGATGTATAAAAAGACTTTCATTAAAATACCTATGCTGCCCTGGGAAAGGAGAATAGCAGTACCTTGTTATTTTGTTTGCCAGGGATATTAAAGCTCTATTATTGAGCATGGCATTTATCATTTTAATTAAAATTTCTTACACCTTTTGGGAAGGCTGTATGTGTGCTCCTGTTTGCATAAAGAAATTGGGAACACTGTGGTTTGCTTGCCAAAGTATAAATGGGCCCGGAAGCATCCATTTGGTACTGCCCTGGACTCTGGGATTTCTATATGAAATAAAGTGGGAATGTTCTTTTAGAGGCAGCACAGATTTGCATCATACCTCCTCAGGGAACTTACCTACATCAGCCCCTCCATTCCTCCCAGGACGCAGTGAGGAAGAGCACTTCACCCCACTGACCTCTGCCCTCCCAAATGAGATGCTCTGAGGGGCTGGGTTCCATCCCATCCCTGCCACCTCTAGATTCTTCTTCCCACAGCCTCAGTGGGTCTTCCCATCTTCCTATTTTCAAATAAGTAGGTCAAGAGGATCCAGAGCATTGTAAAGCACCTTTTTAAAATTGGCATTTGGCCTGATGCGGTGGCTCACTCCTGTAATCCCAGCACTTTGGGAGGCCGAGGCAGGCAGATGACTTGAGGCTAGGAGTTCAAGACCAGCCTGGCCAACATGGTGAAACCCCATCTCTACTAACAACACAAAAATTAGCCGGGCATGGTGATGTGTGCCTGTAATCCCAGCTACTTGGGAGGGTGAGGCAGTAGAACCACTGGAACCCGGGAGGCGGTGGTTGCAGCGAGCTGAGATAGCACCGCTGCACCACCTGGGTGATAGAGCGAGACTCCATCTCAAAATAAATAAATAAGTAAAACTGGTATTAAAGCTACTTTTTTCTGCTGTTTTGAAGAGGGTGATTAAATTAACAAAACACCATTAGGTGTGTATTCCCAGCAACTATTTTGGTGCATCTTTAGGCTGATTACTTGCTCCCGCCCAGCCAGAGAATCAGTCCTCTGGTGAATGGATGTGGAGGAAAACATCTATTTGAGTGGGTGCTGTAAGCAGCTGCGTGTGCCTATTAGAAGGCCAATGCATTCATTACCAGAGGTGTCTCACCTCAAAAAGTGCATCTAAACTGTCTGATGTTGATTTGACTGTCTCCAAATGCCACAGAGAGGAAAACTTTACAAGGTATTTGAGAAATCAGTGGTTTGGAAATTTCACAAAACAGTGTTTCATAAAATACGCTGGGAGTTGGGGGCAGGCAGAGGGGGTGGAGTTTTTTTTTAACTTCAGGACCTCAGGGTCCTGACTGTGGAATCTCCTTACAGGAGAAACAGACTTTCTAACGGAGTCTTTGGCACTTCAGTAATTAAAGCTGAATTGGGGGCCAAGACACACTACTGGGTTAATTTGAAATCCTCTCAAATTAGGAAACAGTTTTAAAAAGGTTGTCATAAATCTAGTGTGGCTAGTTCCATTTAAATCTAGGAAGTAGGTATTTCAAGAGTGAGCTCTTTCACAATTAAATGCTAATTGGTAGTTCACGTTCCTGGTGATTGAGTGGAGGGGCTTGATGGGTAGGTCTCAGGGGACCTTGCATTTAGCCCTGGTGTCCCTATTGTGAGCAGGCAATGTCATGGCCACCCTCTCAGTCTCTCCTGTTGCACTAACAACACTTGCCAAGTACAGAGAGTGTTATTAGCGTTCTCTTGGGCTCTGGTATTCAGTGAAGTCAGTGAATATTTTGGGGAGCTTGTTGAAAAATTGACTTTGTATATCTTGCCTTCTTAAGAAGTTTAAACTGGATAGGAGCCAGTAATATACTTGCATAAAGGAAAACAATTACTGCTTTTTTTTTTCCTGTCCTTTGGACCCAGTCATGTATTTGTAGTTACTGAAGATTAAGGGAGGCCTTTGTGACATTGCTTTAGCTGTGAGAACAGCTGTCAATCTTGAGTAGCCCTAAGACTTTTCTTTAACTCCTACTTAGAATAATAACTTTTAAAAAGCTACACCTGCCTGCAGATTTAGTAAGAAGACACATCGTCTCAAATCTCCAAATGCTCAAAGCTTATTCTGAGTGTGTGGTGGCTAGATGTTGATAAGAGGAAAAGAAAGGAACTGTTTACTTGGTTGGGGATACTTATTTGGGGGTAACAACAATGTTGGCAATGGCACAAAGTTATTAGAAGGAAAATTAAACCCTCTGTCCGGGCGTGGTGGCTCACGTCTGTAAGCCCAACACTTTGGGAGGCCGAGGCGGGCAGATCACTTGAGGTCAGGAGTTCGAGGCCAGCCTAGCCAACATGGCAAAACCCTGTCCCTACTAAAAATACAAAAATTAGCCAGGCGTCGTGGTGCACATTTGTAACCTCGGCTACTTGGGAGGCTGAGGCAGGAGAATCGCTTCAACCCAGAAGGCAGAGGTTGCAGTGAGCCAAGATTCTGCCCCTGTACTCCAGTCTGGATGACAGAGCAAGACTCCATCTCAAAAAAAAAAAAAAAAAAAAAAAAAAATGCTGGGCATAGTGGCTCATGCCTGTAATCGCAGCACTTTGGGCCGAGGCGGGTGGATCACAAGGTCAGGAGTTCAAGACCAGCCTGGCCAAGATGATGAAACCCCATCTCTACTAAAAATACAAAAATTAGCCAGGCGTGGTGGTGGGCGCCTGTAATCCCAGCTACTCAGGAGGCTGAGGCAGGAGAATCGCTTGAACCCAGGGGGCAGAGGTTGCAGTGAGCCAAGATCATGCCACTGCACTCAAGCCTGGGCAACAGAGTGAGACTCTGTCTTTAAAAAAAAAAAAAGAAAGAAAAGAAAATGAAACTCTCAAAGGCAATAGTTGGTCATTAACCACAGGACTTGCAATACATGGGAGCGACAAACAGTAGATATTTTACGCCGACTAACAGGAGGCTCAAGGCCAGGTGCGATGGCTCATGCCTGTATTCCCAGCACCTTGGGAGTCCCAGGCAGGAAGACTGCTTAAGTCAAGAGTTTGAGATCAGCCTAGGCAACATAGTGAGAACCTTGTCTCTACAAAAAAAATGATAAAATTAGCCAGGTGTGGTGGTGTGCACCTGTCATTCCAGCTACTTGGAAGGCTAAGGTGAAAAGATCACTTGAGCCTGAGAGGTCGCGCTGCAGTGAGCGGTAATCGCACCACTGCACTCCAGCCTGGATGACAGAGTGAGACCCTGTCTCGAAAAAAAGAAGGGGAGGGTCAGATTGTATCTCATGAGCAATAGGATACTATGTGCCCTCGTGTGGATGCAGGCGAAACTGCTAGGTGCACCCCAACACTGTCACCCTTAAAAGCGTAAACCATGTTAACAGCTAAGCCAAACCACAATGCAGTAGGAAGTCGTAACATACACTGTGCTATATGCATAAGAAACACCACAGAGCTAGATGTATCCAGAGGACACCCCAAGATACACTCCAGCTCCTGTCTTGTGAAGGTAAGGGCAACTAAGGTTCTGCCAGCTCTAAAAGTCTGCCCCAAACCTTTAAAGTGGCAATCTCAAGAAAATACCAACCTTTACTTTATTGGTTTACATAGCTTGAGTAACAGCCTGGCTCGCCTCAGACAGGGCAGCCGGTGTGGTGTTTAGCAGACTGAGTCATCTGGTGATGTGAGCAGTGCCAATGACTAGTGGCCACTGAACCACAAAGATAGGAAAGTGTCAACTCCAGGCCCCTCTCGAGGCTACAGGCAGGGCCTAGCAATGCCCTCATCCGGTCATGGGTTTTTGTGCACTTTGCAAAAATAAGATATTTTAACTGCAAAAAGTACATAGCCATACAATATAATATATGATAGAGGAGTGTCAAGCAATTAATTAATGAAAATAACATGCAACCATTTTTTATTTTGTGATATTTGTCATCTTCAAAGTTCATAATCTGAGGTCATTTCTTTTCTTATTCCAACTACACTTTGTACCTGATTTTGTATTTGTAACTTTGTATTCCCATTTAAATGGTATAAACTCTAGATTCCACAAAACCAGCATGGCCCAATGTCCTGTATGATCCCTCTGCTAAGTTAAAAGACCCCATGGGCAGCATCTGTAGAGGGGTAGAGGGGTACGCGGCTGTCTCGGCCAGTGCCCATTTAGGAGGTGAGAGCTTTGTTGAGTAAATGTGGATGACTGAACACGAATGATTTTCGGCAGAGGAACTATGGAATTCTAGACAGAGTTGGTGAAAACCAGTTAGAAAACCTCTTTTGAAGGTAAGGGCAGATTTCTAGCCCTGGTATCTCCTGAGCAATCTTGCTCGGCCAGTAGGCCTTGATCTCTTCAGCCCATGTCAGCGTATTTCCCGGCAGGTTCATGTGAATCATATACCCTGGGGTTTAAACTTAAGAACAAGTTGAATTTGGATTGCTAAATGAGCAGATAGTGACTCAAATGAAAGAGGCAGGTTGACTTTTTGTCTTCTCGAGCTTTCTTATTGATTCAACTTGGGGCCCTGGTGTGACACAAATATATATGTTTAAAGTAGGAGAGCGTGCAAGAGAAAGCCCATCTTTCTTGCATGGTATAGAACCTGCAACATCACTGTTAACTTTGAACTCTACCTGTAATTGTGAGTCTGTTCAAACATTTTTTTTTTTAAATGCTGAAAAAAAATATATGGCTTTGGGGCACGTTAGCAAACTTAGTAACTGATGGGCAGTATGAGAAGAATGAGATCATGTCCTTTGCAGGGACATGGATGGAGCTGGAGGCCATTATTCTGAGCAAAGTAGTGCAGGGACAGAAAACCAAGTGCTGCATGTTCTCACTTAAAAGTGGGAGCTAAATGATGAGAACACATGGACACATAGAAGGGAACACACACTGGAGCCTTTCAGAGGGTGGAGGGAGAGGATCAGGAAAAATAACTAATGGGTCCTAGGCTTAATACTTGGATGACTAAATCATTTGTATAACAAATCCCCATGACACACATTTACCTATATAACGAACCTGCACATGTACCTCTGAACTTAAAAGTTAAAAAACATAATTTGTATACTTTGGGAGGAAACCTTTGAAAACATATGGCAGAAACGATACCTTTTTTCCTGTGAACTTGGTAGAGAAGTAAAGAAATTCTTAAGAATTTTGGTCTGTTTATTTTTTTTGTCTTGACAACATGTATAATAAAGATGCTCTGCACAATATAGGTAACGATACATATGTTATACAGACATAATTCAGCATTCTCTAATACATGTACCTAGATGTGGTCCTCCTGATCATTTTAGCAAATGTGTTTATCTTAAGTCAACAGTGATATCTTGGCAACTTTGCTTTAGCATTTCTCTCTCTCTTTTTTTTTTTTGAGAGGAGTCTCACTCTGTCACCCAGGCTGGAGTGCAGTGGTGCAATCTTGGCTCACTTCAACCTCCGCCTCCCGGTTCAAGCAATTCTCCTGCCTCAGCTTCCCGAGTAGCTGGGAATACAGATGCATGCTACCACACTCGGCTAATTTTTGTATTTTTCATAGAGATAGGGTTTTGTCACGTTGGCCAGGCTGACCTCAGGTGATCTGCCCACCTCAGCCTCCCAAAGTGCTGGTATTACAGGCGTGAGCACCACACTGGCCAAGCATTTCTCTTATCAGACATTCACTTTATGATCAAGCTTAACTTTTTCTCAGTTGAAAGTTACTTAATTCCAGCCCCATATGGATGTGTATACAAATTATACTCAAACTTTGATTAGAATGCAAAGATTTTATATCCATGTATCCTTTTGACAACTTGTTTTCAACAATGGCAAATAAATAAAAGAATGCAGAAGATTTCACAGTCTGCGGAAGGATGTGACTTAAAGGGAAAATTGTTCTAATTTATTGTTCGCTTTCAGACAATGGAAGAATACATGAACAAGCCTACATTTTAAGTGGAAATCTACTTGAAGACTCCAGCACTACATGTTATGAAGCTGTAAATAAGCAACGCCTCCCATCCGGTTTTTTGATGGAGCCTCAGGCACCATGCCAAAAATAATTTAAAGGGATTCTTTGTTAACTAACAAAGTTAAAGTTGTTTAACATATTTATAATTACTATGTGTCTGTATTATTTAAAAAAACAAAGAAAAAAAACTATGTGTCTGTATTATACTGTACAGGGTACTTGTAGCTCTAAATGTTTAAAGTAACTACCACCTAACCCAACAGACAATATTTGTAATGTATTAACTCCATGTTATGTTTTTAAGCTAGTTTAGATAAATTAGCTGCAATTTTTTTTGCATTTGACACAATATTGTAATAATCCATGATTATGAATGTAAAGTATATATGATGTCATTAATACTTTTTCTAAATGTTTAGTTTTTTAAATTGTATAATAATTCAAAATTATGTTAATAGTGCAGAGTTTATATGTAATGCTAGACATTTTTCATACACTTAATAGTACTGTAACTGCAATTCACATACAAAGTGTCTGATTTTTATGTGCTGAATTCATTTTTTTTTTCAGAATTGAGATTAAGAAAATAACCAAAGAGTATAGAACTTAATACGTGTTTTTGATGCCTTAGAAGCTGCTATCTTGACTGAGATTTTAATTTATCTTTTAATTGAATATAAGGGACATTCCAATAAGGTTTTCTACAAACTATATATTTATTAAGGTTTATAGATACCTAGAGATACAGCATCTATGACTTCCTTTATTATTCTAAAACAGTATGATAAGAATTAATAACAATAGCAATAATAATTATTGCTACTATTTTTTTAAATTCATGTTCCAAGCACTCTTAGATGCTGGAAATTTCATTTCAAATATGTTTTAATGTATCTCTAATGCATTTGAAGACTTATTACATGGCTTACTTAGAGCATTTAAGATTATCACAGCCTATATGGTAGATTCCTTTCCTCCTTTTTTCTTTTCTCGCCCTTTCCTCCCCAAAGAAAAGATTTGCTGCTGACCATTATTACTGTAAATATATCACATTTGTGCTTCCTGGAATGAAAATTCTGTATAACCAGATCCTAACAGTGATCATACATTATTACAGGGAAATAGTCTGTAGGCCGGGTGCGGTGGCTCATACCTGTAATCCCAGCACTTTGGGAGGCCGAGGCAGGCGGATCACTTGAGGTCAGGAGTTCGAGAGCAGCCTGGCCAATATGATATAACCCCATCTCTACTAAAAATACAAAAATTAGGCTGGCGCGGTGGCTCATGCCTGTAATCCCAGCACTTTGGAAGGCAGAGGTGGGCGGATCACAAGGTCAAGAGATCGAGACCATCCTGGCCAACAGGGTGAAACCCCATCTCTACTAAAAATACAAAAATTAGCCTGGTGTGGTGGTGCATGCCTGTAGTCCCAGCTACTTCAAAGGCTGAGGCAGGAGAATCGCTTGAACCTGGGAGGCAGAAGTTGGAGTGAGCCGAGATTATGCCACTGCCCTCCAGCCTGGGCGACAGAGCGAGACTTCTCAAACAAACAAAAAAATTAGCCAGGCTTGGTGGCAGGTGCCTGTAATCCCAGCTACTCAGGGGGATGAGGCAGGAGAATGGCTTGAACCCAGGAGGCAGAGGTTGCAGTGAGCCAAGATCACACCAGTGCACTCCAGGCGGGCGACAGAGCAAGACTCCGTCTCAAGAAAAAAAAAAAAGAAAGAAAAAGTAAAAGCTTGTAGTATTCTGTCTTGCTGCCTGCTATTTGATGTTTTACCTGTGCATTTTCAATGTCAGCTTTGAGGTCTGGTATCATTCATATTAGAGTGGTTTGGGACCTCCAGTGATTTCCTAGAAGATTGCGTTTCCTGTTGGATTCTTCAGGAAATCCCATCTGGTAGATTTTTAGAAAACCCGATGGAAAAATATTCTCTTTAGTTCATCTCAAGATATATTTAGGGAAAACAGCAAAGCAAGCAGAAGAACAAAGGGAAAAATTCACCAATTCCTCAATATAACCATTATTCAAAGGAAATAACTCAGATTAGCATATAAAATAATCATTAGCGTTTTACTATCCAATATTTCTTCAAGTTACCATGTAATTACAGTTATGGCATCAGCTTGAAGTTTGTCATGTATGATTGATCACTGTGTTTAGCTAATCTTCAGTTTTGTGGTTTAACTTTTTAATGTGGTAGAATTTTTCCTTCCTTCCCTCCTTCCTTCCTTCCCTCTTTCTTTCTCTCTCTCTCTTTCTCTCTTTCTCTCTCTCTCTTTCTCTTTCTTTCTCTTTCTTTCTTTCTTTTTCTTTCTTTCTTTCCTCTCTCTCTCTCTTTCTTTCTTTTCTTTTCTTTCTTTCTTTCCTCGCTTCTTGTCACCCAGGCCAGAGTGCAATGATGTCATCTCAGGTCACTGCAGCCTCTGTCTCCTGGGTTCCAACGATTCTCCTGCCTCAGCCTCCCGAGTAGCTGGGATTATAGGCATGCGCCACTACGCCTGGCTAATTTTGTATTTTTAGTAGAGTTGGGATTTCTCCATGTTGGTCAGGCTGGTCTTGGACTCCCAACCACAGGTGATCTGCCCGCCTTGGCCTTCTGAAGTGCTGGGATTACAGGCATGAGCCACTGCATCTGGCCGAATTCTTTATTTTTTCAATACAATTTTGTAAAGATGGACCTCATGTAAATCCATCACAGTTTTTCCAGTTCTTTTGAAATTTGTCACCATATTTGGATAAAGATATCTCTTGAACCTCATTCAAATATACTACACATGTTCTGGATAATTCCATATTAGACACTCTAGCTATGGACAGGGCTTCTCAGACTTCATATCAATGTCACACATAGAAAGTAAATATATCTCATTCAGGCGAGGTGGCTCACGCCTGTAATCCCAGCACTTTGGGAGGTCAAGGCAGCAGATCACCTGAGGTCAGGAGTTCGAGACCAGCCTGGCCAACAAGGTGAAACCCTGTCTCTACTAAAAATTCAAAAATTAGCCAAGTGTTGTGGCGCATGCTTGTAGTGCCAGCTACTTAGGAGGCTGAGGCAGGAGAATCGCTTGAACCTGGGAGGCAGAGGTTGCAGTGAGCTGAGGTCGCGCCACTGCACTCCAGCCTGGGTGACAGAGTGAGACTGTCTAAAAAAAAAAAAGAACGAAAGAAAGTAAACATATCTATATGGCGCAGTGGGATAAAGGGTAAATTTGAAGGATTTTAGGGACATCTCACATGGGCCTAGGCTAAAATAGTCACTGTGTTTTCTTTATATTATGTAATTACCATCAAACTACCAAGGGAAAGGAAAGACAATAAATGTTAAATTTCTATAAAACTTTCAAAATAAAATGTTTTAACATTTTTTAATGAGGAACTTGGTGTGTTTTCATGAATACACTTTTTTTAAGTCAGATTTTATGTTTGAAATTGCTACTCATAATTCCTGGTGATGTCTCTTTAATATGACCTCTTTAATTTCTTGGTACCTACCAACAAGAAGTGTAGGGAAAAGAAAGACAGATCAGACTGTTACTGTGTCTATGTAGAAAGGGAAGACATAAGAGACTCCATTTTGAAAAAGACCTGTACTTTAAACAATTGCTTTGCTGAGATGTTGTTAATTTGTAGCTTTGCCCCAGCCACTTTGACCCAACCACTTTGACCCAACCTGGAGCTCATAAAAACATGTGTTGTATAAAATCAAGGTTTAAGGGATCTAGGGCTGTGCAGGACGTGCCTTGTTAACAAAATGTTTACAAGCAGTATACCTGGTAAAAGTCATCGCCATTCTCTAGTCTCAATAAACCAGGGGAACAATGCACTGTGGAAAGCCGCAGGGACCTCTGCCCTTGAAAGCGGGGTATTGTCCAAGGTTTCTCCCCATGTGATAGTCTGAAATATGGCCTCGTGGGATGAGAAAGACCTGACCATCCCCCAGCCTGACACCCGTAAAGGGTCTGTGCTGAGGTGGATTAGCAAAAGAGGAAAGCCTCTTGCACTTGAGATAGAGGAAGGCCACTGTCTCCTGCCTGCCCCTGGGAGCCGAATGTCTCGGTATAAAACCCGATTGTACATTTGTTCAATTCTGAGATAGGAGAAAAACCGCCCTATGGTGGGAGGCGAGACATGTTTGCAGCAATGCTGCCTTGTTATTCTTTACTCTGCTGAGATGTTTGGGTGGAGAGAAACATAAATCTGGCCTACGTGCACGTCCAGTCATAGTACTTTCCCTTGAACTTAATTATGACATAGATTCTTTTGCTCACATGTTTTTTGCTGACCTTCTCCTTATTATCACCCTGCTCTCCTACTACATTCCTTTTTGCTGAAATAATGAAAATAATAATCAATAAAAACTGAGGGAACTCAGAGACCGGTGCCGGTGCAGGTCCTTGGTGTGCTGAGTGCTGGTCCCCTGGGCCCACTGTTGTTTCTCTGTACTTTGTCTCTGTGTCTTATTTCTTTTCTCAGTCTCTCATCCCACCCGACTAGAAATACCCACAGGTGTGGAGGGGCAGGCCACCGCTTCAAGAAGCAACTTCAAAAGTAAGTGTTAGCAAATGGGAGAAGAGTATTTATCGCTTTGGCTCCTACTAACTTTTCTCATCATTCACCTACATTTTGGTAATCTGATCTCTTTACATGTAATTAATGATGTGATCATTTTTTAAACCTAGTGACAGCTCCTTTTCTTTCATTAACAAATGTAAAGTTGACAGTTCTTGTGATAAAGCAAATGGATTTTTGATTCAAACTGTTTTTTTCCATATCAAACCTCCTAAAATAATGATAAAGCTTTGGTCAAATGTATTGTTCTAATCTTTTTTGAGACAGAGTCTCACTCTGTTGCCCACGCTGGAGTACAGTGGCGCGATCTCGGCTCACTGCAACCTCCGCCCCTGGGTTCAAGAGATTCTTGTGTCTCAGTCTCCTGAGTTGCTGGGATTACAGGTGTGCACCACATGCCTGGCTAATTTTTGTATTTTTAGTAGAACCGGGGTTTCACCATGTTGGCCAGACTGGTCTTGAACTCCTGACCTCAAATGATCTGCCCACCTCAACCTCCCAAAATGCTGGGATTACAGGCATGAGCCACTGTGCCCAGCCAGCATCTTCTTTAGAATTCATATTATAATACCTATGAAACATCATTGGTGAACTGTTTAATTTCACCTTTCTAAGTTATAATCAATACATTTTATTGGTAAATTTTACCTGATAATGTACTTATTCACAATGGTCCCTGAAAATTTTTGATTAAGTTCATTCAGATGCTGGGGAATATGACTAAAGCAAGCCAATAAATATTCTCCAATAATCTGCAAGGAAGACCATTAATTTTTTTTTTCAATTCTTATTTTAACTCTTGACAAACTCTTGATAAAAGTTTACCAGTAGACCATGTACTTTGGTATTAAGCAGAAATAATCTATTTTGTCACATATTGCTAAAAACAGAAAGGTCTGTAACATCTAGGGCCGCCCTTTTTTTTTTTTTTTTTTTTTTTTTTTGAGTCAAGGTCTGGCTCTGTTGACCAGGCTGGCGAGCAGTGGCATGATCATGGCTCACTTCAACCTTGAACTCCTGGGCTTAAGGGATCCTCTCACCACAGCCTCCCAAATAGCTGAGACTACAGGCATGCACTGCCATGCCTGGCTAATTTTTAAACTTTCTTTAGAGAAGCGGGGAGAGAGGGGCGTTCTCCCTGAGTTCCCAGGCTGATCTCCAACTCCTGGGCTCAAGCAATCCTCCCACCTTGGCCTCCCAAAGTATTGGGATTACAGGCATGAGCCACCGTGCCTGACCTTCTCAGGCTTTATTAGACTTACCTTCTGATAGAACCATTTAATGTGGAATTCAGCCCTACGCAAGAACTTTCGATAAATTCTTCATGAATAAGCTCACGTATTAACTGAATCTCAGCATTTTTTTCCTTGCATCTGTGCTATCACATAACTTATGCAGTGTTTCCATTATATTTAACTTATTTAAAGTGTTCGTTTACTATTTTGCTTACTAGTTTGTTTTGCAGCTTTACAGAATAAATAATGTTTTAAGCATTTCTCTTCAGGGTTTCACAGTTACTAACTAACAAGGATCAATTAACCTGAGATGATCTATTTACAACGTAACCATTCTGGATTAGAATTATTTTCGTGTCTTTGCATGTTCTCTATCCAGTGATAATATTATTCAAAAGTGGCACTTTTTCTCTTTCCTTTGGAAAATGTTGAGAATTTCCACACAGATTGGTAAAATGAGCAGTTCTGCAATTGTGTGAGTTACATGAGCTTTTGCTATTGTTAGCTGACTTCATAACCAGCTTTATGAGATATACTTGATATTGTTACAACATTTTTTAAAACATTAAAAATTAGAGATGAGTTATTACTATGTTGCCCAGGCTGGTCTTGAACTCCTGGGCTCAAGTAATCCCCCTACCTGAGCCTCCCAAATTGTTGGGATTATAGGCGTCAGCCACCACACCCAGCCTGCTGTAACTTCTAGGAAACTTTGTTTCTTATATTATACTTGCCCTTGTTTAAATTTTTATTTAATCTTGTGTGTAAAATGCCTGCTTAGTAGAAAGATGCCAGTATAATTTACTTGATACTATTGCTTTACTTGATAACATTTTGAAAAGAAGAAGACATTTAGGCTGAAGAAAAGGGAAAATTATGGGCTGGGCGCGGTGGCTCACACCTATAATCCCAGCATTTTGGGAGGCCGAGGCAGGTGGATCACAAGGTCAGCAGTTCGAGACCAGCCTGGCTAACATGGTAAAACCCTGTCTGTACTAAAAAAAAAAAAAAAAAAAATACAGAAATTAGCCAGATGTGGCAGCGGGCACCTATAATCCCAGCTACTTGGGAGGCTGAGGCAGGAGAATTGCTTGAGCCTGGGAGGCAGAGATTGCAGTGAGCCGAGATCGTGCCATTGCACTCCAGCCTGGGCAACAAGAGCAAAACTCCGTATCAAAAAAAAAAAAAAAGAATTATGAAGAACTTGGTTCCACATGTGAGATAGTCCTCATACTGCATCAGTAGTGACTTAAACTTTTTTAAAACTATTTTTTTTTGTGGAGGGATCTGTTGAATTTGGGAAGCCTCCAGTTTTAATAAAATTTTTTTATTATGGTGGAAAATATCTGTAAAACTTAGGACTGTAGAAATGCAAAGAATAAAGAACTAAGGGAATTACACACATTTGTAGTCAGAAATTAAGTTCAGAAAATAATTTAGGTCATTTGCATTTTTTAGTATGCAAAATAAATGGAAAAATTAAAGTGCAATAAAAATATAATTTTGAAAATGAATGCAGTAAAATTGAAAACATTGAAATATTAATTATTTAATAAAATAAATTTCAAAAAAGTATGAAAATATAAGTATCTTTACTTATGTAGGATTAAATATATTTCTGATAATCTGTCCTCTATAATGAATTGGTTTAATTATGTTTTTCTGTTTTTAGAAATGAGCATCTTTTTATTTCTGGAAAGAACTTTTTAATGAGATTTTATCAAGCATTAGACTATGACTAATTATAATATTCAAAGCCAATACCAAAACGATGGATAAATAAATGAATAAAACAAGGCACGTTAATAGAAAACAATGAATAAAATCAATTACTGGTTCTACTTGAAACACCTAATCTCATGATAATAGCAATAATAAAACAATTTGTACATACTTTATTAGTTGAACATTTATTAAAAATATAAGAGCATAGAGCAAATTAATTTGGAAGAAAATTTAAATCATTTACAAAGAGATACCCTCAAGAATAATAAATCATGGAGTATTAATAAAATTAAACCAGCTGATAATTTTAGAAAGTGCTTCATGTGCAGAGACTTTTATTCAAGTCCTCTCTGCTTTCTGCCAGTGCTTTTTTTTTTTTTTTTCTTGAAATGGGATGGGGTCTCACTCTGTCACCCAGGCTGGAGTGCAGTAGCACGATAGCAGCACACTGCAACCTGGATCTCCTGGGCTCAAGCAATCGTCTCACCTCAACCTCCTGAGTAGCTGGGGCTACAGGTGTGTGCCACCACACTTGGCTAATTTAAAAAAAAAAAAACTATTGTAGAGAAAGGGTCTCACTATGTTGCCCAGGCTGGTCTCAAACTTCTGGGCTTAAGTGATCCTCCTGCTTCAGCCTCCCAAAAAGTTCTGGGATTACAGGCGTGAGCCATCTTGCCTGGCTATCAGTGCCTTTTATATTCAAAATATTTTGAGCCAAAATACATAATTACTGAATTTAGGAATCTTTCTGAGACAGCCATCCAAATACTACTTAAATATTATTTCAACTCTTGTGAACTTTTGGATCAATAAAAATAATGATTTGATTTTTTTATCTCTATACATGATTTTCAACTATCAGTCTCTCAGAGCAAACAAGTGGTCCATAATACACTGGTTGTGATGTTCTGAACCATGTTACTGAGTATCATATTTATGTTTAGAGAGTCAAAGTGGAGTAGGAGTTGAGGACCTTCATGCTGGTCCTGGCTGTGTCACTGACAAGGCTCTTGGACTTGCTCTTTGGAATGGATGGAATGTTAGAATCAGATGAGATCATACAGTGGTCTAATTCACTCAATATATAGAAGAGGGAAGAATAATCATTGCTGTAACATTTATGTTTTGATCAAGTGCCAGTGCTAGTCATTTGTTTAATTAAACTTTGTCTTGATCAAAGGTGTTACCCCATAAGAATATTTGATGAGTCTGGTATGAAATACAATCCTAATGACATTCAAGCATGTTTTTCACCCTTTTAAATGATACAAGTGCAGAATATTGAGTGCTCTTTAAATGAAATATGTCATTATAAGAGTGGATAGAACCACTCCTGGAATAAAAGGGGAATTACAAGTTTGTATTGGCTGGGAGCGGTGGCTCATGCCTGTAATCCCATCACTTTAGGAGGCTGAGTTGAGTGGAAATCACCTGAGGTCAGGAGTTTGAGACCAGCCTGGCCAACGTGGCAAAACCCTGTCTCTATTAAAAAGTACAAAAATTAGCCGAGCATGGTGGCTCACACCTGTAGTCCTAGCCACTTGGGAGGCTGAGGCAGGAGAATTGCTTGAACCGGGGAGGTGGAGGTTGCAGTGAGCCAAGATGGTGCCACTGCACTCCAGCCTGGGTGACAGAGTGAGACTCTGTCTCAAAAAAAAAAAAAATAAATAAATAAAAACAAGTTTGCATTGTTGAATTTTGGAGGAGGGATTTCTCACATGTTTCAGAAGGAAAGGAGAGCAGCGAGGAAGAATACATTTTTTGCTGGTCTTGAATTTGCAGCCTCTCTTGAAGGTTGGTTTATTCATGGTGGAATTATGGCCAGTGGAATGTGGGTTGAAGTAACCCATACCCACTGCAGGTCTGGCTCATAAAACTCTCCCATATGAGACCTCCATTCTTTGTTTACAGCTAAACAAAAGGACTCCAGGACCCAGAGAAGGCAGAGACATGAGATGGGAGGAATCTGTAAAAAGGCTGTCAGGAAAGCCAACCAACTAGGACAGCCAAACTGACTAATATATGCAAAAGAAGTCAACCTCTATTGTGTTACGCCACTGCACTGGGTTTGTTACACCATTGAACATGCCCCAATGTACAAAAAAAAACTGTGCGCTACCATCAGGAGGATCAGGATATGTGAAATCAAGTTTATTTACAGGAAGTGCACAAATAAAGCACCCTTTAGAGATAACACAAGCGACTCTCTGGAAAAGGGTGGATAAGAAGCATGATTGGGAAAGCAGGCTTCTAAGAAATAGACACCAAAATGTAGAAGTAGAAAGATTGTGACGTTGCCATTTACATATCATGTCAGTTTTGTAGAGGCACAAATTGGGTCCCACAGGTTACCCTGCACCTGTGTACAAATTTTGTTTGACTGTCACTGTATAAAAAAATTGAATCAATCATGTTATTTCACATACAAACAGTCTTTTGTTTTTCTTGGAAAATTGTAAGAGCTGGCAATATTGACCCTGCACTTCTGTGTGGCAAGAATCAGCTGGAGCTGGAGGCTTGCACTGCTGTTTCCCACAGCCCCCACCTCTGTCTGTACCTGCCCACTTCTCTGATTTCTGTACTAGCTTAGTTCTGGGCATTTTCTTTTTCTTTTTCTTTTTTTTTTGAGACATGAGTCTCACTCTGTCGCCCAGGCTGGAGTGCAGTGGCATCATCTTGGCTCACTGCAACCTCTGCCTCCCGGGTTCAAATGTTTCTTGTCCCTCAGCCTCCCAAGTAGCTGGGATTACAGGTATGTGTCACCACTCCTGGCTAATTTTTGTATTTTTAGTAGAGATGGGGTTTCACCATGTTGGCCAGGCTGGTCTTGAACTCCTGACCTCAGGTGATCAGTCTGCCTCAGCCTCCCAAAGTGCAGGGATTACAGGCATGAGCCACTGTGCCTGGCCCCCTGGGAATTTTCATTTGCCCCTATGCTAGATTTTTACCCTGCTTCTGTGGTTACAGGTGCAGCCCCTTCGTTTGCCTTTTGAGACCCTCCATGATCTGAGTGCTTCTGTACTTTTAAATTACATACCCACCCCCCTTCACAGTTCCTTCAGGTTGATGTATTATTCTCTTCTTTTTGGCTGTTGCTTGTTCTGTTTATTCCTTTTACCTAAATGTTGTTTGCTCCATCTCCCTATATCCAGATTCTTTAACACCCAACTCACGTACTACTGTCTTCCTGAATCCTCTCTCATTCCATTCTTTCTCCCTTCTCTGAAATCCCTTTGCATTAAATCTATGCCTCACAAGGTACTTAATTGATCACTTTTAATGTTATATTGCGGATATTTAAATATAAATTTCCCGGACATAAAAAGTCCAGGATGAGTGGGAGGGCTGTGTGTGTGTGTGTGTGTATGTGTGCGTTGGAGAGAGAGAAATAACTTTTCTGAGTCTCCTAATGGTCTATTGATATCTTACATACATTGACACAATTTCTCATCGCTACTAGATTAGAATCTAAAACCTCTCCTTTAAAAAGATGTATTTTTCTTTTTAACTTTTTTTGAGACAGGGTCTCATTTTGTCATCAAGGCTGGGGTTCAGTGGCATGATCTTGGCTCACTGCAACCTCTGCCTCCCAGGCTCAAGTGATCCTCCCACCTTTGCCTCTGGAGCTGGGACCACAAGCGCATGCAACCACGTCCAGCTAATTTTTTTTTTTGTTTGTTTTTTATTTTTTTATTTTGTTTTTGTTTTTGTTTTTGTCTTTGTTTTTATTATACTTTAGGGTTTTAGGGTACATGTGCACAATGTGCAGGTTTGTTACATATGTATCCATGTGCCATGTTGATTTCCTGCACCCATTAACTCGTCATTTAGCATTAGGTGTATCTCCTAATGCTGTCCCTCCCCCCTCCCCCCACCCCACAACAGTCCCCGGAGTGTGATGTTCCCCTTCCTGTGTCCATGAGTTCTCATTGTTCAATTCCCACCTATGAGTGAGAACATGCGGTGTTTGGTTTTTTGTCCTTG
>NW_026652276.1:18088127-18137268 GCF_009828535.3 Hylobates moloch
AAGTCAGGTAGCGTGATGCCTCCAGCTTTGTTCTTTTGGCTTAGGATTGACTTGGCGATGCGGGCTCTTTTTTGGTTCCATATGAACTTTAAAGTAGTTTTTTCCAATTCTGTGAAGAAAGTCATTGGTAGCTTGATGGGGATGGCATTGAATCTATAAATTACCTTGGGCAGTATGGCCATTTTCACGATATTGATTCTTCCAACCTATGAGCATGGAATGTTCTTCCATTTGTTTGTATCCTCTTTTATTTCATTGAGCAGTGGTTTGTAGTTCTCCTTGAAGAGGTCCTTCACATCCCTTGTAAGTTGGATTCCTAGGTATTTTATTCTCTTTGAAGCAATTGTGAATGGGAGTTCACTCATGATTTGGCTCTCTGTTTGTCTGTTATTGGTGTACAAGAATGCTTGTGATTTTTGTACATTAATTTTGTATCCTGAGACTTTGCTGAAGTTGCTAATCAGCTTAAGGAGATTTTGGGCTGAGACAATGGGGTTTTCTAGATATACAATCATGTCATCTGCAAACAGGGACAATTTGACTTCCTCTTTTCCTAGTTGAATACCCTTTATTTCCTTCTCCTGCCTGATTGCTCTGGCCAGAACTTCCAGCACTATGTTGAATAGGAGTGGTGAGAGAGGGCATCCCTGTCTTGTGCCAGTTTTCAGAGGGAATGCTTCCAGTTTTTGCCCATTCAGTATGATATTGGCTGTGGGTTTGTCATAGATAGCTCTTATTATTTTGAGATATGTCACATCAATACCTAATTTATTGAGAGTTTTTAGCATAAAGGGTTGTTGAATTTTGTCAAAGGTCTTTTCTGCATCTATTGAGATAATCATGTGGTTTTTGTCTTTGGTTCCGTTTATATGCTGGATTACATTTATTGATTTGCGTATGTTGAACCAGCCTTGCATCCCAGGGATGAAGCCCACTTGATCATGGTGGATAAGCTTTTTGATGTGCTGCTGGATTCGGTTTGCCAGTATTTTATTGAGGATTTTTGCATCAATGTTCATCAAGGATATTGGTCTGAAATTCTCTTTTTTGGTTATGTCTCTGCCAGGTTTTGGTATCAGGACGATGCTGGCTTCGTAAAATGTGTTAGGGAGGATTCCCTCTTTTTCTATCTATTGGAATAGTTTCAGAAGGAATGGTACCAGTTCCTCCTTGTACCTCTGGTAGAATTCAGCTGTGAATCCATCAGGTCCTGGACTCTTTTTGGTTGGTAAGGTATTGATTATTGCCACAATTTCAGAACCTGTTATTGGTCTATTCAGAGATTCAACTTCTTCCTGGTTTAGTCTTGGGAGGGTGTATTTGTCGAGGAATTTATCCATTTCTTCTAGATTTTCTAGTTTATTTGCATAGAGGTGTTTGTAGTATTCTCTGATGGTAGATTGTATTTCTGTGGGATCGGTGGTGATATCCCCCTTTTCGTTTTTTATTGCATCTATTTGATTCTTCTCTCTTTTCTTCTTTATTAGTCTTGCTAGCGGTCCATCAATTTTGTTGATCTTTTCAAAAAACCAGCTCCTGGATTCATTAATTTTTTGAAGGGTTTTTTGTGTCTCTATTTCCTTCAGTTCTGCTCTGATTTTAGTTATTTCTAGCCTTCTGCTAGCTTTTGAATGTGTTTGCTCTTGCTTTTCTAGTTCTTTTAATTGTGATGTTAGGGTGTCAATTTTGGATCTTTCCTGCTTTCTCTTGTGGGCATTTAGTGCTATAAATTTCCCTCTACACACTGCTTTGAATGTGTCCCAGAGATTCTGGTATGTTGTGTCTTTGTTCTCGTTGGTTTCAAAGAACATCTTTATTTCTGCCTTCATTTCATTATGTACCCAATAGTCATTCAGGAGCAGGTTGTTCAGTTTTCATGTAGTTGAGCGGTTTTGAGTGAGTTTCTTAATCCTGAGTTCTAGTTTGATTGCACTGTGGTCTGAGAGACAGTTTGTTATAATTTCTGTTCTTTTACATTTGCTGAGGAGAGCTTTACTTCCAACTATGTGGTCAATTTTGGAATAGGTGTGGTGTGGTGCTGAAAAAAATGTATATTCTGTTGACTTGGGGTGGAGAGTTCTGTAGATGTCTATTAGGTCCACTTTGTGCAGAGCTGAGTTCAATTCCTGGATATCCTTGTTAACTTTCTGTCTCGTTGATCTGTCTAATGCTGACAGTGGGGTGTTAAAATCTCCCATTATTATTGTGTGGGAGTTTAAGTACCTTTGTAGGTCACTGAGGACTTGCTTTATGAATCTGGGTGCTCCTGTGTTGGGTGCATATATATTTAGGATAGTTAGCTCTTCTTGTTGAATTGATCCCTTTACCATTATGTAATGGCCTTCTTTGTCTCTTTTGATCTTTGTTGGTTTAAAGTCTATTTTATCAGAGACTAGGATTGCAACCCCTGCCTTTTTTTGTTTTCCAGTTGCTTGATAGATCTTCCTCCATCCCTTTATTTTGAGTCTATGTGTGTCTCTGCACGTGAGATGGGTTTCCTGAATACAGCACACTGATGGGTCCTGACTCCTTATCCAGTTTGCCAGTCTGTGTCTTTTGATTGGAGCATTTAGCCCATTTACATTTAACGTTAATATTGTTATGTGTGAATCTGATCCTGTCATTATGATGTTAGTTGGTTATTTTGCTCGTTAGTTGCTATAGTTTCTTCCTAGCCTCGATGGTCTTTACAATTTGGCATGTTTTTGCAGTGGCTGGTACCGGTTGTTCCTTTCTATGTTTAGTGCTTCCTTCAGGAGCTCTTTTAGGGCAGGCCTGGTGGTGACAAAATCACTCAGCGTTTGCTTGTCTGTAAAGTATTTTATTTCTCCTTCACTTATGAAGCTTAGTTTGGCGGGATAGGAAATTCTGGGTTGAAAATTCTTTTCTTTAAGAATGTTGAATATTGGCCCCCACTCTCTTCTGGCTTGTAGAGTTTCTGCTGAGAGATCAGCTGTTAGTGTGATGGGCTTCCCTTTGTGGGTAACCCGACCTTTCTCTCTGGCTGCCCTTAACATTTTTTCCTTCATTTCAACTTTGGTGAATCTGACAATTATTTGTCTTGGAGTTGCCCTTCTCGAGGAGTATCTTTGTGGTGTTCTCTGTATTTCCTGAATCTGAATGCTGGCCTGCCTTGCTAGATTGGGGAAGTTCTCCTGGATAATATCTTGCAGAGTGTTTTCCAACTTGGTTCCATTCTCTCCATCATTTTCAGGTACACCAATCAGACGTAGGTTTGGTCTTTTCACAAATTTCTTGGAGGCTTTGTTCATTTCTTTTTATTCTTTTTTCTCTAAACTTCCCTTCTCACTTCATTTCATTCATTTCATCTTCCATCAGCGATACCCTTTCTTCCAGTTGATCGCATCTGCTACTGAGGCTTCTGCAATCTTCGCGTAGTTCTCGAAACTTGGCTTTCAGCTCCATCAGCTCCTTTAAGCCCTTCTCTCCATTGGTTATTCTAGTTATCCATTCTTCTAATTTTTTTTCAAAGTTTTTAACTTCTTTGCTATTGTTTTGAATTTCCTCTCATAGCTCAGAGTAGTTTGATCGTCTGAAGCCTTCTTCTCTCAACTCATCAAAGTCATCCTCCATCCAGCTTTGTTCCATTGCTGGTGAGGAACTGCGTTCCTTTGGAGGAGGAGAGGTGCTCTGTTTTTTAGAGTTTCCAGTTTTTTTGCTCTGTTTTATCCCCATCTTTGTGGTTTTATCTACTTTTTGTCTTTGATGATGGTGATGTTCAGATGGGTTTTTGGTGTGGATGTCCTTTCTGTTTGTTAGTTTTCCTTCTACCAGACAGGACCCTCAGCTGCAGGTCTGTTGGAGTTTACTAGAGGTCCACTCCAGACCCTGTTTGGCTGGGTGTCAGCAGCGGTGGCTGCAGAACAGCGGATTTTTGTGAGACCACAAATTCAGCTGTCTGATAGTTCCTCTGAAAGTTTTGTCTCAGAGGAGTACCCGGTTGAATGAGGTGTCAGTCTGTCCCTACTGGGGGGGTGCCTCCCTGTTAGGCTGCTCAGGGGTGAGGGACCCACTTTAGGAGGCAGTCTGTCTGTTCTCAGATCTCCAGCTGTGTGCTGGGAGAACCACTACTCTCTTCAAAGCTGTCAGTCAGACAGGGACATTTAAGTCTGTGGAGGTTCTTGCTGAGTTTTTGTTTGTCTGTGCCCTGTCCCCAGAGGTGGAGCCTACAGAGGCAGGCAGGCCTCCTTGAGCTGTGGTGGGCTCCACCCAGTTCGAGCTTCCTGGCTGCTTTGTTTACCTAAGCAAGCCTGGGCAATGGCGGGCGCCCCTCCCCCAGCCTCGCTGCCGCCTTGCAGCTTGATCTCAGACTGCTGTGCTAGCAATCAGCGAGACTCCATGGGCATAGGACCCTCCGAGCCAGGTGCGGGACACAATCTCCTAGTGTGCCATTTTCCAGGCCCGTTGGAAAAGCGCAGTATTAGGATGGGACTGACCCGATATTCCAGGTGCCATGTGTTTCCCCTTTCTTTGACTAGGAAAGGGAACTCCCTGACCCCTTGTGCTTCCCGAGTGAGGCAATGCCTCGCCCTGCTTCGGCTCGCGCACAGTGCGCTTCACCGACTGTCCTGCACCCACTGTTAGGCACTCCCTATTGAGATGAAACCGGTACCTCAAGCAGAAATGCAGAAATCACCCGTCTTCTGTGTCGCTGGGGCTGGGAGCTGGAGACCGGAGCTGTTCCTATTTGGCCATCTTGGCTCCACCCTCCCTAATTTTTGTATTTTTTGTAAAGAAGGCTTTATTTGTTTGTTTGTTTGTTTGTTTGTTTCCAGCTGGGCACAGTGGTTCACGCCTGTAATCCCAGCAATTTGGGAGGCTGAGGTGGGTGGATCACCTGAGGTCTGGAGTTTGAGAGCAGCCTGGCCAACATGGTGCATGGTCTTTACTAAAAATACGAAAAATTAGCCAGGCGCGGTGGCAGGCACCTGTAATCCTAGCTACTTGGGATGCTGACGCAGGAGAATCTCTTGAACCCAGGAGATGGAGTTTGGAGTGAGCAGAGATCACACCATTGCACTCCAGCCTGGGCAATAAGAGTGAAACTCCATCTCAAAAAAAAAAAAAGAAGGTTTTTTTCCATGTCGCCAAGACTGGTCTTGAACTCCTGAACTCAAGCGATCCTCCCACCTCAGCCTCCCAAAGTGCTGGGATTACAGGCATGAGCCACTGTGCCTGGCCAAAAGGTATATTTCTTTTAATACTGCCAAACTAGAAGATTTTTGAGGAATCATAAGAAGTTCTTGAATCCAGCAAGTTGTATGATCATTTCTACAATATATCATCAAATAGTTTATTTTCTTTTTTTTTTTTTTTTTTTTTTGAGACGGAGTCTCGCTCTTTCACCCAGGCTGGAGTGCAGTGGCGCGATCTCGGCTCACTGCAGGCTCCGCCCCCCGGGGTTCACGCCATTCTCCTTCCTCAGCCTCCCACGTAGCTGGGACTACAGGCACCCGCCACCTCGCCTGGCTAATTTTTTGTATTTTTAGTAGAGACAGGGTTTCACCGTGTTAGCCAGGATGGTCTCGATCTCCTGACCTTGTGATCCGCCCGCCTCGGCTTCCCAAAGTGCTGGGATTACAGGCGTGAGCCACCGCGCCCGGCCTCAAATAGTTTATTTTCGATCAAGAGAGTTTGTACTGTCTCTTATGTTGTCTTGAATCCAGAAATAATATTAAAATATTGTACTTCTGAAGCTTGATAGGATTCCAAAACTTCAGGTGACAGGTGACACTCTACTGTCCAAGAATTTTTCTGTTCTACTACTGGGTCCCTACCACCCATACCAGTGCCTGGCACACAGTGAGATATCAGTAACTGCTGAAAGTTGATGAACATGGTGATTACTTGGTTGCTGCTGTTCTTGTGATAAATGATCAAAATTAAAACTGAGCACTTAGCAGTGGCACCATGAGGATATGTTTTCTTTCTTGGGAAATAAAAATAAGAGGTTTGGAAGCAGAGGTTAAACTGCCACATTTCCAAGCCAGCCTTCATTCAATACCATTTATGTGCATGACACACCAAGCTTTTTTGTTGAAGCTATTCATCTGGGTGGGGAGCCCATTGCCAAGCCTTGCCAGCATAATGAAAAAGAAACTGATGGCTTGTTGATGTGATTGTACAAGGAGGAATAGGCTTTTCAAAAATATGATTCAAGTCTACCCAAATATGTGCACTTTTTGTATTTTTAAATGTGTCATGTAGATTACGATTTTAGTGCAAGATTATGATAGGGGATAACTTTTTAAGATTATAAAACTTTTTGATTATTATTATTTCCAAGTCATGAAGTAGAAAGCAGTTGCATGCTGATTTCTCTCTGTCTCTTCAGTCTTCCTTTTGCCCTTTGCTACAAAAATGTGTTGACTTTCTCTTTAGATACCATGTGAGATCTGTGTAAATGCAAGTGATGTGAAGATAAAGCCTAGGAAGGCATATCTGTAAACAAAAATGGAAAAATACCTTTAAAGAAGCTTAACTGTAGCTGAAAGTGATAGTTCCCAGGAGAATGATTGACTACCAAATACATTGTATACTAGACCTAGGTAATATATTATTCATAAGGGACAGGAAAAGTAGTTTCCCTCTTTTCCTCCCTCCCTTCCTTCCCCTTTCCCTTCCCTTCCTTCCCCTTTCCTTTCCCTTCCCTTCCCTTCCCTTCCCTTCCCTTCCCTTCCCTTCCTATTTAGAACAGATGAGCAAGTGAGGAAGAACAGATAATAGTAAAAGAGAATGATATTTCATGTTGATAAATGTAAAGATTCCCCATATGTTTGATTCATGCACTTTGTGCTCTTGTTTATATATGGAAATGTGAAACAAGAATTTAGAGTGAACAACGTAAAAAAGGGCTGAGAACCAAGTTAAGGCCCTTTATACAGTATTGACTTCTCTCAATTGTTCTTTTTTTTTTTTCCTTTCGATATGGAGTCTTGCTCTGTTGCTCAGACTGGAGTGTGGAGTACAGTGGCATGATCTCGGCTCACTGCACCCTCTGCCTCCCGGGTTCAAGTGATTCTCCTGCCTCAGCCTCCCGAGTAGCTGAGACTACAGGCATGCACCACCACACTCAGCTAATTTTTTATATTTTTGGTAGAGACAGGGTTTCACCATGTTGACCAGGCTGGTCTTGAACTCCTGACCTCAAGTGATCTGCCCGCCTTGGCCTCCCAAAGTGCAGGGATTACAGGTGTGAGCAACTATGCCCAGCCTTCCTTTATATTGTTGATAGAACCATTTGAGGAGATTTGTTTTTCTTTGCTGACAATCTGTACTGGAAACGGTTAATTCTGCGTGTCTAGGTTGCTCAAGCTCTGCACATTTAAAAATCTGCCTCCAGAACTGGCTGGCTCTTGAGACATAATGTCTGAGCCCCTGGAATGTTTTGCCTGATAAGAGTGTTCTGCATACCCCAGCCTTGGGCCATGCTGTACCAGTGTGACCAGATAGGTTGATCCTAGCTTTGTAATTTATGCCAAACACTGTTTTTTTTCTGGGTGAAGGGGCTGGAGTCTGGGTAGCTGAGGTCAGTCACATGGGTGCTGCATGCCTAGGTAACTGGTGTCTAGGTAAAACCAAAGACACCGATGCTTGGTGAGCTTCCCTGGTTGGCAAAACTTTGCATATGTTGCCACATGTTGTTGCTGGGAGAATTAAATGCATCCTCCTGCGACACCACTGAAGGGAAGCTAGAAGCTTATGCCTTGCTTCTCCTGGACTTCCCCCCATGTGCCTTTTCGCTTTTCCTCATTCTAATTTATATGCTTTCACTGCAATAAACTGTAACTGTGACTATAATGGCTTCAGAATCCTGTAAGTCCTTCTAGGGAATCATTGAGCCTGAGGGTGGTATTGGGGACCCCTGACACAACCCAATTCAGATGCTATTGTTCAGTAGTTTGGTATGTGGTATGTGAAAACAATTATGGAGGCTGGGCGTGGTGGCTCACGCCTGTTATCCCAGCACTTTGGGAGGCCGAGGTGGGCAGATCACCTGAGGTCAGGAGTTGGAGCCAGCTTGGCCAAATGGTGAGACCCCGTCTCTACTAAAAATACAAAAAATTAACCAGGCGTGGTGGTGCGCACCTGTAATCCCAGCTACTCGGGAGGCTGAGGCAGGAGAATCGGTTGAACCTGGGAGGCGGAGGTTGCAGCGAGCAGAGATCACACCATTGCACTCCAGCCTGAACAACAAGAGTGAAACTCCATCTCAATAAAAACAAAAACAAAAACAAAAACAAAAAAAACTATTATGGGTACCAGGAAGGGGGCAGTTGGAGGGAAAGTCTGGGAAGGTGTTTTGGGGGCAGAGTGCAGTGGGGTCTGTGAGAAGGTCAGGCCTTCTCAATTTCCTGGGATTATGTGGTGAGAGCCAGAATTGACACGGCTGAGTAAAAGCTCTCAGCCAGTATTTGCAACTAGTACACTTCAGGCTTTGTTTCTTCTGACTCAAAATGTATCTCCATGTTCCCGGGGGAAGGGGACAGTAAGCAAAGGGTCAGTATGTATGACTGGCAATTTTGCCGATTTGATGGTTCTAACTGCCCAGGTAGAGGTTGCAGTGAGCTGAGATTATGCCACTGCACTCTAGCCTGGGCAACAGAGCAAGACTCTGTCTCTGAAAAAAATAAAAAATAAAAAAATCTAGAAATCATGTGAGGGCCTTATACTTCTGGCCATTACATTAATGTGCCCACTTCTTTCCCTCACATTAGAGATATTTACGGTGCCACAGCAGAATGAGTTCTTGAAACAGCTTCCAAGGATCCCTTTCATAATTCCAGTGGATGAGATTGTATTTAGGCCAGACACCTCACACACAAAGAACTAGGAGTTAATTGAACCAGGGCTGGATCATGGTTGACATTGTTCAAATGTCTGAGTTTAAGATCCAGGAAAGATGGAAAATTTGTTCTTTTATTCACTCCTTCATCCATTTGTCTGTTCATACATCCCTTATTTAGTAATACCTTAAGTACAGAAAGGACTTGGGTGAATTATGCTAATGGCAGAAATGAATGAGTTTGCAATAGAGCAGCAGCAACTTTGGGATGGGAGAGGTCCTTAGGGGGCTCAATTTCAAGCCAAAACTGGCCCTAGGAAAGGACCACCAGAGCAGTGTTTTCTCACTTGCCTGCCAGCTGGTGAGGTGGCCAAATCACTGGTCGGCAGCTTGGTATTTGGAAGTCTCTTGAAGTGACGCCTGGAGAATATGAGGGATGATTGACTTAGGTGAGAACATTTTAGGTGAAAATAAGGCATGTCAATTTAATGAGACCAGCTTTGTGTGTATGATTTATAAAGTGAATTTGAAGGTAATTTTAAAAGATTAGTTTCGGAAGAATTGGTGGAAAAAAATATCTCAAACACCAGGATATACTTGACATGTAAACTCAAACCTAAATAGTAGTATTACCCAGGGTTCTTGATAGCAAGCAATGGCTCTAATATAAAAAGGAAAGAAAGAGAGAGAGGAAGTGAGAAAGAGAAAGGAGAGGGAAGAAGAACTGAAACGACACTAGCAAGCACATCATATTGATGAAGAGTCATGAAAACCAGAGTGGGAAAAGGGCAGGGCCCAGGACAGCTCTAGAGAGCTCAGCTGCAGGACGGCAGCCGAAGTCACTCTACAGAAGCAGTGTAGCTAGGAAGCTGCAGCTGGCACAGATGCCATACCACGTAATGTAGCTTCTGCTACCCCTGAACTGTGGCTCCCAAAGCACCACAAGATTTGATCTGAGATCATTCATGGTGTCTAGTGTCCTGAGGTCAGTGAGCGTAAATCGGAATGACTCTGGTATGGTGTCACGCCCAGCCCTGGCTGTCCAGGGTAGATGAAGGCATCCCTCCATGTCTGTGGAGGGAGGCAGATGCCCAGAAGTACCCTACTGCCAAGTGCCCGCCCCACACCCCACAGGTCAGAGTAGGAGTCACCCTCAAGAAAATGAGAGTGCTTTGGGGAAGGGAGATGGATCCTGGGACTGAAAAAAGAATGAAAAGAATCCAGGGAAATTCCCCAGGCTGCCTCAAAAAACTGAATAGAAGGAAAAAAATCCTAAACCTTTGTGTATTGTCCATTTTCATGCTGCTGATAAAGACATACCCGAGACTGGGTAATTTACACAGAAAAAGAGGTTTAATGGACTCACAGTTCCATGTGGCTGGGCAGGCCTCACAATCATGGTGGAAGGTGAAGGCCACGTCTCACATGGTGGCAGACAAGAGAGAATGAGAGCCAAGTAAAAGGGGAAACCTCTTATAAAACCATCAGGTCTCATGAGACTTATTCACTACCACAAGAACAGTATGCGAGAAACCGCCTCCATGATTCAATCACCTCCCACCGGGTCCCTCCCACAACACATGGGAATTATGGGAGCTACAATTCAACATAAGATTGGGGCGGGTACATTGTATTTAGAAAAATGAGCACAGGGACCAATGACTGTTATAATCTACAGATATAGACTAGTCTGTCACTGAAAGGGCTTTCGGTATGCATCTCATAACCCCATGCCTCTGTTTTAAGGGAGGAGGGGCCCAGTGAGTGACTTTGCCACTGGAAAGCAAATTGTAGAGTTGGAACTGGAACCTGCACCTCCAGATTCCCAGTTCAGCATTGGAATTGGACTAGGATTTCTTATTTAACATCCTGTGTAAGGTTGTGCACTTGGATCTGGGTTGGAATCCCAGCTCAGGCACTTACTCTCTGTGAGAACTTGGGTTTTTCCCAACTTCACAGTTTTCTCATCAGTGAAACTGGAAAAAACAATTACCTCCTTTCCTTTAAAGTTTGTTGTGGGGATGTGGGAATTAAATAAATTAAGTAAAGCATGTCAGAGCTTGGTTCAATACCTGACAATTAGAGAATGCTCAACACATGTCAGCCAGATCCAGTGATGAGGACTTGATTGAGTGGAATTGAGCTGAGGCAGTGATAGCAGACATTCTTCTGAAGCATACACTCTGCAGTCACAGAAAAAACTGGTTCAGGAAAGTGGTGAGTTGGTTGATGACAAACGTGTTGAGGAACTTTGCCAAAGAAACAGCTGAGTAAACGCCAAATTCCTGGCTCATGATGTTTTTAAAAATTGATTTTTGTGTGTTCTTAGATTGGCCAAGAATATGCTCAAAATGGAGGAATGGAAGTTTGAACATGAGGAGGAGGGCAAGACAGAGATGTGGGTGTGTCTTTCGGGAACTTCAAAGTCCTGGGTGTCCTTAGAGGTACTGAGGGTTCCGCACAGGGCTCCTCTATGAACATGTGACCTATAGTAAGAGGTTAGAGCTTCGGGCCAAGCAGGGCTAACCTCAGGCAACAGTGAGAAACAAGTTATTCATCTTTGGGGTCCTTCAATGGCCTCCGCTGAGCATTCCTGTTTGGATCCTACCTCCCCTAGCCTCTCCTTGGGGCCTCTACATGTTTGATGCTCCAAAAGAGATACCCCTGGCACCGACCCATTTCTGTCCAGTTGGCAAGTCCATGCGAACATCTCAATTGTCTAATCAGAACTTGCCTCTTTAGACCCTCCCCTAGCCCAGATAGAACACGCCAAGGATAGGAGGAAGAGGGCCACGTTCCCACAGTCACAATATTTGCTTTGAACTAAGATTGAACTTCCTTCCTTTTTTATTGGCCTCTATTCAACCATCCTCTCCATTCTCCCTCTTCCCTTTTGTTGTCCTGTTTCTACCTTTGGGATTCTGGTTTTCCACCTCTGCTCTCTGGTCTCCAACGCCAGACTCCCTGCTTGCCTTCTTTTCTCAGTTGCATGTTGCTCAAGCATTTTTGCCTGAAATTTGACCTCTTAGACTTGGCTTCAGATTCCGCTTTTCTGAACTGCCACTCCTGGCAGCTCTGAAGGTGGGGACTGGATCCTGTTACATGCACTTCCCTTCAGAGAGGGCGAGTGGGCTAATGGCTTTTTCTGCTAAACACTTGGGGCTTGAAATACAAAGCTTTTATACTGGCTGGGAGCGGTGGCTCATGCCTATAATCCCAGCAATTTGGGAGGCTGAGGCAGGCAGATCACTTGAGGTCAAGAGTTCAAGACTAGCCTGGCCAACATGGTGAAACCCAGTCTCTACTAAAAATACAAAAAATTAGCTGAGTGTGGTGATGGGCGCCTGTAATCCCAGCTACTTGGGAGGCTGAGGCAGGAGATTCACTTGAACCCAGGAGGTGGAGATTGCAGTGAGCCAAGATCATGCTACTGCACACTAGCCTGGGTGACAGAGTGAGACCCTGTCTAAAAAAAACAAAACAAAAACAAAAAAACCCCACAAAGCTTTTATACCACTATTTTCCAAGATGTGAAATGTCCAAGTCATCTCAGGAGATATTTAAGAAAATAAAAGTCCTATGAAAATACTTGAGAAACATTTAGAAAATTTGCATACTCTCTTCTTTCTCATGGAAAATCACAGCACATCTTTAGCCCATTGCAGGTTCTGGAAACTCCTATTGTAAAGAGACCTTTGAACTTGGTATTTCATAATTGTATTTGAGTGCCAGAAATATTTTTCCAGCAAGTACTTATTAAACAGCTCACAGAACTACTGATTCCTGGAGATGGCTGCGTTCATTCACTTAATGGTGATATCCAATGTGGGACAGTATAGGCATCCTGGTAGGTGCTTGTCTATAGAGTTTTCCAACTTAGTCCTCACAACGGACCTGCGAAGTAGATTGTATTACCCCTACTTTATTGTATTGTAGATTCTATTACCCCTACTTTAAAGAGGAGGGACTCAGTGAGATGAAGCTTTGCAAAGCCCACACGGCTGGTAGCTGGGAGGGACTGGATTCAAGCCCGAGATTGCCAACCCTTGAGCCTGCTCACATCTTTTTGGGCCCCACTGGCAGCCAGGGGTGAAGAATAGGCCATCTTATATTGAATCTGCTGGTGACAGCTGTCAGAGTGGCAGAACAGGGCAATGTCACTTCTCTGGGCAATTCTCTGGGGGCAACCAAGGAAATCTACTATATGTTATTGTAGGAGTGCCTGGCAAGTCCAGCCTACAGAATCCACTTCTAGGGCTGGATTATCCTGTCCGTTACTGACCCACCTGCAGTCCACCTTTAAGATCTGCTGGATGTATCTTCAAAATTTTTTTTAAAAATCTGACTATTTCTGGCTGGGCCCAGTGGCTCAAGCCTGTAATCCCAGCACTTTGGGAAACTGAGGCAGGTGGCTCACCTGAGGTCAGGAGTTCGAGACCAGCCTGACCAATATGGTGAAACCCTGTCTCTACTAAAAATATAAAAATTATCCAGACATAGTGGTGGGCACCTGTAGTCCCAGCTACTTGGGACACTGAGACAGGAGAATTGCTTGAACCCGGGAAGCAGAGGTTGCAGTGAGCCAAGATCGTGCCATTGCACTCCTGCCTGAGTGACAGAGCAAGACTCCATCTCAAAAACAAACAAACAAACAAAAAATACTATTTCCATCACCTCTGCCTTCGCTACTATAGTCTAAGCCACCAACATTTATTGCCAAAATATTGCCTTTGTAATAATAAAGGTCCCTTTGCTTGTCACTTCCACTCTTAACTCGCTATGACCTATCCTGTTGTTAAAAAGCTGATCTTTTTCAAAGAGTAATCACATCATGCCTCTTCCTTTCTCAAAAATCTCCAAAAGCTTCCCATCACACCTTAACTCACATTCCAATTCTTTACCATTCCCTATGTTAATCTGGCTCCTGCCACCCTCTCTAGCCTCAAGTTGTTCTTCCCTGTGTCTGTTTTACTCTGGCTTCAATGGTTTCCATCAATAATTTGTGTGTAAGCCCAGCCAAGATCAGCCAAGATCAGCAGAGCCACCCAGCCAAGCTCCCTAAACGTGTGGGCAGTACGAGCTCATTGTTGTACCTCACAGGGGCTTCTGGATGATTTGTTACAGACACCATTTGGCAATAAAGAGCTAACGATTGGCCAGGCTCGCTGGTTCATGCCTATAATCCTAGCACTTTGGGAGGTTGAGGTGGGTAGATTGCTTGAGCCCAGGAGTTTGAGACCAGGCTGGGCAACATAGCAAGATCCCATTTTTAAAAATTAAAAGAAAAAGAGCCAATGGTTGCCTTCCTTATTTGACTCCATTTTATGCTTGAATGCCTCCCACTGAAAGTGACTGTTCCCGTTTCATCATTTTCTATTTTTTAGTTTTAAACTTTTAAATAAAATGCACTGTATTTTATTTTATTTTCTTTATCTTTCTTTACTTTCTTTGCTTTGCTTTAGTTGCTTTTGGCAGTTATCACTACCTAAAGCTATATTATATAATTATTGTTCCTTTTTTGTCAATCTCTTTCAATAAGCTCTCTTAAGGCAGGGATCTTGTCTTATTTATTACTGTCTCCTTAAGTTCTGTAACAGTGCTTATGCGGAGTAGGTGCTCAGGAAATATTTGTTGAATAAAAGGCTGACATTAAATTCTTTTTATCTTCAGGAGGCCTTCCCTGATTCCTGCTGATACGGTTTTGCTCTGTCCCCATCCAAGTCTCATCTTGCATTGTAGCTCCCCTGATCTCCACATGTCATGGGAGGGACCCGGTGGGAGGTAATAGAATCATGGGGGCGGGTCTTTCCTGTGCTGTTCTCATGATAGTGAATAAGTCTCACGAGATCTGATGGTTTTATAAAAGGCAGTTCCCCTGCACAGGCTCTCGTCTGCCACCATGACTTGATTGAGGATGATGTGATTTTGCTCCTCATTTGCCTTCTGCCATGACTGTGAGGCCTCCCCAGCCATGTGGAACTGTGAGTCCATTAAACCTCTTTCCTTTATAAATTACCCAGTCTTCGATATGTCTTAATTAGCAGAGTGAGAACAGACTAATACACCTGCTTACCAGCACTTAATGGTTAGGTGCTTCCCTACTATTCTGGTGCTTTCCTATCTCAGCTGTTTAATATTGACTGCTTATTTATCTGTATTCTCCTCTAGACTATGATTTTCTTGAGATCAGGAGCTCTGTGTTGATCATCATTATATCCCTAGAGCTTAGCATAAAGGCCTGGTGCATGGCAATGGCCACTGAACATTTTCTGAAGGTATGAGTACATAATCAGGATCTGGTGAGCCCATTCTGGGATGAATGACTATTACTATGTGCTAAAGGAGGAAGCAAATAAACAGGCCCAAAAAGGAGAATAAGATGTCCTTATGGGCATTGGTTTTATTTGTACAGGAGCTATTTTATGAACATTTAAAATTTTAGTTGGCTGAACTGTCTACCCACAGATGATTTAAAATTGTCCCTGGAGAGTGAGTGACGCAGAAAAATGGGAATGACTGGTATTGATGTGTGAATTATACCCTTCAAAGATACTCAGCAGCCTGTATGTCAGTTACATCAGGCTCCTCCTCTTAGTTACTGTATTTAGGGCATAGACTTGAATTCAGGAGGCTAAATACAGTGTCGAGAGCCCCAGGCAATTTATAGAAGACATGGCCAAAAATTTATCTTGTATTTTCTATCAAGCTTTCATTTCAGCCTGTCCCTCTTGTACTGGCTTTTTTGATCTGCTTTTATCTGGGTGAACCAGGAACAAGGAACATTTTGTTAAAGATATCTTTACCTAAGATTAAAAAACACGCTTACTTGTGACTTCCAGTGCAGAGCACATATAAAGCAGAGTTTTTTTTGTTGTTGTTGTTTTCAGGCTTCTCTTTATTTTCTTTCTTCTTTTCTTTCCTTCCTCTCTTCCTTCTCCTTCTTGTTGTTTAAATGGGAGACTGAAGCCTCATTAGAAGGGTAGAAACAGCATCTGTGACAGTAATGAGATGACCAGACAGTGAGCTTCTTATCTGAGGTCAGTGCTGAAGTCACTCCCGATTCCAAACGACAAAGTAGTAAAAGCAAGACTGGGCTGCCTTTGAGGAGTTTAAAGCTTTTGTCCAATTTTGGGAAGAGGCCCAAACTCATGGTGTTAAGATGTAATCTGTGCCACTCTTTTTTTTTTTTTTTTTGAGACAGAGTTTTGCTCTTGTCGCCCAAGCGGGAGTACAATAGTGCGATCTTGCCTCACCACAACCTCTGCCTCCCATGTTCAAGAGATTCTCCTGCCTCAGCCTCCCGAGTAGCTGGGATTACATGGGATTACAGGCATGCGCCACCACGCTCAGCTAACTTTTTGTATTTTTAGTAGAGACAGGGTTTCTCCATGTTGGTCAGGCTAGTCTCGAACTCTTGACCTCAGGTGATCCACCCTCCTCAGCCTCCCATAGTGCTGGGATTACAGGCCTAAGCCACTGTGCCCAGCCTGTGCCACTCCTATATAAAATACTCCTTGTCACTTAATTTTGTACTCTATTATGCCACTTGATGACTGTGTTGCAATTTATCTGTATACATTTACTTCTACTTGTCAATCACTCCCAGCAAAAAATCACTCCTTGAGGGCAGCTTCCTTGTCTCATGATCTTTTCTTTTTTTTACTCAATGCCCCATATATAGTAGATGCTCGTAAGACAGAATTATTGTTTGATTTAAACACACACACACATCACACAGTTACAAGTATATACTCTAAGTCTTCCTCTAAGCCTTTTTCCAAAAGGACCTCAAGGTCCTTTTAGAAGACTTGTAAGATGCAGGGGTGGTGACATTCATCATATTCACACTTATTTTGCCTATTTGGCTTGTGCAAAAGAAAGCCAGATGTTAGAAAATGCCTGTGGATTTTCATAAACTTACTCAGATGGTGAATCCAGTTGTAGCATCTGTTCCAGACACACTACCTTTACTAATACAAACCTTGCAGCCCCTGTAACTCGGTATGAAGTGATTGACCCAGCAAATGCTATTTCCTCCACACCAATTTGCAAAGACTGCCAGAAGGGGTTTGCTTTTTCCTGACAGAGCAAAGAGCATACTTTCTTAGTGTATGCACAGAGCCACGTCAACTCTCTTACTGTCTGCCAAATTGTATCTGCAGAGATTTTGATTATTTGACATTCCAAAGAATGGCATACTAGTCCACAGCATTGATGACATTGTGCTGATTGGATTTAGATGAACAGGGAATATCGCATACTTCAGATGCCTTAGGATGACATATGTGAGCCAGAGGAGGGCAGAGAATTCCAATTCCTTATAACCATTACTTTATCAGTTAGGATCCTGTCATAAAAACAGATATCAGTTATTTTAACAGAATTTAATATAAAGAATTGGCTAAACAGAATAGAAGATTAAAAAAAAATTTTGGCTGAGGTGGGCGGATCACCTGAGGTCAGAGGAGTTCGAGACCAGCCTGGCCAACATGGTGAAACCCTGTCTTTACTAAAAATACAAAAATTAGCCAGGCGTGGTGGTAGGTGCCTGTAATCCCAGCTACTCGGGAGGCTGAGGCAGGAGAATTGCTTGAACCCAGGAGGCAGAGGTTGCAGTGAGCCGAGATCACGCCATTGCGCTCAAGCCTGAGCTGGAGACGCTGTCTCAAAAAGAAAAAAAAAAATTTTTTTTGCAAAGATGGGGTCTTGCTATGTTGACCAGGCTGGTCTTGAACTCCTAGACTCAAGCAATCCTCTCGTCTCACCTCCCAAATTGCTGGAACTACAGGCATGAGCCACCATGCCTGCCCAGGATAGAGAACTTAAATAGCTAAAAGGGAATCCTGATGTATCACAGA
Source organism: Hylobates moloch (assembly GCF_009828535.3). Classification (NCBI taxonomy): domain Eukaryota; kingdom Metazoa; phylum Chordata; class Mammalia; order Primates; family Hylobatidae; genus Hylobates; species Hylobates moloch. The sequence goes on from NW_026652276.1 coordinate 18,105,792, forward strand.
GGCATTGACAGCATAAAGCAGTTGTCACTTTTAGGACACAACGGCAAGATGTTGGGATTATTGGAAACTAGAAACTTGGAGCAGGAACCTTCCAGGGGTGGCCTCTGCCTCTGAGGAGTTTCAGGACTAAGAGGACGGCCCTAAAGAATTGCTATTCAGACCTCTGAGAAGAGAAGAAGGAGAGAAAGCACAGTGGGAAGTACGCTGGACAGATGGTGGGGCTAGAAAATGAAAGTTCATTCAAGGCGGTAGGAAGATCAGCTTATACACAGTATGTTGCAAAGTTTAGTTGACTTGATTTATTTCAGGAATGGGATAAGGAAGTAAATACACAAGAGGAGAAGACATTCAAGAAAACTGAAGATATATTTCATGCAGATAACTCTTCACTTTTCTTATTTTACTTTAAAACCACTGTTGACAGAGATGAAAAACCTACTGAAAACAAACAGCTATTCCATGGAAATACGTTTGCTGGTTCCTGGAGTTGAGAGGCAGCAACACTTGGGCCCAGGATAACAGCAGGAAGTGCAGAGAAACTTCTGAGCCAGACTGAACTTAGTTCAAATCTCCGCTTTATCACAAGCTGTGATATTACTCAAGTTATTTAACTTCTCTGTACCTCAGTTTTTTTTGTAATTGGGATTATTATTACTACCATCACATGTGGAGTTCCACAGAACTAAAACCAAAGTGCCATCATGCCTCCAACACTTACCCCATGCTTCATCTGGGGATTCTCTGCACCCAAATCATAATCCTCTGCGTTATAATAACCAAGAACAATCTGTCTATTTTTGATCCACAATAATTATTTATAACACCGCCTTTTTCCCCCCAATAGATGTCTGGAGTTTGAATCTGTTTAGCATGAACTCCTAGAAATCCTTCACTTTCTTGGTGTACACCCAAATTTGGGAGACTCCAGGTTGAATATCAGAAAGAATTAAAAGGCTATCAGACAAATATTTGATTGAAATTTTCCCCAGGATTAAAACAGGCAGAGTCTCAGTAAGAGTGATAATAATAACAGTACAGGCATGTCCCCCTAAAGACAAGGGGGAAAGACAAGGAGATTTGAAATAAGATGAAAATGTGGAATTCAGGAGATGTAGGTTTACATAAACTTTAGAAAGGGAGTCAGAGAATACGAATTTATCAGCTCACTCTAGGCATTTCCCAAAGGACTGGGACTCCAATTCCAAGTGAGCAAAGTTTTATCCTTCTAGAGAAGGAAAGGGCCATTCATTTGCTTTCCATAGCTTATTGGAAAATATCTCTGTGTAACTCGTATCCAGCAGTCATCAGGCATCTTCTTATTCTAATTTGCTTTCCTTAGCCAACTTGCATGCTAGAAGGAAGTGCCCTCTGCTGGTGTAAGAGTTCATAGGCCAAGTCCTTCTCGCATTCGAATTTGGTACCTTGTAATTGGTTTCCTGTTACTGAACAGTCCTGTGTGAGTTTGGGTGATAATATTACACTGAGGCCTGAATTGGGGCAGGACAAGCATCAAACTAATTAGGGCTGGCATTCCACGTCAATAGCATATATGCGGCTATGTTCAGGGGTTCCAAAAGTCCTTGTAATCCCAAATTATCTTTGCTGCTCATCTGCTATAACGTCTGAAATGCTACCATTAAATTTATCCCATTAGACTATAGTTCCAAGAGTTACCAAAATGTAAGTTCATTTCAACCTAATAAACTCTTACTGGGTGAACCTTTAGTGTAGGGCATTGCGATGGGTACTCGGAATTAAAAACCAAAAGCAAAAATTAAGATGGTGATTAAGTAAGTTTATCTATCACCCTCAACAGCTGCAAAACAAATTGTACAATGCAATGAAAAGTTAATATATCAAAAAATGCCCAAAGGAGGGATAAGGACTCTTACGCAATAAAAATTCAAAGAACTGAGTGATTAGTAGGTGCTGGAGTAGCCAGACATATGACTTGCATCAGGACTTCAGAGGTAAATAGCCCATTCGTGGTGGTCATAAACAATGTAGGTTTCACTGGTGAATTAGCTATCCAGGCTCCTTGAAAAGAGAAAGATTTAGGATGAATTTGATGACACTGCTTGGGGGCTTACTAAATTACAGAATAGCTTACGTGGGAGACCCCAGGACAAATACCTGGGGCTGAATTATGTGATAACCAAAAAGTTTCCAAGGACAAATTTGAAATTTGACTATTTGTACAGGGATGTCAGAGCTTTGTTGGATGGTACCCGTGGGTGCCCTGACATACCTGAAGCTCTGTTTGAATAACAAACACAGTGAACAGTGAAATGGCCTTATGCATAATCTGGGAAAGTCCTTGGAAATCCTGATGTGAAAGGCAGACTGGAAAAAGTCATTGTTGAGATTTTCCCTCCCCTCCCCTCCACTCCCCCTCTTCCCTCCCTCCCTCCCTCTCTCTCTCTCTTTCTCTCTCTCTCCCTTCCTCTGTCTTTCTTTCTTTCCTTTTTTGAGGCACAGTGGCACTATGTTGCCCAAGCCAGTCTCAAACTCCCGGGCTCAAATAATCCTCCCACCTCGGCCTCCCAAAGTGCTGGGACTGCAGGCATGAGCCACCACGCTCAGCCACTGTTGAGATGTTGTAAGCAAATTGTTACGGAATGCAACCCCAAATTCATATACTGAAACCCTAACCTCCACTGTGATGGTACTTGGAGGTGAGACCGCTGGCGGGTAGTTGAGTTGAGATGAGATCATGAGGGTGGAGCCCCCAGGATGGGATTAGTGTTTTTTATAAAAAGAGATAAGTGTGTTCTCCTTCTTCCCAACCCCTTCTCTGTCAAGTGAGGATACAACAAAAAGACAGCCACTTTCCAACCACAAAGAGGGCTTTCCCCAGACATGAAATCTGTCAGCAACTTGATCTCGGACTTGCCAGGCTGCAGAATGATGAGAGATAAATGTTTGTTGTTGAAGCCACCCAGTCTATGGTATTCGTTATAGCAGCTCAAACAGACTAAGATGCAAATCAGTATAAAATACTCTGTGAAAAAAAAGAAATGCTTGCAATATTTTCCAGTGAAAAAGAACTCATAATAAGGATTTGACATTGTTTGACAGGAAGGAAGGCTTCTGTTTCTAGTTTTTTAGTTAACTTGACAGTGAAGTTCAAGTTTGACAGTTTAAACTTTCTTTGGTTTGAAATCATCATTGCCGGGTGGGGGAAGAGGAAGCAGGACCCACACAGGACTCAGGAGGGCATTTAGGTCATTCTACCCAGGCCATTGCCATTCTCTTCCTACTCCTCTGAAAGAAAGGGAGGCTTTGACGTCAGGCGTGGGTGAGTCATCTTTCCTCCCGGGGCCTCCGGCTGGAATTTGCAGGCTGTCTTTGCAGCAGCTATTCTGTTAGTCATTCATAAAAAAGCATCCTGGAAAAGCTGAAGGGAAATGCTTGGATGGCCAAGTGATTAAATTTCTATTTTCATGGCAGAGAACCTGCTGGCTTGCTCACAAAAGCAGCTGCATCCAGTAACAGGCACCCCAAGGGCACCCGGTAAATACTTGTGGATTCATTGACAAAAAGATCTGCTGGGTTCTCTTAAATCTTGGTGTTGAAACTGAATTTTCAGATACGATTATGTGGCTGGTAGATAGGGTTTTGTGCCTATTTACTTCTCCGTGCTTAAATGTCAAACCAAATTTATTGGGTTTACATAAAGAGGTTAGTAACATTGCTGGCCCTACTATCATGAACATTGTGAAAGGAAAATGAATAAGGCCCTTTCTGAAGCTTTATCTGCAGGGGTACATGTGGGATTCAATGGAAGGAAAGTTGAACTGTGAGCTAAGAATGATTGTCTCTTTTGCTCCAGGAAGCCCTCAGCAATCATTTGATCTTTTTTGAGAATCTGTTAGGGAAAAGAATAAAAATATCTCCTTACCTGCCAGAAATCCAGGGAAACAAGAATGAAGCAAAAGGAAGAGTATGAGTCCTACATCCTTCCAGCCCGAGACAGGATGTATCCTTATTGCTTTGCCTGCAGTGAACTCACAGGGAATCTGAGATGCACAGAGGCATGGCAAATTAGCCAAAGTCTAGCAACTGCGGCCTGAGCCCTCTTCTCTTTTTGCTCTCTTAGGCGATCTCCACAGCTTTATATACCATCTACGTCCATGACTCTTAGATTTCTGTCTCTAGTCCTTTTTCACATATATAACTTTGTGCTTTACACTTTTATGTGAAGGTCCGATAGGTATTTCAAGCTTCACATTCGAACTCAAACTCATGACTTTCACCTCAAACATGCTCCTCCCTTGTCTCCTTTAGGAGGGACTACTGTTTACAGTTATCTAAGCTGAAAAGTCTAGGAGTCATCCTTGAAACCTCTGTTCTTTTCATCCCCCGTGAGATACAATTTGGTATTAAGACAAATTCTTTCTCTGTTTCCTTCTCTCTATTTCCACTGCCAATACCCTAGAATAAACCATGCTCCTTTCTCACTGGGTGGACAGCAGTCACTCTAGTCTCTCTTATTTTACTCTTGGCTCCTATTGACATAGGAGTTAAGAAGAAATTACTTAGGCAGATAGTGAGGGTACTGGAGACCTCAGTAAGATTTTCCTTTTTAATGAAAAGCAGCCCCAAATCATTTTCTAACAAACAACAGCCTGTAAAACCAAGCTGCAGACATAGACAAGCAAGCTGGAAGCTTGCAGGGATGAATCCCAGTAGGAAAGAACTATCTGGGACTAGGCATGTTCAAAATGGCAGCTTCATCTTCCCTTCCCTTTGCCAGCCACGTGTACGGTAAGGAGCAGACAAGATGACACCAGCCAAGTTGAAAGCCCATTTGCATAATAAGATAGGCAGGATGGGGGGGGTGTGACCAGCCTTCTCCGCATGCCATGTAAACATCACGCCTGATCGAACCAATCTGTGAGCCCTATGTAAATCAGACACTGCCTTCTCAAGCCTGCCTATAAAATCCAGTGAACTCTGCTGCCGACCAGTCTTTCCTCTCGGCAGCACTTCTCTCTCACTAGAGTGAGAACTGTTCTCCTTTCTCTTTCTTCTGCCTATTAAGCCTCTGCTCCTAAACTCCTCATGTGTGTCTGTGTCCTAAATTTTCCTGGCATGGCAGGACAAACCCCGGGTATTTACCGCAGACAATGAAACCACTTCCCTATGATATATGCATGCTGCAAAGGAAAGTTCATATAAAATTCTTCTTAAAAAATTATTCAGGCAATTTATTAAATTTTACCTGTAAAATATTATGTATCTGTATTTTACATAAGAAAACAATGATTTATTGGTCTTCATAACAACTGGTCCGTGCAACAACACTAGTAGTCAACACTAAGCTTAACTCTATCTTCAGACCAACCACGCAACTTTAGATTAGAGGACATGTGGGATCTGGCATCCTAATTCCTAAATTTACAGTCAAAATGTTTTCAGAGATAAGTATTATGAAATCCATAAGAAGCTAAAATAAGTTATTTATTTATTTATTTTGAGATGGAGTCTTGCTCTTGTCACCCAGGCTGGCACGCAATGGCGCGATCTCAGCTCACTGCAACCTCCGCCTCCAGGGTTAAGCAATTCTCCTGCCTCAGCCTCCCAAGTAGCTGTGATTAAGGCGTGTGCCACCACACTGAGCTAATTTTTGTATTTTTAGTAAAGCTGAGGTTTCACCATGTTGACTAGGCTGGTCTCAAACTCCTGACCTCAGGTAATCCACTCACCTCGGCCTTGCAAAGTGTTGGGATTACAGGCGTGAGCCACTGCACCCGGCTCTACCTCTTCTTGAAGTTGTCTCTTTTCTCTCTCTTAGATCTCAGCCCTAAGGTCCCTTCCCTGAGAAGTCATTTCTGGGTACCCTTTCTAAAGCGGTGGTCTCTGTGGCTCCCTCAGTCCTTGTGCATCATGTCATTGTTTAATTCCTTTGTAAAATTAACCACATACTGAAATTATCCAGCTTATTTATTTACTTGTTTATTATATCTCCACTATCTCTTGCTTCTTTCCAAGTAAGTTGTGACCTCCATGTGAATGAGGGCTTTGTCCTTCTTAAAAGAGACAATTATGGAGCAATGATTAAGCTCTCACACTCTGGAAACAGATTTCTTGGATTCATAGCCCAATTTTGCCACTTGCTAGGTATTTGACCTAAAATAATTGTTTGACCTCTCTGTTCCTCTCTGTTCTCATTAGCAAAATGATAGCACTAAAAAGACCTGCCTCATGAAATTGTTGTAAAAAGCTCACTCCCTGCAAGTTATCCCTGGCGCAAGGCGCATACTCAGCAAATCTTGGCTGCCACTGTTGATGACTGTACAGTACCTGCTTAACACATATTAATAGTGCAAACAGGCCGGGCGTGGTGGCTTATGCCTGTAATCCCAGCACTTTGGGAGGCTGAGGTGGGTGGATCACCTGAGGTCAGGATTTTGAGACCAGCTTGGCCAATGTGGTGAAACCCCATCTCTACTAAAAATGCAAAAATTAGGTGGGTGTGGTGGCCGGTACCTGTAATCCTAGCTACTCGGGAGGCTGAGGCAGGAGAATCGCTTGAACCCGGGAGGCAGAGGTTGCAGTGAGCCAAGATCGCACCATTCCACTCCAGCCTGGGCGACAAGAGCAAAACTCCATCTCAAAAAATAAAAATAAAATAAATAAATAAATAAAGTAGAGTGAACAATAAATTAGTTTTATTTATTCAAGGAACACTTCTGCTATGTCACGGAACATTTTTGGGAATATGCATAGGGGCTGAGAGAACAGGCGAGCTGTCCTCGGAAACCTCTTTGGATGATGGCTGGGCAGAAATGCAGCTCTGCAGAGAGAGATGCGAGCCAGTGTGTGGAAATGGAAAATGATCATAATAGAAGCCAGAATTTGTATTTTGTACCTATTCTGTGCTAAGTGCTGTGACCCATTTTTCTATTTTGCCTTTCAAAAATTACTAATCCATTTGTGTGAAGTTTATTATGAAACACTTCTTAGGGCTCCTGGTTACAGCAACCTTTCTGATACTACAGAAACGGCACACGACCCATTCCCTGCTGGAACACGCCTTAGCTTCTACTCCATGCCTGGTTAGGAACTGCCCATCTTCAGCTCCCAACTGAAATGGCATTGCCTTAGTGAAGCCTCAGTTGACCCTGGCAGGATGTTCCAGATCTCCCTGGAATATTAGTTCTTCATGCCTTCTACCTTGCCTTTCTGGCATATATCACACCTTACATTAATTCGAATGACTAATTAGTCTCTTTCTTTTTTTTTTTTTTTTTTTTTTTTTTTGAGACAATCTCACTCGCTCTGTCACCCAGGCTGGAGTGTAGTGGTGGGATCTCTGCTCACTGCAACCTCCGCCTCCTGGGTTCAAGTGATTCTCCTGCTTCAGTCTCCCAAGTAGCTGAGATTAAAGGTGCATGCCACCATGCCTAGCTAATTTCTTGTATTTTTAGTAGAGATGGGGTTTCACCATGTTGGCCAGGCTGGTCTTGAGCTCCTGACCTCAAATGATCTGCCTGCCTCGGCCTCCCAAATTGCTGGGATTACAGGCATGAGCCAGGGTGCCCGTCCCATTGGCTTTATTTCTTCAGAGTCTGGTTCAACAACAACAAAAGCCAGGAAATTCAAGATAAAAGAAACATTAAGCAGAAGTATTTTAATGACCACTTGATGAAAAAAGTCATTCAGCACTGTGTTATTCTCATTAAAATGAGAATGACTTTTTCATTTTATTTAATTTTTTAGAGACAGAATCTTGCTCTATCACCCAACTGGAGTGCAGTGGCACCATCACAGCTTACTGCAGCCTCAAACTCCTGGCTCAAGGGATCCTTCAGCTTCAGCCTCCTGATTAGCTAGGACTATATGAGCACCATCATGCCCTGCTAATTTCCAAATTTTTTGTAGAGATGGAGTTTTGGTATGTTTCCCAGGCTAAGAATAACTTTAATCCATCATGAGCTATACTACTGGTTTACAATTTTTGATTATTTATGCCAATGTTTTCCAGTAGGGCTTTGTAGAAAATCAACTGGAAGTCTGATGAAATTCAGAGAGTAAAAAATAGAAAAGAAAAAAATCACACTGACGATATCTTGGCAAAAGTAGGGAAATGACCAAAAGAAGCCATTGTTTTACCCACTCAATTTATGGTCTATGAAAAGCAGAACTGCTTCTGAAACCGCCTTTGCAAAATTATGACTGAGACAGTGCAAGAGATCTAACTTAATCGACTCCGTCTTGCTTCTAACCTCCAAGCTGTTCTTGTTCATTCCCGGATGTAGGCTAAACTAACTTTGGGAGAGACTCAGTTTATAGTTTATAGCTTAAAACAAAGATGATAACAGCCCTTTCCCAAAGCAGACCTCCTTTTTGCCTGGGGACTAGACTGCTTTTGTAGGACTAACAAATTAGCCACAAGATTAGAAATTAAGGTTCAGGAATCATGCAGCTTGAGGCTACAAGATTCTGACCCCCCACTAAACTGCTCCTAAGATCAGTGCTTGAGATACTTTGCAGAGCCTGCGCTTGATGGATCAGCTGGCACCACCCAGATTGATTAACTGGCTCATCTGATCTTGAGGCCCTAACACAGGAACTCACTCAGCACAAGTGGACAGCTTTGACTCCCTATGATTTCATTGCTGACCTGACCAATCAGCACTCCTGGCTCACTGGGCTCCCCCACCCATCAAGTTGTCCTTAAATACCCTGCTTCCCAAATGTTGGGGAGACTGATTTGAGTAATAATAAAACTCCAAAGAAAAAAACAAAAACAAAAACAAAACGAAACAAACAAACCACCACCAACAAAAAAAACCCTCCAGTCTCCCGCACAGCTGGCTCTGCGTCAATTACTCTTTCTCTATTGCAATTCTCCCGTCTTGATAAATCGGCTCTGTGTAGGCAGCAGGCAAGGTGAATCCCTTGGGCAGTTACACTTCTGATGGGAGAGATCAGAATAATCAATGAGAAGTTTGAATTCAAGGACAAATTATAAGACACTTATTAAGTCCGATTGTGAAGAGACCTATTTCAAACAGAATGTAAAGCCAAATCTCTTGTCTGGAATTTGATTTTTTCCTACCCTTAACAAATGAATATTTCAAGGAGGGATAAGATTTTTCATAAGTGTGTATGAAAGGTATATTTACCATTTGAGATTAGATGTAAGAAGAATAAACTGAAATTACATTATTGATAAAGTTACCGCAAGATCTTTTAATATGAATTGAGTCATACAGAAAAGTTTGCAAAAGAAAAATATTGTGAACCAATGTTCAGCTTGAAAAATATGAGCTTATCTGAAGGGCTGAACATGGAAGAAGAGAGTAACAAATGAGAATAAAAATGAAACAAAAAAAGAACTCTAGAATAAAAGGGAAGTATATTTTAACATCTCCATCCATTCAATTTTTTTTTTTATTTTGAGACTGAGTCTCACTCTATCACCCAGGCTGGAGTGCACTGGCGTGATCTCAGCTCACTGCAACCTCCACCTCCCAGGTTCAAGCAATTCTGGTGCCTCAGCCTCCCAAGTAGCTGGGATTACAGGCCCCCTCCCCTGTGCCCGGCTAATTTTTGTATTTTTAGTAGAGATGCGGTTTCACTGTGTTGGCCAGGCTGGTCTTGAACTCCTGACCTCAAGTGATCTGCTTGCCTCAGCCTCCCAAAGTGTTGGGATTACATGTGTGAGACACCACATCCGGCCTCCATCCTTTAAATTTTTTTAAAGTTTCCTCTTTTGTTCTTTTTATGTCTTTAACATTTTAATTTACATACGTAACTCAACAACTTTATTTCTTTTACAGAAAAGCATCTTTTTGAATTCTGTATCTAAAGCAGTCAGTTTTGGTAACTATATTTTCCTAGAAAATTCTCCATTTCATCTAGTTTTTCAAAGGTATTTGTACAGAGGTCTGAAAAGTAGTCTCATTAAATTTTTTTTTCTATTTGAATTATTATTTCTGCTATGTCATTAATTTTATGTATTTGTACTTGGTTTTTCTTCGCTCAGTTAGATTAGCTAGTGCTGTAACCACCCAATGGATTCACCTTGCCTGCAGGTAGCCAATTTATCAAGACAGGGGAATTGCAATAGAGAAAGAGTAATTCATGCAGAGCCGGCTGTGTGGGAGACTGGAGTTTTATTATTACTCAAATCAGTCTCCCTGAGCATTTGGGGATCAGAGCTTTTAAGGACAACTTGGTGGGTCAGGGGAAGCCAGTGAGCTGGGAATGCTGATTGGTCAGGTGAGAGATGCAATCATGGGAAGTTGAAGCTGTCCACTTGTGCTGAGTGAGTTCCTGTGTTAGGGCCTCAAGATCAGATGAGCCAATTAATCAATCTGGGTGGTGCCAGCTGATCCATCAAGTGCAGGGTCTGCAAAATACCTCAAGCACTGATCTTAGGAGCAGTTTGGGGGGGGTCAGAATCTTCTAACCTCCAGCTGCATGACTCCTAAACCATAATTTCTAATCTTGTGGCTAATTTGTTAGTCCTACAAAGGCAGTCGAGTCTCCAGGCAAGAAGGAGGTTTGTTTTGGGAAAGGGCTGTTATTGTCTTTGTTTTAAATTATAAGCTAAGTTCCTCCCAAAGTTTGTGCAGCCTACATCCAGAAAGGAACAAAGACAGCCTAAAAGTTAGAACCAAGATGGAGTTGGTGAGGTTAGATCTCTTTCACTGTCTCAGTCATAATTTTGCAAAGGTAGTTTCAGTGCTTTGTCTATTTTGTTGATACTTGAAACAATCAATATTTTGTTTTCCTAATTAGCTCCACTGTTTTCTGTTGTCTCGCTCATTAATTTCTGTTTTCATATTTATTATTTTTATGAAAGAAGTTAGAATTAAAATGAAGCCACTTATGTCAGACCCTAACAAAATGGAGCCAAGGAAGGCCATGAAGGGAGGCCTTCATATCTCATGACTGATAGTAAGACTATCACAAAAGACTGCAAAAACCATACTTTGCACAAAGGCCATCAAAACCGTACACAAAAAAATATTTTTGTGGGAACATCTTCCCAGCAACTGCTTGTCCAACCTTGGACCGACACTACCCTTGTTATCGATCCTTGTAGCCAAGGATAATTGTTTCAGAGACACAGATGTAAGTGTTTTTGATTTAAAAACCTTCTCTTCCTTTACCTCTGTGAATACGTTCATAGTTTACTGTGGCACAGTGTTCCACATTAAAATGCCTACTCCCAAATAAACTTATGCCTTTTAAAAAATAAAATAAAATAAAATAAAATAAACACAGGGTCTCAATCTGTCACCCAGGCTGGAGTGCAGTGGCTCACTGCAGCCTTGACCTCCCAGGCTCAGGTGATCCTCCCACCTCGGCCTCCCAAAGTGCTGGGATTACAGGCATGAGCCACTGTGTCCAGCCAAACTTATCTTTGGAGTATTGTAACCGAGCGAGTTATAGAGAAATGCCACACTCTGAGACTAATTCAGGAGTCCTTTATTGCCGGTGACCGAGAGACGGCTAGAGCTCAAAATTCTCTCAGCCCCAAAGAAGGGGCTAGATTTTCTTTTATACCTTGGTCTAAAAGAGGAGGGGGGAGCCTAGCTGAAGCAATTTTTACAGAAGCAGAACAGGCAAAAAGTTAAAAAAAAAAACTAATGGTTACAGAGATACTTACAGAAAAATAAACAGTTCCAGGTGCAGGGGCTTAAACTGTCACAAAGAGAGAATGCAGGTGCTTTGGGTACCATCCACGGAGCACATCCCCAGGAGGTGCTGGTACGGCTTGCCTCAATATCTTATCAGTAAGTGCATTCCTGGATGTGCTTGGAGTTAGCTTGCACTAGTTATGCCCTTAAGTGAGGAGGGTAAGGGGGGCTGCAAGTGAAGAAACTAAAATGGAGTCTGTCCAGCTCTCTCAGCTAAGGGAGACAATCAGGTTAAAACAAGGTAGGGTATCACAGGAGAATCTCTGTTATTTAGGATGACGTTTTTTATAAGTACTGTCTGCTAACCAATTGCACCACTGGAACCACAAGGTTGACATTTCTGACTTGTGCTATATTTTGGTTTACTTTGTTGTTGTTGTTGCTGTTATTGTTTAGCTTTTATGAGTTGGGAATTTAGTTTTAAAACAAATTCTTTCCTTTATATTGATAAAAAATTTGGGGCTATGAATTTTCCTCTGATAACAGCTTTAAATATAGCCCATAGATTGTGAAATGCAGCATTTTCATTATCATTAATTTCATTATCATAAATTATCATAAAATATATGATAATTTTCATTATCAATAATAATGAAACATAATTATTTCAGTTGCAAATTTCCTTTTTAACTAATAGCTGTTTAAAGTATTTTTCAGTTTAAAGTTTTTATTTTATTTTTTAAAAATTTTATTGAGATGTGACTTACAAATTATAAATTGTATATATTTAAGTTATATGACGTGGCATTTTCATATAAGTATACATTATGTAATGATTCCCACAATCAAGCTAATTAATATATTTATCACCTCACATAGTTATTAATATTTGTGTGTGTGTGGTAAGAACACTTAACATCTACTCCCTTAATAAATTTCAAGTATTTATTTGAACTATGTTTGTTTTATTATTATTTATTATTAATTATGTTTGCCATGTTATACTGTACTCTAGAACTTTTATTCATCTTATAACTGAAAGTTGCACTCTTTGATCAACATATCTCCATTTATTTTGAAATTATTTTTATTTTTATAAAAAGTTGCAATGATAGTACAGAGAGTTTTCATATACGCTTCAGCCAGTTTCTCCTACTGTTTATAGGATACTATCTTATGTTATTATGGTACATCTGTCAAAACTAAGAATCAATATTGGTACATTACTGTGAACTATACTCAAGACTTTATTTGGATTTCTTTAATTTTCCCATTAATGTTGTCTTTCCGTTCTGGGATCTAATCCAGGGTGCCAAATCGCATTTAATTGTCAAGTATCTTTAGTCTCCTCTGGTCTGTGACAGTTAAATGGTTTTTTAATCTCCCCAAAGAAGGGCCTTTTAGCTTATTTTTTTGTGAGACAGAATTTCACTCTTGCCGCTCAGGCTGGAGTGCAATGGCGCGATCTCGGCTCACTGCAGCTTCTGCCTCCCCGGTTCAAGTGATTCTCCTGCCTCAGCCTCCCGAGTAGCTGGGATTACAGGCTCCTGCCACCACGGCTGGCTAATTTTTGTATTTTTATACAGATGGAGTTTCACCATGTTGGCCAGGCCGGTCTTGAACTCCTGAGCTCAAGCAATCCGCCTGCCTCAGCCTCCCAAAGTGCTGGGATTACAAGTGTGAGCCACCGTGGCTGGCTAACATTCAGTGTTAAATTGGAGCCATCAGTTTTAGATTATTGTGGCTGGAGCTTGGAAATGCATTACTAACAACTTTTAGATATTTCTATACTTTCATCTTCTTCTAGTATCAATTTCCATGGAAATTCACCCATTCATACACCAGTTAATTCTACCATTCATTTATCTCCCTATACTATGATTATTAAATCTTATGCAGTACCTAAACACACCACACCCTTTTGTGTTATTTCTGTTCTTTTCTATATGCACTTCCCACTGATTGGAGCACCCCTCTGCCTCACTGGCTAACTGCTACTTTTTGTTCAAAAATCAGCTGAGAGGGCGACTCATCTGTGAATTTTTTCTTGACTTCTCTCCTCCCAGGCTGGATTAGGTGTCTCCCCATCTCTTTTTCTACTTAAAAGTTTTTTCTTTATTATTTCTGTATTTTTTTGAGATGGAGTTTCACTTCTTGTCGCCCAAGCTGGAGTGCAATGGTGCGATCTCAGTTCACTGCAACCTCTGCCTCCTGGGTTTAAGCAATTCTCCTGTCTCAGCCTCCCAAGCAGCTGGGATTACAGGAGTGCACCACCATGCCCAGCTAATTTTTTGTATTTTTAGTAGAGACAGGGTTTCACCATGTTGGCCAGGCTGGTCTTGAACTCCTGACCTCAGGTGATCCACCCACCTTGATCTCCCAAGGTGTTGGGATAACAGGCATGAGCCACCAGGCCTGGCCTTTTTTCTTATTTTCATTTTACATGCATAATCTTTTAAAGTGCCCTTCTTTATATCATCTCTTTGCATGACGTTCAAAGCTTCCCAGTAAATCTGATCACAAATTATTTTCCAGCCTAGTCTCTTACTATACTCTATCACAAGTTTATAGGCAGAATGGCATAGTAGTTGAGAGAGGGCTCTGATGTCAGACTGCTGGGACTAAAGGCTTGGTTCTACTATTCCTAGTTGTGTGACTGTGGGCAAACTACCTAACTCTGAGCCTATTTCCTGATCCACAGGAGACTATAATATCACCAACCTCTTGATAAAATCAGGCGATATGATAAAACGAGGTAATCCACTTAGGAAGTTGTCCTACACATAGTAAATACTCTACAGGTTAGCCATTGTTGTTGTTAGTAATAGTAATAGTGAATCTCATGTTGGACTTTGCTTGTTTTTTCCTAAACCCTAATTGACATTGGAAGCCCCAAATCTGAAGTACAAGAACTTACTACCATGTTAAAGTTCAACCTAGAGATTAGCATATTTGGCTCAGGATATCTGTGGATTCGGCATCTGCAGATTCAACTGATCATGGACTGAAAATATTAAGACTAAAAGAACAATACAACAACAAAAATAATATAAATTAAAATTACAGTGTGATAATAATATAAATTGAAAAATATAGTATGACAACTATAGGCATAGCATTTACATTGCATTACATATTATAAGTAATCTAGAGATGACTTAAAGTGTATGGGAGGATGTGTGTAAGTTATATGCAAATACTACATTTTTAATATAAGGTATTTGAGCATCCATGGATTTTAGTATCCTTGGGGGTCCTGGAACCAATCCCCACACAGAAAAAGTCAAGATGTATATAGTGATATAGGGGAGGAGGCAGTGGACTCAAACCTGTGAAAAATGTCAAAAATGGGTTACAGCTTAGAAAAACACTGAAGAATAAGAATAAGGTTTATTTTTATGTTTGCAGAGATCAATCAGGCCAGAAGAGACACTGGAATCAACATATGATTAGTACAGATTAGAAAATTACATGAAGAACTATTTCAAGTTATCCTTAAACAAGGCACTAAACTAGATTATATTGAGATTTATTTTAAGGGACTAAAAGAAAACATCAAAGTGTATTGGTTGCTTTATTTCATTTCATAAATCAAATTACGGACGTAGTATAGTACATGTATTTTATGTTTCAACTAAGGAAAAATCCTTAGGTAATTCACATATTCTGATGTGAATTTTATTTCATTTTATTCACTTTTTTTTTTCAGATGGAGTCTCGCTCTGTTGCTCAGGCTGGAGAGCAGTGGCAGGATCTTGGCTCACTGCAACCTCCACCTCCCAGGTTCAAGCAATTCTTTTACCTCAGCCTCCCGAGTAGCTGGGATTACAGGCACGTGACACCATGCCCAGCTAATTTTTGTATTGTTAGTAGAGGTGAGGTTTCACCATGTTGGCCAGGCTGGTCTTGAACTCCTGACCTCAAGTGATCCACCCGTCTTGGTCTTCTGAAGTGCTGGGATTACAGGCATGAGCCATCACGCCTGGCCTATTCACATATTCTGATGTGAATTTTATTTCACAAATGCCAAGTATTTGTGAAATAAAATGATTGGATGGGCTGAGCTCCACAGCCGACTATGATCTTTAAGATTACCTCTACCTCTGATATTCTATGACATTAAAAAAACCTTCATTTCCCTAAGAAAATTTCTATGGTAGAGTAGGAATAGTAACACAGCAATATCCTTCTTAATGAGCTTTCCTCAGTGGAAGGTCACTTAGAGTTTAATGGGATTAATTTGGCTGACACGTTCAATTTTGAAAGGAATTTCTGTGCTTGTGCCAGCCAGCATGGATCTTGATAGGCAGAAGAGCTCAGATCCTGCCAATTTCACACAAGAGTACAACTCCTTAAGTGATGTCTCTGGCTGAGAAGTTGCCCACAGATGCTGGTTGCTAAGATGAAGAATCCACGGTGCAAAGAGAGGTTCCTGGGCTCCCATGTTGAGCAAATCCTGCTTGTTCTTCAGGCTGTACCAGCCCTGACTCTGGGATCCTCTTCCCAATCTATAATGAAAGGGCAAACAGATTTAGGGGGCATCAGTGTTGCTCTACCTTGGAACTTATGCAAAGGTAAAAACAAGTTTTGTTTTGTTTTGAGACAGGATTCACTCTGTCACCCAGACTGGAGTGCGGTGGTGTGATCTTGGCTCACCACAACTTCTGCCTCCCAGATACAAGTGATTCTCCTGCCTCAGCCTCCTGAGTAGCTGGGACTACAGGCATATGCCACCACACCTGGCTAATTTTTGTATGTTTAGTAGAGATGGGGTTTTGCCATGTTGGCCAGGCTGGTCTCGAACTCCTGGCCTCAGGTGATCCACCTGCCTAGGCCTCCCCATGAGCCACTGCGCCTGATCTGAAGACAGATTTTATACTAAATAGTTTCATTCCAAAAGGCAAAGCAAAATCTTTCTATCACAGATGCAACCTTGGCAGCCCCATCATGTCCCCTCTCCTCTCTGACCCTTCCCTTCCTACATCTTTAGGATCAAGAGGGGATCAGATTTCTGCTGGTGGTGCTGGTGTTCTCAGCAGCAAATGCTCTTTTATCTTCCCTCCTAAGAGGCAGGGCCATTCCTTTTTTAACTCCAGGAGCTTTTAAGTTTTTGCATTTTACTGCTCTTCCTACGAGCAAGGAATGGCCTTGAGGACTGAGGACAGGGAAACTACAAATAATTCAGGTCAACCCAGTAGAAGCAGATCCCACTGGGATTCCAAATAGCTTTTGCCCTTGCACTAGAAAATATCTCCAACTAGCTGGGTAGATTCCATTTTTATCTCTTCTCTAAAGCTGTGGGTGAAGGACAGCATACCAGAATAGACTAGGTATTGATTCACGGAACGCGTTTCTGTAACTACCATGTTTTTGAACATTGAATTTAATCGATTTGAAAAGGCCTTGGCAAGGAATAGAGGCATAGTGATGCCATCAAACTACCTACTGGCCTGGAAGTAGGTAGTACCTGGCTCTGGAAGGCAATATTGAACTGGTTAAGACTTAAGCTGTAGACTCAGACTCTGTTTTTATCAAGACCCCGCTTATTATACATACATGTGTTACCTAGGACAGGTACTTAATTTCTGTATACCTTAGTCTTCCCACTGTATGTTCTCACTTGTAAGTGGGAGCTGAAAAGTGTGTACACATGAACACAGAGAGTGGAAAAATAGATATTGGAGACTCCGAAAAGTGGGAGGCGGGGTGAGGGATAAGAAATTCTCTAACGGGTACAGTGTACACTAGGCAGGTAATGTTTATGCTAAAAGTCCACACTTTATGACCACGCAATATATCCATGTAACCAAACTGCACTTGTACCCCTTAAATCTGTATTTTAAAAAACACCATAAATCCCATCCCCAATAGTGTCTACCTCACAGAGTTATGATAAGGATTATTTATTTATTTATTTTAAGACAGGGCCTCAGTCAGAAGCCCAGGCTGGAGTGCAGTGGTGCAATCTCGGCTCACTGCAACCTCTGCTTCCTGGGTTCAAGCGATTCTCCTGCCTCAGCCTCCCCAGTAGCTGGGGTTACAGGTGCCTACCACTACCTCCGGCTAATTTTTGTATTTTTAGTAGAGACAGGTATGTCATCATGTTGGCCACGCTGGTCTCAAACTCCTGACCTCAAGTGATCCACCTGCCTTGGCTTCCCAAAGTGTTGGGATTACAGGCGTGAGCCACCGCAACAGGCAGATGAAGTAATTTAAATGTTCAATACACATCAGTTATTATTAAGGCACAGACAAATCTTCTTTACCTCTGTACTCCTTATCCTTAAATCTAAGCTTCTTGGGGCTCCAAGTTAAATATTTTATAGCCTAAATTAGATTGGAGGAAGGGGTGAGGGAAAGAAAAAGCAAGCTCACAGAGACTTTGCGAAGAAAAAAATAGGGCAAGGTAAATCCTTTGATAAGGGGTGAGGGTGGAATCAAAGATAATTTTTAGGTTTGGAACTTCAGAGACAAAGAAGATGGTCATACTATAGAGTGCATAGTGCAGAGAGAAAAATGTTTTGAGATAAACATATGGAGTTTAATTGCTGATATGTTGACATTGGTGCATTGATGGAGCATCTAGCACAAAATAGCAAGCAGGCAAACACAGAAATCGGGAAAATACATTTTTTTGTTTACTTCTAGAAATTACTGAAAGAAACTTAATGTAATATAACTTTAGTTACTTTATTTTTAGATACTTTTCTCTGGATTTGGAATAGTACATAATTTCTTTAATTTTGTCCACCAGCATTTGAAGGCATTTTAAACTAAACTTTTAAATTATGGTTTTGGAGGAACTTTACATTATAATTTTGGCAGGGGATACATTTTGTTGTGTTCCTCTAAGAATTTTACCCTTATCTAAATATGTTTTGATTTTTATTTTAACTTAAATAGCAGAGTTTACATTTCCTTGGCACCTGGGCGTTCTGACTACGAGGCAGTATGTTCATTTCTTATTGCTTCATTGATTAACAACTCAGAAATCTCCCAAAATGGAAGTCCATTAGGAAAATCTCTCCCTTTTAAAAGAGATGTTCTGAGAATAATCCTATTAGGCTAGAAGCCTGCTAAATTTATCAACTCTAAACACATTTTTCTACAAAGGAAAAAAATCCAAATAGAGTGAATGACAAGTAAATGTTGATAGAAAATGTATATTTAACTTCAGGAAATAATAATCACATTCTATTCAAAAGTCAGTTTTATGCCAGCAAATATTTGATGACCTTTTAAGATTGAATCTTGACACATTTAGATAAAAAGTAAAAGAAAATCAGTCAACTTTAAACATTAGGATCAATGTGTTCTTTAAAATAGTCATATACTTTTTTTAAAAAAGAGGAAAAATCATCTTTAATATATTTGCATATATTTAGTAACTCTGATGCTCTTTATTATTTCCTAAAGATTTAGATTTTCATCTGGTTTCATTTTCCTTCCACCTAAAGAAATCCTTTTAGCATTTTTGACAGTGCAGGTCTGTAGGTTATGAAATATTTTCTCTTATCTGAAAGACAATAGTTTCATCGAAAAGAGATTTTTCCCCTTATCTGAAAATGTCTTTATTTGACCTTGATTTTTTAAGGATTTTTTGCTGAAGATAAAATTTCGCATTGAATTAAAAAAATTGTTTCAGCATTTTAACCATACATTGTCCTCTGGCCTCCAGTGTTTCTGATGAGAAGTCAGTACTTTGATTCTTGTTCCTTTGTGTGCAGAGTGTGCATTTTCTTTGTCTGCTGTTAAGATTTTCTCTTTTTGGCCGGGTGTGGTGGCTCACGCCTGTAATCTCAGCACTTTGGTAGGCCGAGGTTGGCGGATCACTTGAGCTCGCTGAGTCAAAATGGCGTTCCACTTCATTTTTTTCCTGCTTTTCTCCCCCTCCAGTGCTCTCCATTGGTTGTTTTTTTGTACCGTGTTCAGAGTTTATAGTTGTTAATTACTGGAGGGTTGGTCTGATAGGAGCTAGTCAATGATACTGAAAGATGAACTGTACTGCCCCTTTCCTCACTCCCCAGAAAAAGGAATGGTTGTTCGCATTAAATCCATCATCTTGAGCACTCTCACTCTTCTTTTATCTAATGTTCCCCTTTTTTTCTCTGTTGCTTTCCTGAAGTAGAGAGTGATTTTGTATAAGTGTAGGATAAAATGTTTGAGCAGATGACAAGAAAGTCTCCATTCTGAGTCTCTGTTCTTTGCAAATTATTAAACTGTGGGGAATTTGCCCCTATCCCTGGGCAGGTAACACTACACAAGAGGGAGTGGGTTGAGCATATTATGTATATAGATGTGAAATACAGCTGGAATTTGAATTGCAGACATTCTTTGAAATCTGCTGCTTCCCCTTATGCCAGGAAGACTAATATTGACTCTTTTATTGGACAACCAAAGGTGATGAGTATAAGAAAATAAATTTATAAAAAATATTAAATTAAATTGGTATATGTAGAGCATTTTCATTTTTACTTTTTATTTTTTTTAATTTCCACTTTTATTATAGATTGTGTGACACTGAGGCTTGGAGTTCCAATGATCTTGTTACCCAGGCAGTGAGCATAGTTAAATTGTGTTTAGATGAACATGTACTCCAAGAAATTTCTTAGAAAAAGGGACATGTGGCTGGGCATGGTGGTTCATGCCTGTAATCTCAGCACTTTGGGAGGCTGAGGCAGGAGGATCACTTGAGGCCAGGAGTTGGAGACCAGCCTGGCCAACATGGTGAAACCTCATCTCTACTAAAAGTACAAAAATTAGCCGGGCATGGAGTTGTGCACCTGTAATCCCAGCTATTTGGGAGGCTGAGGCATGAGAATCGCTTGAACCCGAGAGGTGGAGGCTGCAGCAAGCTGAGATGATGCCACTGCACTCCAGCCTGGGCGAGAGACTAAGACTCTGTTTCCCCCCTAAAAAAAAAAGAAAAGAAAAGAAAAGAAAAAATGCCATGTGATTTAATAAATTTGAAAAAACAATTTGGGGAATAGAAATATAGATTATTGCTGCACACGAATTATAGATTTACCAAGATTAGGAAAACAATACAGTCCTGTTAGCACTGGTAAACTATGCTGAACATGCTTATCCTTTCTTGGATGATTCAGAAGTCACGTTGAGATCCTTTTAACATTCTCTGGTTAGATATTTTCATCTATTTCCATGCTTGAAATGGCATCTATAAGTTGATGTCCCCCAAATTTATCTCTTTGGTGTAAACCTCTTCTCTGAGTGCAACAGTCTATAAGGCAGTTCTACTTTTTTGTTTTTTTTGAGATGGAGTTTCATTCTGTTGCCCAGGCTGGAGTGCAGTGGTGCGATCTTGGCTCACTGCAACATCCACTTCCTGGGTTCAAGCAATTCTCCTCCCTCGTCCTCTGGAGTAGCTGGGATTATTGGCATGCACCATCATGCCCAGCTAATTTTTATATTTTGAGTAGAGACAACGTTTCGCTGTATTGGCCAGGCTGGTCTCAAACTCCTGACCTCAGGTGATCCACCTGCCTTGGCCTCCCAAAATGCTGGGATTACAGGCATGAGTCACCATGTCTGGCCAGGCAGTTCTACTTTTATGTTTCATAGACATTTCAAAAGTAACATTTCAATCCAGAATTTTTAATTCTATCTTTCATCAAATATATTCTTCCCTAGTCTTTCTCATTGCAATAAGTGGCATCAGCATTTTCTCATGCTGCAAAACATGGAGTCAACACTAATTCTCCACTTACATCTAATCTATTAGTGAGTTCTGTTTGCTGTTACTTCTCTTTCAAAACATATCTTGAACTTATCTATCAGTCCAAGATATTAATATCAATTATAAAGATGGAGGGAAAATGTTCATCACGTTGTTTTCTGAGAAATTAGAGTCTTATAAATTATTCTCATGCCTTAAGTTTGCTGTTTTGTATTGTTCACTCCTTCATTATTACCTGCATTAATGAAGTATAGGAACTGTAAGATGCCATGTGGTAATTTAGATCAGAATCTGGTCAGAAAGCTATGGCTATAGTAAATAAAGTTTTATTAGAGCACAGGCAAGCCTATTCTTTTACATGTGGTAACAGGTTGTTTTCCTGTTACAACAGCAGAGTTGGCGAGTTGTGACAGAGGCTATATCATCCAGCCTGCCTGAAATACGTACTATTTGATTTTTCATAGAAAAGACCAATTTGCCAATTCCTGATTTGAATAAATGTGATAATGCTTTAAAAATAGGAAGCTGTAGTGTAAAAATTAAATTAGTGAATGTTTGGGTCATTATCATTTGTTTTTTCTATGCCAGATCAGGTTATATTTCTGAGGGGCTATCACGGCATGAGAATGATGAATGGAAAATAAGAGATGAACATCTTTTTTCTCTTTTTTTGTTGGAGTCTCGCTCTGTCGCCCAGGCTGGAGTGCAGTGGCACGATCTCGGCTCACTGCAACCTCTGCCTCAAGCGATTCCCCTACCTCAGCCTCCCAAGTAGCTGGGACTACAGGTGTGCGCTGTAATAACATGCAGCTAATTTTTGTATTTTTAGCAGAGATGAAGTTTCACCACATTGGCCAGGTTGGTCTCGAACTCCTGACCTCAGGTGATCTGCCCACCTCAGCCTCCCAAAGTGCTGGGATTACAGGAGTGAGCTACCATGCCCAGCTGTCTTTTCTTTTTTTAAAGGACAGCATTTGACAATATTATTATAATTTTATTGGATATAAAATATTTAATTTCCTCTGGATGGCCAAACCTCCCAGATATGAAACCTGAGGAAGGCAGAAGTGAGCTTGGAGGACTAGGATAGAGAGAGGTTACTATCCACCAGCATCTGGGGAGCCCAAGGCTTCCCTCAGGATTCTCCTGAGCCTGTGTATCCCTGGAGACCTTTTGAGTATCTTCTGCACCTTTAACCCCACCCCTAAGTCCTGGGAGAAACACGGGCCACATTGAGACATGGGACAGGACCAGATATGCTTGACAGAAAGGCCAAGGGTGGCTTTGAGGCCCGGTTAATATTCCAAAGTAGTAACTTTAGCAAAATTGTATTGGTGTTGAGAAAAATAAAACATTTCAAATATGTGGTGCTGTGGCACACCTGCCTCTGCCACGCAGCACCACATCCTGTGGGAACTGAGAAGGCGGGAATTGAGAGGGAGGCTGCTTTCCCAACACCAGCAGAGCAGAGGAGGAAGGATGTGATGGAATATGAGGCTAGGAGGAGAACCTGGTAGCCTTGCCCTAAGATGGCCAGAAAGCCCTTGGCCTCACCTTGGACTGACCAGGCAGCCCTAGTTCAAGCACAAGGTAGTCAGTCTTTCACTCTTCATGGCTATGGCAATATTTCTTCTTACTCTTTTTCTCCAGCTACTGCCAAAATGGCCAAACTTAGGCCAAATGTTGCCCAAGAGACCAAAACAGAGGCAAACAGTCTCCAAATATATGTAGATCATGAGCAGAAATCTGAGGCTTGGAGAAAGGGCTGAGAAGCCATGAGCTCTTTGGGGTGTCAAGGGCAGACTCCCATCCCAAGGACTTCCATGGGAAGGGGAAGGACTGGGTAAGTTTGAGTTTTATGGTCAATATAGTAAATTAATCAAAAGCTTTCACAAAACAAACACCCTAGCCCTGCTGAAGATACAATGGGGCTGAAAAAACACAAATACCAAGCGAAACAATCTGACCAAGGTGAGCTGTTGCAGTCCAGTCTCATGGGTCCAGCTGCTCAGTGGCCAAATAGCGACTCAAGGGCCTCTTGTTTGCTGTTCTGCAGGTTTACAAGAACTGGTCAGTAAAGCTGGTTTTTCAATTGGTGCTGGACGCCAATCATGATCTCCCATGGCTTGTGGCTTGCAGTGCTCCTCAATCTAGCTGAAGACACAGGCCGACAGCTCCTGGAAGTTGGTCACAGAGATGAAGGCATTGAAGGACTGCAACGGGGAGTCCATGATACCTCGAAACACACTGACCTTGACTTGGTCAGAGGCCTGGCCCTCCCCTCACGGGGTTGTCCTGGTGTGCCTTCACAATCTGCTCATCGTTCCCTTTCAGGATCTTTAGGGTCGTGAGGTCCTTGCATAGTGTGGACACCTCCTCCTCCTGCATTTACTTCTCCTTGTGCAAAAACTGAGTGTAGTCAATGGTCTTTTGTAGAATGATGGCTTTGCTGAGCTTTCGGGAGCCAATACAGGAGTCCTGCTGCTGGCATGTGGGGATGATGGTCTGAAGGTCATCACAGCCTCTCTTGATGACATCCTTCCTCTTCTGCTCAGCCTCAGTGTGTGCTCACCACTACCGGTCCTTGTAGGACTCTTGGTGGTAATCACTGTCCTCCTCATCTATGTTGGGGATGGAAGAGGCACTGGTGGAACCGATGCTATTAGCTCTAGACACTACCGTCCCATTGTGGGTGCTTTCTATAAAATATTTCAGGTCTGAGCTTTTGTAGCTGTAGACATACTCCACCTTTACCCAGGGGTCCTTGGGACAGGCACCTGGCTCCATCGTCTTGGACCCACTGGACCAGAAACAAGCCCTATTTTATTTTCTGCCTGAGGAAAAGAACTATACATTTTGCTAACACCTCCAGGTGATGATGGTTGATCAAATATTGTAAGTAAACATAAATATATTCAATGTTTGATCTTGCATATTGAAGCTAATTCTTCTCTCTTTTGCTAATTATACTTTGGACCACAGAAGACAATAGTTGATGGGAGAAAGTATGAGTGACATGGGTCAAAAGATCTATGTACCGGGTTCAACTATGTCTCTCATTAACTTTATGACCTTAATCAAGTTGCTTAAACTCTCTGATCCTCAATTTCTCCATCAGTGAGATTGAGACTAAAAACATTGAATCATAGTTTGTACAAAGAAGTGCTGGGCAAGACGGTATGTTTGTGGAATCTTTTTTATTTTCTTTATTTAGTTTTTTTTGGGGGGGACAGTCTTGCTCTAACCCCCTGGAGTGCAATGGCGCGATCTCAGTTCACTGCAACCTCTGCCTCCCAAGTTCAAGCGATTTTCATGCCTCGGCCTCCCCAGTAGCTGGGACTACAGGCGCCTGTCACCACGCCTAGCTAATTTTTGTATTTTTAGTAGAGACAGGATTTCGCCATTTTGGCCAGGCTTGTCTCGAACTCCTGACCTCAAGTGATCTGTCTGCTTTGGCCTCCCAAAGTGTTGGGATTACAGGCATGAGCCACTGCACCCAGCCTGTTTGTAGAATCTTATACAGATTCTGGCTCCTAGTATTATTTCTGGGATTACATATAACATTTTGTATCGTAATAAAAGGAAGAACTCTAGAATTTGACCAGTTTTAATAGGTACGAATGGAGAGCCACAAAATTAAAAACGCAGAGCTTTATCTCACAGGCATATACACATCCACTCCAGATATATTAAACAATTGTATTAGTATGCTAAAATAATAAAACAATATGGAAATATTTTTATAAATATTGAACTGGGGAAGACCTTCCCAGGAAAAGCCTCAACACAGAAACCATAAAGGGAAATATTGATGTATTTGAATACATACAATTTTTAAATTTTAGAATAATAAAATATACCATGAACATAGTTAGAAGACTTTGAGAAAACTGGAGAAAATATTTGCAGATGGAGACAGAGAATGAACACCCACGAAATAGAAGGTGCTATTAAAAATCAGTGAGAGAAGAAAAATAACCCAATACAAAAAATGAAGAAAGGATCTGAACAGAATCCCACTGCATCAAATGTCTAATAATAATCATAAAAAGATGCTTAATCCACTCACAAATAGAAATACAAATTAAACTGAATTATCATGTTTTACCCAAACTAGTGAAAACATAAGCGTTGATAATATTTAGTATTTAGATGTGGGGAAAGATCTTTTACTGTGTGGGAATGTGAGTTGGTATGGGAAATTGGTAAATTTCCCAAATGGTAAACTGAGGGAACTTGGTCAGTTACTGGTAAAATTTAAAAGGTTCATGCTCTCTAAGGAATACTTTTTTTTTTTTTTTGAGATGGAGTCTTGCTCTGTTGCCCAGGCTGGAGTGCAGTGGTGCGATCTCAGCTCACTGCAAGCTTGGCCTCCTGGGTTCATGCCATTCTCCTGCCTCAGCCTCCCAAGTAGCTGGGACTACAGGTGCCTGCCACCATGCCTGGCTAATTGTTTTGTGTTTTTTAGTAGAGACTGGGTTTCACTGTGTTAGCCAGGATGGTCTGAATCTCCTGACCTCATGATCTGCCTGCCTCAGCCTCCCAAAGTGCTGGGATTACAGGCGTGAGCCACCGCGCCGCACCTAAGAAACAATTTTACTTTTAGAAATATTCCCTTCAGAAATATCACATAAAATAAACATAGTAATCAGTACCTTAATAATAGCTTCCATTTGTTGAACACTTGATGTGAGTCCCTGTACTGCATACTTTGCATGCTATCTCATTCAAATCTCATGACAATCTTGAGAGACACTGAGAGGGAGAGAGAAGACAAACCAAAGCATAAGTATTGTGATAAAATAAGTAATTTTTGTGTGTGCATACTTTATTTCTTAAATTGCTATCAAGAATGCATATTGTTATTAGCTGGGTGTGGTGGCAGGTGCTTGTAACCCCAGTTACTCAGGAGGCTGAGGCAGAAGAATAGCTTGAATCTAGGAGGTGGAGTTTGCAGTGAGCCAAGGTCACGCCTTTGCACTCCAGCCTGGGTGACAGAGTGAGACTCTGTCTCAAAAAAAAAAAAAAAAATGCATCTTGCTTTTGTGATTATGTATATTAATTGTTATATAATAAAAGGATATTATGGAAAACCAAATTCATAAACAACAAATGTGTTAAATACCATTTTGATTTTAACAATAGATGGAATATGTTGGGAGATACCCAAGGACAATATAAATTCAAACTTTGGATAAGTTACTATGTTATTGGGAAGAGAAGATGAAATATTTTGAAAAACCTGAGACAATTTATACCAATTGCTAAATCATCTGGTGTAGATAGCTTGTTGCCATAGCAATCCAGAGTAGGGAGCCTAGTACATACTTGTTTCTGTGACAGGCAGTCTCTAGTTCTTGCTGCCCTGAATTTCTCTGGTTGATATATCTGATGCTGCCCATATAGTCTCATTCCGTTTGTCTGCTTGAGCAGCTGACTCGTCAGTTTGTTCTGGTTTAAATTTAAGTCTGTATTGTTCCTTTCCAATTAAGATCACCACCTAGAGTAACTGCTGACTACAGGGAGATTATAGAAAAAGGTGTTGCTTTTAACTGCAAGGTTTTCTGACCCCATTTCTAGAAATACACTTCATCAATAAGTAGAACTTTCCTTTATAGTCTATAAATGGCAGTACAACATACTGGTTAAGAGCACAGACTCTGAACTAGACTTGAAATACTGGCAGCGCCACTTTCCAGCTGTGTGACATTGGCAATTTACTTAACCTCTGAGTTTTAATCTCTTCATTCTTAATATGGAGATAATAATAATGGTATCCTCAGGCCAGGCACAGTGGCTCACGCCTATAATCCCAGCCCTTTGGGAGGTGGAGTGGGGAGGATCACCTGAGGTCAGGAGTTCGAGACCAGCCTGGCCAACATGGTGAAACCCCATCTACACTAATAATACAAAAATTAGCCTGGCATGGTGGCGCACTCCTGTAACCCTAGTTACTTGGGAGGCTGAGGCAGGAGAATTGCTTGGTGCCACTGCACTCCAGCCTGGGCGACAGAGTGAGATCCTGTCTCAAAATAAATAAATAAATAAATAAATATAGATAAATAAATAAAATAATGGTACTCTTATGTGGTTGAAGATTGAGTCAATATATGTAAGGTATCTTAAACGACAACGTATCTGGCACATGGTAAATGTTCCTTAAGTACTTGCTACTAGAAATAGGCACCTTTATTAAATATTTCTACCTCTTTCTTTTTTTTTGAAACAGAGTCTTGTTATGTCGCCCAGGCTGGAGTGCAGTGGCATGATCTTAGCTCACTGCAACCTCTGCCTCCTGGGTTCAAGCAATTATCCTGCCTCAGCCTCCTGAGTAGCTGGGATTACAGGCGCCTGCCATCACATCCGGCTAATTTCTGTATTTTTAGTAGAGATGAGGTTTTGCCATGTTGGCCAGGCTGGTCTTGAACTCCTGATCTCAAGTGATCCACCCACCTCGGCCCCCCAAAGTGCTGGAATTACAGGCAGAGCTACCGCGCCCAGCCAATATTTCTATCTTTTGGGATTGCTTCCTCATCATGGAATTAATACTTGCTCATGGAGCCTGTTTCCTCTTTATAAACAGTACCCCTCACTTGTAGCTCCATTCTGAAAAATTCTGACAGATAATTCAGCAGACTAAACGATCAAATCACCCTGGCACATTCCCCTCAGCTGGGCACTGTGGGGCAGCTGAGATTGGGCACTGATGTTCCTGGCTTCAGTCCTACCCGGGCTATGCGGCTACGGCTTTGTACATACACCAGTTGCACTAACTTGGGATGAAAATTAAGTTAAACCCAGTAGAAAATTTCATCCCAGGTCTTTGTGGTAAAAGAAGCAAATGAACAAATGAACACGGGCTGCTAAACAGTTGTCTCACCAACTGTTCCGACTAGCTAACAAGATTAGCTAGGTCATACCTAGTCATAAAATAATACCATAAGAACTCAGAAATTTAACATATTTTTATTACTTGCTTGTCATGTAGATAAACAGATGAAAAGAGCCATAAAAAACAAAGAGAAAATAATAGTAGGATTAGAGAACTTGTTATCATCTCATCGGCTCACTTGGCTTTGGAAAGAGGTGTTTGTCTATCATGAATATGAATCCAAGGGTCTGAATGGATATAAGAGAACCAAATGTAACAGAAATTTAATATCATTTTTTTCCTCTGAGGTGAAACATTTTCCATTTTCCATTTTATTAGATAAAATTACTAAACATGTTCTAGACCCTGGAGTTGTAGATTTTATGATGTTGGCTGCTGTGGAGTGGCCATGATTGGTTTTTCAAACTGTTAATTTGATTTCTTTTTAATACATATGGATTTACGTGACCCATGGCAACAGACTGTAGATTATTTCATTGTATTTATGAGTTTCCTGTAATTTTAACAAGTTCCATTGTCAATGCAGATGTTTACTCAAAAGAAGAAGAAGAAAATCTAAAACCAAGAAAATCTCTTTGCTTTTGAGAGTGAATTTCACTATAAGTTTGAATTCAAAGTCATGGGGTTGAGAAATGTATTTTATGTTGGAAAATAAAGATCTTAATAATAGAAATAGCATTCACTAACTTCACTTCTCGATTTTCAATAAACAATGTCAGATTGGCTGAGTGTGATGCTGAAGCTCAAACAGCTAAATACACCATCTTATGACTCATTTCCTTTAGTTAGTCACTGAGTCATAACACGTCTTTGTTCATTCAGTTGTACGCAAAAGGTCTCAATAAACTCCAAAGTACCTTATGTTCTTTGCGACTAGGTAGAGAGGTATATAATGACATTCCCATTTTCTTTTTTCTTTTTTTTTTGAGATGGAGTCTCGCTCTGTCTCCAGGCTGGAGTGAAGTGGCCTGATCTTGGCTCACTGCAACCTCCGCCTCCCAGGTTCAAGTGATTCTCCTGCCTCAGCCTCCCGAGTAGCTGGGATTACAGGCATGTGCCACCATGCCCAGCTAATTTTTGTATTTTTAGTAGAGATGGGGTTTTGCCATGTTGGCCAGGATGGTCTCGATCTCTTGAGCTCGTGATCTGCCTGCCTCGGCCTCCCAAAGTGTTGGGATTACAGGTGTGAGCCACAACGCCCGGCCCCCATTTTCTTTTAAATGTATATTAAGTAACTTTGATGGGCAGCCCATAAAATACCGTTAAATGTTGACTAGATAGTTTGGGTGGTACAACTTCTCTTTCTTCTCACTTTGCTTTCTTATAAACTCTTTCTCCTTCAAAGTCTTTCTAGCCTTCACATTAACTTTTCTGCCTCCAGTGTAACCCAAGTAAACAAATCTTGGTTGGAACCAGTTTTGCCTATGCCTGAGATCAAGTTTTAAAATGGGGTCAAAAATATACTGCCTCTCAATGGTTACTTTCCTTTAGCTACCTGATAATTACTTCACCTGCTTCCCGAATTCAGTCTCCAAATCAAAATAATAATTTTCTCCTCTGTGCTTGCGCTTGTTTGTCATGAGCAAAAACTGCCCCTTCATCAGAACGAATCCATTTGGAGGTAAGAAATAACCTCTGGGAAACAATAAGCTCTGGGCCAAAATAGCTTCAGCCTTGGCTTGTTCCAAGCGTCTATACAAAGTCATTTTGGAGAATACATCCCAGAGTTTCTCCTTCTTTAGGACAGTTTCTCCTTCTTTTGTGAACCTGTAAAATCCTTGAATGACAATCAGAAGCGTAGCCAGGGGAAGATGAGGGAGGATACGCAGTTGTTCTCCTTAGCACATTGTGCAAATGTGGATTCTTTTTCAACAACACATTTCTGAAGAGTAACATGTGAATAGGTAAGGCCATGCTGAGAACATGTTAGAAAAAGCAAGACTGTGAGATGGAGAGAAGGTAGTTATGGGGGTGAGGGGATATACTTATGTTGTCCTACCTACCAAGGACACAGATCCCTTGCCCCCAGCCCAGCCTGGCCCCAAGAATGGCTCCCCCTGAAGTTAGAATCTAGTTGTGCTTTAAATGACAACATGGGTGCACAAGGTCATAGATGATCTACTGCTCGTATCAGACCAGTGGAAATCTCTGCTCCCAAATGCAGGTGGTGAATCACCCCTGGAAGCTGCTATGTCAAAAAGAATGACCCTCCGGGTCCCAGACCCAAGTGGATGCTCTGCCTTGTTCTTTATCGGACAACTCCCATCGTCTTCCTGTGACTATTTTCTCTGCTTTTGTAAAATGCATTTTTGTGTGTGTGCTGGATAAAACCAGTCTCCCAGCTCCTCCTGAATGATTCCAATATTGATGATAAAGTGGTTGATTTCTAAACTCCAGAGGTCAGATCATAGTGTTCTCGAGACTCAGTCATAAAATCAAAGTTAAATGCGTTACCTGTTCCTTAATGAAAAGCATGGGTATGAGACCTCCCAGTAGTTCATGTGATTCATGAGAAATAAATTAAAAGGACAGCCTTATGGAATAGTACCAATTCAAATGATCTTTCCTTCTCCTGGTAATTAGAAGGCCTCAATCTCATTAAGGCCAACATAGTCAATGAAAGAAGATCAGTTCCTATGGAGAGTCATTTCCTTTAAATAGATGAGCTAATAACCGGTACTAATGATAAACATCTTTTAGCTATGGAAATTGTACTCTCCATTTAGTAGTTTTTTTCCAATGTGCTACACTCTCTAACGTATTCAGTGTCTCAAAGTGCTCGTGAGGTTAGCAGCCATGTGGATAATCACCCTTGTTCTAGACAGCAGGAGCCTGAGAAAAAGAAAAGTTGGAAAATATTATCTAGGGATGACATACATGGGATGGAAAGTGGTAAAATATTAGGTCTGTGACTTTATAATTAAAATTCACCGAATTCTTTCAGAACCTTTAAAAATAACACATCGTCTCCATTTGACACGTTGCCATTACCTCATGATGGCATTCACCAATAGTTTCATCTTGCATCTGGAGATCCTAAGAATAGTTCTAAAAGGTAAAGGGGTTTCATGAATAATTAAATTTCATAATAAGAAACCGACTAAGATATTTCTTTCTTTCTCTCTTGGAAACAGATCAGCTTACAATGCTAAGTAAAATGTGGCCCAAAGATACAATCAGAACTACTATGCATAATTATAGTGTCTATATGTTTGTCAAGTTCTGAAAATGTTTGAATGAGTCTGAAGAGTTTCAGTCTCTTTAAGAAGTATTTGTTCACTATAAAAA